>NW_020538040.1:140010664-140033625 GCF_003426905.1 Ctenocephalides felis
AAATTTCAACAAATATGTATAATAATATAGAAGGTGACTAAAAGCTCTGTAGGTGGTAGTGTACTATATTTAATGTGTTGAAATCACCTAAATTATTTAGTTACAATTTTTATTGCATCGAATAATAATTATATTGACGGAAAGTCGGCGAGAAAAAAATACTATAACTTTTATTCGGGTTAATGAAAAAAACATTGATAAAAAATTCGAAATTTAGAAGTTGCAAGTCGAATATTTTGTATAACCCTTTTGCTACATGTAACGCTTTTTATATTCATTTTTTTTATTACACTTTAAAAATCTGTTACTACTCTTACCATCAAATCTGGAATGATATTGTTCGATTTTTTGTCAATTATAGAAGCTGAACAACCGAGATTAATTTTTTTTCTAGAATAGCATTCTATTATCGATTAGTGAGAGATTACAGATATAATAATCAGCACAGTTAATGAGAAATTAGATGATATCATGTTTATTATTTTCTACAAAAGATAACATTAATTTTTTTTTTGGCAAGCAATGTGAAAATTTTATTCGAATTATATAATAGTTATAACAAAAAGAGTAATTTGCATGAAAAGCAACGGAATTATGTAAGGTATTAATCAAGTTGAATTTGAATTAGAAAAATCTTAGGTTGTTCAGTCAGCCTGTGTTTCATACTTCTGAATATGCTTATTTCTGATGGAAAATGGTAAAAGCCTGGTAAAGTTGTTCCGCCTGCCTGATGAAATGAATTATTTACTAATGTTCAAAATGCTTAGCAATTAAAATTAATTTTTTATGTCATATAAATTATATAGGAATGTCGAGTAAATGAGTATCAAATTAACTCAATAAATTAAATCTAATCTAAAAAAGTGATTAATACAACTGTCTGCGCAAACAGACCGACAACACAGCGTGGTCTTGGATTAAATGACGTGATCTTGTCATGAATAAGCGAATTACGTAATTTTGAATATTTAATGCTATTCAATAATGCTGTATCATTTTCTTGATGCTAATCTTACGATGACTTTCGTCGTCATTCAGAAATTAATTTAAATTTCTACAATTTCAGATGAAATATACGCATATATATATATATATATATTATATATATATTTATATATATACCAGAAATAAAATAATAATAAATAATAAAATATATTTCTGTACATTTTGACACACAGATGGTGTCATCATGCAGCAGTCATGTCAAGACAATACAACAAGTAAAGATAAATCACTCTGTATAGAATTTTTAATTAATGAAAATTATTAATAATATATATAATATATATATATATATATATAATTTTGAGAATTGGTAATGCTCTCTAAATATTAAAACAGTTGTATTAATAAAATTTCTCACAAATTTTATAACATAACGAATTTTACAAAGGAATGAGAAGCAATATAGAAGATGTTGAAGAAGCGTTTATTTACCAAAATTGTAACTAATTGCGATTTTTGGCACATATTTTATTGCTTAATGAACTTCCAAAAAAACAAATCCAGAAAACGGATGTTTGTATCGCATAGCGTACTAAAATCATTGCGCTTGTTCATTCAATTTTTTGTATCATATTTATTTATTATTTATTCATAAGTATCATAACGTTATTTACACGTCTTTGAAAATATTTTTTTTGAAATGTAGTATAATTGTGTTAAAAAAAGTCTGTTATGTTTTTATGTGTGCTAAAGTGTGTTCTGTAAGCATAGTTTTGAGTTGATTGCAATTTGTAGGATTGTTTTACGTTGTTGAAGTCGCTTCATTCAATTTTGGATAGCTTCACCGATATAAATTTAGTCGCAATCTAATCAATTAATTTAATCACGCAGTTTCCTAAATTGTTCAATGAAAGGAGTTTTGTAAAAAATAGTATTTGTAATAGTTTTGCTGAAATTGTTGACTAGTTAGAGTCCTGATTTATAATCAGTTAGATAGTTACATGATAGTTATTTCTAAGAAAAGTAGAGTTCTTTAATGTATGGCAAACTGATGAGAGTGAGTCTCTAAGTCAAGTAAATTTTTAT
This sequence comes from Ctenocephalides felis, assembly GCF_003426905.1. Classification (NCBI taxonomy): domain Eukaryota; kingdom Metazoa; phylum Arthropoda; class Insecta; order Siphonaptera; family Pulicidae; genus Ctenocephalides; species Ctenocephalides felis. The sequence goes on from NW_020538040.1 coordinate 140,012,696, forward strand.
GGTCTCTATGTTAATTCTGTTCAAGAGGTAATTACGCCTGCTATTAGTTATAGAATTAATTAAGTTCAAATGATAAAATAATTAATTTGATTAACCATGCCATTCTTATATCTGATGAAACTTCGGCACAGGACAATATTAAGTTAATTTCAAAAATTATAATTTGTCAACTTTTATCCTTTGAATTGAATTAATTTTATAACTAATAATACATGCACGTACCTCTGAAATGACCAGTATAAAATGAGCATTTCATTCATTTTGAAAAAGTGCTCAGAAGGTTAAAGACGAACGTGCTCGATGTATTTTCAAACATATTTTTTTATTTAGCACCTAAAACATTTCATTTTTATATCCTATACTATTTTTTATACATATTACTTATTTACAACTAAATTCTTCATTTATCTTTTCTTCTTAATATTATTGTCCATTGCAAATTTGTTTTTTTCTTCTAATGGTATTCTGATTCAAGTTAAATAACAAATATTATGTCAGCATAAGGACTCGAACCGAGTATTTTTAACGTATGAGTCGGGTATGCTACTGACTGAGCTATTCTCGCCACTTTCAAGCATAGTTTTCGGTGCGTTTTGATGTTTGTTGAGTTTTTTGGTAAATTTTGGTTGAGTTAATTGGTAAATTTTCAGTCATTAAGTTCCTGAAAAAAAAAAAAATTGACAAAATATAATAAATGTAGGTTTTTAAAAGTATAACAAATATAATATATATTATTATCTCGCTGACTAATAATATCGCACATTGAGCCTGAGGCCGGAGGAATGTCAGCATCGGTTAGAACTGTCTTGTTAACAATGATTCCGACACTAGGCTTGTTTTCCCAACCCACATGCGGAACTGATGTTCTGAGTGAACTCATAATATGATAATGACGATGATGAATAATTGACAGATGTATGAACGACTACGTCGGCGTACAATATTTTGCCACTCTCGACTATTACACCCACGAATGCATCGGTGATCGTAGTTTTCTTCTGATGAAGAAATAGAGTTGGATACTTGGTAAATAAGTTGAGACAAATCGAACAATACGATGGATAAAGGTTATAAGATTGAAAACTTAAAATACTAATTATGTAGTGGCTCTACTTCTTTTATTTCATTTATTTATATAAATGAAACTATTAAATAATTTGAAAATAATATAAAAATAATAGTAAAACTAAATGATCACTGTGAAACTGCTCCAAAAAACATTTCACTATGTTATGTCAAATCCAATGAAGATATTGTCTCCATCTTTTAGTAGATGGAGTCATAAGTAAGTGTTATTAGATTATTAGGATGGTTTTCTAGTTTGGATTGATGGTTAAGATTTCTGCTGCTGATTACTTCCTGAATAAAAGGAATATTGAGATCGTTATAGATTGTTTCATTACGTTAGCAATGTTGGACATACCCAAGGTTCTGCACCGTAGGTCCAGATAGGAGAACCTCTACTGATACGATAAAAATGACATGAATTTTTCTTAAACTTGCAAAAGAAGTTTGGTTTCGTCAGAAAATCCCATTTGCTTATTTTAAGTTTTCTTGAGGTTTTAAGTCATTCTTAATCATTTGCCAAGGCTTTTTTTTCAAAAACTGTTGCAGAGAATTCAAAAATGTAGAAGCCATTTGATGAAACTCGATGAGCTTTTGCGTTGCTTAGTTTTGCGAGGCGATCCGCCGAGGCGTTTCTTTATAATTAACAAAAAAGTGCAGGTGATACTAAATATCAGATATTGCCTTCTTTATTGGTGCAAATATATAATACCGTATAAAATGTATTTATTACATTATATGTACGAATTTTCCGACAACGCGTGGAGTGTATTTACATTTATAAGACTAATTAAGAAAGTGACGATTTCTTCGAGTTTATATTATGACTTTCGTTCTTGTTTTGGCTAATGATTTGCAAGCTTGTTAATTACCTAGTGTTAATTATTCAGTTTTCAGGTACCAATGCATTGTCAGAAAGTAGGGAACACAGAGGTAGACTTGTTATTTATTTACTTAAAATGTATGGAAGGCAATTTCTCATGCTGATGTTTCTGTTTGAATTATTGTTGTACCTTTAGTTTTAAATATTACATATTCACTTGGAAATATAAATAGCAATATGTTTCCAAGTGAAAATAGCCCTCACCCGCATTGCTGCACCATACTTGCCCTATTACAGAGATTGTAATAAAAATTTATCATACAGAGATGTGACAACTGTTTGGGTTGCCATCTGTAATAAAACAAACGTAGTTTATTTATCACAACAGCTCATAGAACCCATAAGTTCTGATCGCTGTTCAAATAAAATTTAAAAAAAAAATTACATAAATTATACTTCGATTTTAAATATAAATACTCTTATAATAACATTAAAACTCATTGTTTAACTTCCCGAAGGAGAAGTTTGTTTTCATCAAAAAATCACATTCGCTAAATTTATGTTTTTTCGACGTTTCAAGCCATTCTGAATCGAATGAGACCAAGTTTGGAAAAAGTATGTGTGTGTGCGTGTGTGTGTGAACAGATTCTTTGCCGTAAATCGACGTTTTCTCAAAAACGGCTGGATCGATTTCAAAAATTTAAAAGCCAATCGATATATATCGATGAGGACTATTGTTTGTCAGTTTTGTGCGCCGATCGGCCAAGCTGTTTTTTTTATAAATAGCAGAAAAGTGTAAAAATTTTTGTCCTCGTTTTAGCCCGCAATTTTGAATCGATTTTGAAAATTCAAAAACCATTTTAAAGATATTGGTTGGGAATTGTGCCAATTAGTTTTTGGTAGAGATCGGCTTGGCCGTTTTCTTGTAATTAAATGTTCGTGAAGATTTGCTTAAAAACGCCTGAACCTATTTCATAAATATAAAAACCAATCGATGCATTTCGATGTGGATTACCTTTTCTCAGTTTTGTGCGACTATCGGCTGAGTCGTTTTTTGTAAATAGCAGAAAAGTGAAAAAAAATTGACCACTTTATAGTTCTTAATTCTAAATCGATTTAAAAATAATTTTTTTGAACCTTTTTTTCGCAATAGATATCATGGTCTTATAAAACATACTAAAATGTTACGGCGCTACGACAAGTAGTTTAATGTTAAAAATTCATCGAAGTTTAAGAAAATTGTGTCAAAAGTTGCTTTTGTGATGCGATGAGTCATACATTATCAATCCATTAAAATTTAAAATAATATGCTACAAGTTTAGGGCATACAATTATATATAGTATATGTGCAATATAATTGATATAATTACAATTAATTTAAATGTGTTTGAAAAAATTCTATTCTAAATCGCAATTGAAAGCGATAACTTTATTTTTATTGATCAAGTCAATTCTTCCACATTTCTGGAAGTTCATGCAACTTGCCTTACGGCTAAATGCCACTTTCATTTAGTTTTTTTTTTTTTTGAAAAATTTTAGATTTTTTTAAATTGAGGTACAAAATTAAGACACGTGATAGATTACTAGACCCCGCCCCCCTTTTCCTATGTGAAATTTCGTTGATTTTTTGACTCTCCCTTTAAGGTTCAGATGATTAATGGACGCCTCCTAAGTTCTATGTCTAGATTCAGCTTATCATCTGGTCAATGAAAAAGGTATGTTACAGATTTAGAACAGTTTAGATCATCATACAGATCATTAGAGTCTAATACAAGTGATCAATTGTTTGATATCTTCCCAGTGTCGGTCGCATCGTGCAGGTCGGATTCGTTTTGTGATCTTTCGCACTTTCGTTTTGCTAGCACAATATAATACGTCACAGGCCAATTTCTTGTGAGAACCGGAGAGTATTACACGGGTTTGCATGCGAAGTACTTTATTGAGACAAATACGTTGAATTACGTCTGTAATGTACATTGATTGTACAAAGTCGGAGAGGCGATCGTGCGGACTCTTATGTGTGTGGACTCTTTCGCAAATTATTATTCTATTGGCAACACCTAGTAAGAGAGTTAGCAGAAACTTGGTAAATGAGATAATTAAAATAAAATATAATTTTTGAAGTAAAACTTGACTTGGACAGTACGCTGGTGAATGGTTGTTGAGATCATATACTAAAAGGCGAACTAAGGCTAAGGCTTAACTCGTAGGGAGAACCCGAGAAAATATTAGAGGCCTATCAAAAGCGGTTTAATTATAAACTAATGGTGCATGGCATCGTGACTTGAGGCAAATTGCTGGAACTTACCCTACCTAAAATTAAGTTGTTTAAAAAACTTTTAAAATTTCTTGAAAACCTGGAAAAAAATGTGATTTTTGAGAATTGTGAAATTTTTGAAAAAAAAACTTTTTTGAAAAATTTGAATTTTTTTCTATATTCGATTTTTTCTTTAATTTTGATATTTTTTACACTTTGAATTTTTCTGAAAATTTTTAAGCAATGGTTGTTGTGTGACTGTTTCAGAGAAGAAATATGGAAGCGCGTAAGCGCCGCATCGTACTCTAATGGATAAACATTGGTACGGAACCCATAGAAATGCAAACAAAATGCATACTTATTATTAAAAGCTCTATAAAAAATCTGAAAATTTGATGTACATATGTCTAACGGTTATTTTTGACCGCCAAATGGCTTTTTTTTACTTATTTCATTTGATCTCTGAAACCGCTAGACCTGCCTTCGCAAAAATTTAAACGATACTTTATTTTGTTAATACAAATAAAATGTTTTTTTTTTAATTCACAAATAGGACGCTCTGTTCTCTCAAAAACAGAATTACCATATTTGGCCCTTTTTGCTCCGTATCTCCGAAATGGCTATACCTATCCTCGCCAAAAACTAATCAGTACGTCTCCTTATCAATACGAATCGTATGTTTATTGAATGGTTTCATAAGTAGGTTGATCTGTGTTCCGAAAATCGTCGACGAAAATTTGTATCCGCACGCACACACACACATACATCATTTTTTTCTAAGGTATGCCAAAATTTTCAGTAACCATCTGAAACGTACAGATATATGAAAATTTTCATTTTGATTTTTCGCGATTACTTACCGTACGGTCGGTTGAAAATAATTAAAGTTTGCATATTTGTTGAACAAAAATCAGAACTAGGTGTATTTTTTATTCTATACTTATTAAATATACAAATGCTAATGAAAGCTTATTAGTCCTTATTAATTGAGATATATTTGTTTAGGAATTTACTTTTAAATTTTAATTGAGGTGTTAGAAGAAAACCATATGGTCGTCTTTACAATATATTATTTTAAACATCCTATTATTCGACGTTCAATATAATTTTATCTCAATATGTATATAACTTTTATTTAAATAACTTAGTTCATTCAATTTTACACTCTATATTTAATTTACATACTTTTATTTAGCTAAATAAAAATAGATACCACCACTTTTGGCTGCCAGGATGTTCGTAGCGCGAGATTTGAATTTGAAACCTTGTGGTTGTAAGGCAGAAGCAAAGAAGAAAAGTTGCTTGCGTTGCTTACTTCCCTTTTATATTTTAGTTTTTAAAACGTATAATATAAATTGTTAAATAGCTTAAAATGACATTATTTTTATACAAGTCTATGATCTAGTTATAACTGCATTTGTCTGGCTTTTTTTCCTGGATTTTTTTTATATTTGAACAGCAATCAGAACAGCTAATATAGAAACTGTAGTGATGTAAATCAACCTATTGCTTCTAGAAAACAACATAGTGGTTGACCATTATTTTCGGATGAAATTTTATTAGGTAATATTTCTCATAGTGGGCTAGTTTTACTTTATATCACATTTAAGGTCTGTAATCTCAAGTGAAAATCTGATGTCACTTGATACCAAGCTGGCCAAGGTGTGCATCGAACCCGAAACCAGCGACTGTCAACGTTCTTACAACAGTGAGTTGTGGTCGATTATCATAATATCCTGATTTCTTAATTTTTTGCTATATTAGTTTTTCTGCCCAGATATCATACTAATACTCTATTTGCGTTCGAGCACACTTAGAATTATATCGATGATTACATAATGTAGACTTGATGTAGGTTAATTTGCAGTATTCATTCATGAAATATTTGCAAAGGAAAATTGTTTTGAATCACAGTAATTTGAAAAGCAATAAAATACCGTATGTGTTTATGAATAAGCAATTATTTTTTTGCATAGTAGTAGAATATAATATTAGTCGTATCAGAAACTCTTTAGAGTTTTTTATCACAACTTTAACACACACAAATTATTCATTACATATTAGCATATAGCACTTAAGTCTAATTTTACGAGAGAAAATTGTAATAAGCTTGTGCTCGCTTATAAGTTCACAAAAAGTTTGTGTATACATTTCTATATATAGAGCACAAAACTTTACATGACGACTGATTTAGGAACAACAACGACATGTTTGGAGTTTCTTCCGAAAACCTAATTGAATTTTTGTTTTTTTATGATACTTTCTATGCATGTGGTATGTGGTTGCAGTCGTAAATTTATTTTATTGCGAAAAATATTATTAAAAAAAATGTTGCAAATGCATTTTAGTAGATTATAATCTAAGCATGTCGGAAATATTTTGATAATAATGATAGACAAAAATATAAAAAAACTAGTGGGGTGGGTGGCATCGTGCCTTAAGGCAAATTGCTGGAACTTCCCGCACCGTAACGAAATGTTCGAGGAATATTGAATGTTTTCAAATAGATCATTATAAATATTGTAACATTGTCTAATATTTATAAGAATTATATAAACTGAATTGCAAAGTTGAAATTATTTGTTTAAAGTATATTAGAACTATAGTCAGAATTAAAAATAAAATCTGAATTATTTTCGATATACAAAAAATAAAAAAAAAAAAAAAAAAAAAAAATGGTACAATTTTTTTTTTCCAAAATCAATTATTTTGTTAAGACAAGCAGAAAGTTTTTTGAATCAGTGGAATCGGACGCTTAGTTCTCTCAAAAACTGCTATTTTTTGTACATTTAGCTCTGTATCTCCGAAATGGCTGGGTCTGCCTTTGCGAAAAACTAATAACCCCTTCTCCCAATCATTACTAATTGAATGTTTTTTAGATCATTCAAATTGGATGTTCCGTTCTTTCAAAAACTCGATTTCTATTTTCTGCACTCTTTGCTCCTTATCTCCGTAACTGCTGGACCTGTCTTTGCCAAAAACTAATCAGCTCTTCTCCTTATTAATAGGAATCGAATGTTTTTTAAACCATTCAAATCGGTTGATCCGTACGCCCGAAAACGTGGGCGAAAATTTGTATCCATACATACATACACACACACACACACACACACACACATCCATTTTTTCTGAAGTATGCCAAAACGTTTAGAAACCTTCAAAACGTCGAGAAATATAAAAATTTTCAATTCCGATTTTCGGCCCATTACAATAACTTACCCTACGGGAAGTTAACTAGTGGGGTGGGTGGCATCGTGCCTTAAGGCAAATTGCTGGAACTTCCCGTACCGTAACGAAATGTTCGAGGAATATTGAATGTTTTCAAATAGATTATTATAAATATTGTAACATTGTCTAATATGTATAAGAACTATATAAACTGAATTGCAGAGTTGAAATTATTTGTTTAAAGTATATTAGAACTATAGTCAGAATTAAAAATAAAATCAGAATTATTTTCGATATACAAAAAATTAAAAAAAAATTAAAAAAAAAAAAAAAAAATGGTACAAAATTTTTTTTTCAAAATCAATTATTTTGTTAAGACAAGCAGAAAGTTCTTTGAATCAATTGAATCGGACGCTTAGTTCTCTTAAAAACTGCCATTTTTTGTATATTTAGCTCTGTATCTCCGTAATGGCTGGGCCTGCCTTTGCGAAAAACTAATAACCCCTTCTCCCAATCATTACTAATTGAATGTTTTTTAGATCATTCAAATCGGATGCTCTGTTCTCTCAAAAACTCGATTTCTATTTTCTGCACTATTTGCTCCTTATCTCCGTAACTGCTGGACCTGTCTTTGCCAAAAACTAATCAGCTCTTCTCCTTATTAATAGGAATCGAATGTTTTTTAAACCATTCAAATCGGTTGATCCGTACGCCCGAAAACGTGGGCGAAAATTTGTATCCATACATACATACACACACACACACACACCCTACGGGAAGTTAAAAATATAAAAAAAAATATTTCTGACATGCTTAGATTATAATCTACTAAAATGCATTTGCAACCTTTAACAGTTTTTTTAAAATTACAAACAATTTCAAGAGCGAATTATACCCTGACTAATTAATTGGAATTTTTGGGTTGAGTGCCAAACTATTGTGGATATTATGTTTTTAATAATTGTATATTACTTTATATTACCTTAAGATGTTGAATGTTAACATGAATATTATTTTTACTAATTTATTATCTGTAGGCTTGTTATTGTAGCGTGTCGCATTCCTTCTATTTGTAAGCGTTGTTTTTGGTTTTGTTTATTAAAGCCAAAAATTGCATTTTATTTAAACTAAATCTACTTCAAAAATTTTCAAAGATAGATGAGATTATTTATAAAGTTTTTAAAGAGTAGAAAGATGAAGGAAATCGATATTCTATAAAGTTATCAATTTTTTTTTTCATTTTTATCGGAATCCTGGTATTGAATCTGGAACCTGTGGTTGCTAAACCAAGTTTTTCACTATTCATCCAATTCAAAGTATTACTAACTTAGAATTGTAATAATTATATTACAGAAGTTATATTATGCTCATGTAGAAAAAGTATCTAAAGGTAATTCTCCTGACTGTTCTTTTTTCGTTGATTACTCAATTAAAATGTTTTTCAATCAGTTCTTAAATAATAATAACAATAACATATAATTTAACTTATAATAACATATAATTTAAAAGTTTTTGAGGCATCAAAAGTCATGTGGTTATCGAATTTGCAAAACTTCATTAGATCAATTTGGCTTTGGATTCAGGACTTAAATATTATAAGCTATTGTGGTGCTGATTGTTTTGTGGGCGTCCATTAATCACGTGACCGATTTTTTTTGAGGGTTTTGGGATCCTTCCTCTCCCTTGGTGATACGCGGTGATATTCAAAATCACCCCTCCTTCCCCACCATACATCACATGTATTTTTAGTTACCAGAAAAAATTGTATTTTTTTTGAAAATGTTTGGATTCAAAAAAAAATAAGGTGTAAAATAAATGCACTTGATTATTTGTAATTTTTTGTCAAACGCCCCCCCCCCCCTTCTCCTAAAAACCTTACATGATTAATAGGCGCTCCCTTTGATGATCATTTTTACTACTTGAAAATACCACAATTAGTAAACATTCTAGTTTTGATCAGAAGACAACCTCACTTACTTGCAAGAAATACCCAGAAAGTGTATTTTCATTTGTAAACATATATTTTATCTATACTTTTAAGTGAAAATGGTCATCAACCCTTCTTGATATCTTAATTCCTGTTGCAACGCGGGATTTGAATTCAGATTCTTGTGGTTACAAGCCCTACCACTTCCTAATTAAGCAAATGAAGTTGTGTAGAAGATTAATGTGTTACGGTTCACATTAAATTTTTTCATCGATCAATCCGTTATTGTTTAACGCACTTTCTATTTACAAAAACATCGACAATGGTATTGTCCGCTGAATGTTTTATTCCTATTGTCGACAAGGTTCTTGACACATGTCATTGGGTTAAGATCTTTCGAAATGTGAACGTGCTGTAACTATTATCTTGAATAGTTCATAGTGCGAAGTATTTTACTGGACAACAAATAGGTTAAAATGAATTGCTTGAGTAAATTCAAGTGTGGAAACTGGACTTTTGCTTCGAGAAGAAAAAGAACAGAATGTACTATGCATGGTGTGTTTTACATAAGGGTATCTATTTGTATTCTTGACTAAATTCGAAAGTTTCACTTGAAATTCTTGCTTAGAATGTCAGTCTTCTTACCGACCTGATAAGTTACTTTAATTTATGATACGTAACCTATATCTGGAAAAGCTCTAAAATACCTGAACCCTTTTTGTTAAAAGTAAGTAGGCGCTGCTCTATATTGATACGAATCGGACGATTTTTAAAGTATTAGCATTGGTTTTTGCCATTTCCCATAAAACGTAGTAGATTAATTATATACATATATAATACACTGTAAAACACATAATTCTTCTTCATTTAATAATTCTATTGTGATTCTCATATCTTGATTCTAGTTCTATGAGCCAGTTCAAAAAACTTCTCCCAAGAACCCATAGCCCGAAAGTGAATTTGCAACCAGCGAAATTTTTAATAAAGATTTAAAAGATTTAAAAAAGAATAATGATTTTTTTCTTCATATTTTATCCCCTATCCCTATATTATCGATATCATTTAACTTCAAGAATCTCATGCTTATTTGCCTGGGAATAAAAAGAACGCGTAAAAATTTATATAAAAAATAGTAGAATTGTTGAAATTATTGTTACTAAATTTCTTTATGTATTTTGTAAATAAATTAGCACATATTGTTGTTAGAATTTTATTGTCCATTTGAAATTTCAATGTTGACTGACTTTTTCTTACCACAATGTTCATTATAATATTTATGTATGATATTTAGGTATTATGTATGTATATTGTATATATGTATATGTATATATATATATATATATATACACATCATGTTACTCTTAATAATATTTAATTCTCCATAATAAGTGATGAGTCAGAAGACGGCCCTGGACTAATTTCATAAGAAATGCGTAATATTCGCATCGTATCATGAAAACTTGCTATCATGTTAATAAATATAAGTTTCAACGGAATAACAAACTCAGCTCTATGATGTTTGCACTTCTGTGTATGAAAATGTAATTTTAGGTTAAAAAGCCCAGCAAAGATTATAAAAATTTATGTTAGTTGTCTTATAGAATTAAGATTTATGCGTTATCTCACAAAAAGCCATAATTATATGATAAAATATAGAAAAAAATGAATTAGACCTAAAATTTTTGCGGGTCCATTGAGGGTTAATTGACTCGATATTTTATTTTAATTTTATGTCATATGGCGATACAAAATCGAGTTTCTGCAATTTAAAATATGCTATTAGTGTTATAGAAAATGACACGTAAAATATAATTTCAAAGTAAATTAATATAAACAATTATTGGAAAACCATAATAACCCATTCGTTATAATATTAACAATATTTTATTGATAATGATATAATCTTAACTATTTACTTATAAATAATTTTTTATAAATAATAACTAAGTTATTTCAATCCTTATCAGAAAAATTGATGACTTACTTAGATCAAGTGGCGCTTTTCTTTCAAACTTACGTTCAAAACTAATGACTGTGATTAATATTGTATACATTATATGTTCTATGGGCAATTATCCTATTTTGAATATTTTTTTATAATTAAACCACTTTTCGTAAGCCTATAATATTTTAGGATGTTTGTTACCATGACCATGAACCCTATTGCTATGCATAGTTTCATTAAAATCAAAGATTTTTTTTAAAAACATTGAGCTTTTGATTCATCAAAATATTGTGGTAAGAGCATAATTTTAGGCAATTATAAAGAAACTGCTCTGCAGATTGTTGCACGAATCTAATCAACGCGAGTCCTTATCGAGACTCGTCAAATTTATTCAAAATTTTAGCAATTGGTGCAGCCTCTCTTGAGAGAACATCAATGAAAGTTCAAATTTGGGTCACATACACACAAATACTTTTTTTAGTGGCAAACGATTCAGAATGTCCTAAAACGTCGAGGAGACAAAAAGTTTGCTAACTTGTATTTTCTGTCAAAAACATGGAGAGAGAAGTCAATGATTTGTCTTATTACATCTTTCTAAGTAAATTTCAGTTATGAAACACATTACGAAACATCACCCTGTGTGTCTAAAAATATTAAAACGAAACGAAACTGTCGACTGCCGAGTCGTGGGAGTGTGTTGTAAATAAATAACTTCAACTTACACCAATTAAGTTCACACACCATGTGCGTGCATTTCAATTATTTCTTTTTTGAGCACGAACGAAAAAACGTTTCGTCATCTGTCTTGACTCGAATTATATTTTATGCGACATATGATTCGGCAACGGTTTATTTAATTTCGTTTTTCTTTCATGTACGAATACACTTTCAGTTGAAATTGGTTCAATGTGAAATACATGTGACAAATTCTTTTTCGATTTAATAATACATATTCTCAAGCTCTGCTTTTTTTATCATTAGTTTGCAACTAATTTTGAATGTATTATTTTTATGTTTTACTTCCCTTCAAATGGCAAAACCATCGCGTAAATGGTAGAGAAAGTGTCTTGGAACCACAAAATTCAAAGTTCAAATTGCGCGTTCAGAGCAACCTCATATCAAGCAGTACTTATGTTATTGTTCATTTTTGTTACTAGATTATTAGTACTTATCTTCAAATGTTATCATGATTGTTTAATAAAATTACTCAATTAATATGATTGTTTTTATTGTTGTTTTATTATTTGATTTGAGTTAATGTTTTATTTTTCTGAAATATTCTCTACGATATTATATGGCACGAAAAACCTTTGCCTCTGGATACATTTTAATAAAATGTACAAAGGTCCAATTTGACTTTAGTAATTATACTGTCTAAATCAAATAAACTACATCACAACACATATTATCAAACAAAAAACTATCATTCTATGTTCCTTATAATAATAGATTGCAGACCCATAGGCCGGGTAAAGTAAAACAGTCAGGGGACAAACAATTCCAATGTCTTATTTTTAATTTTAAAGGGGTGAAGTACATTATTCAACCAATGCAAAATTTACATTTCATGGGTACATTTTTTACGAAGATAACACTACATAACCTTGATTTGGTATTTTGACAGAAATGTTCATCAGCAGGGTTGGAATTACTATTTATTTAATTTATTTCTTGTAAAATTGCTTTCTTTAACAAATTCACATTTTCATTTGCTATTTTTTATTGTTTGTGCCTTTGCCAGGGTAAAGGTATAGTTGGTCTTTTTTACCCCACTAACATGTAAACTATTATAGAGGCTATATAAAATATTTGTTGAACGTAACTTAAAATTAACAATACATCTTATAAAACAATTAAATAACATATACTTAAATTACTACTAGTAAACTAAACAGTGCTCACAGACATAAAAACTAACAACGAAGGAAAATACTTTTGTTGTGGATTTTTAATCATTGGCATTTATCTCCTGACGTTGCTTGATTTAAGGTGATGGCTGATTACACATTTTTTTCTGCACTTTCAAATATTGTTGTTAAAAAATTCCTAACTTTACTTATTTTGGATATATTGGTCGTGGTCGTTTTTACCCGCGGAACTTTAAGCCCCGCTCTACTCTTTGCATATTTGTGTGTTTGTTTAAGGAACAGTTAATTCAAATTCAAGGTATTTGGAAATATCCATCAGACTTTCTGTCAAAAGAAAATACATTGGTATAATAATGAACATCAAAAAAATTATTTAGATGGTAACACATCACTATTTTTTAACTCATAACTTTCCTAAATCGAGATTTAATTTTTTTTTTCAAATGCTTGTTATTTTTCTGCATATTTCACTAGTGATGATGGCAAAATATAAGTTGTACACATATAGACAATACGCAAAGATTCAGATATTTGGATTTAAAATTCTGAAAACAAACCCAATAATTAATTTAAAACCTGAATTAGTACTATATTTAATTTACTATGCATCTGTGTTCTAAATTCTATTGCCAATGTGCAAACTATTAAAGTATTAAAGAGGAGTTGCTCACCGCTGCTCTCTACTGATTAGTCAAGTGGGATATAGATCTTGTTCTTGAAGAGGCACATTTTATTGGTTTATGTGTGCACTGATCGACTCGGCTCGCAATCTGTTTTATTCAATCACAAATATCATAAACGTGAATAATTCATATATATGAAACATATGGCACAGTTAAAAAATAACCTTTGCTTAATATATTTATAGACACTCATACAATACTACATGTATTTTGAATGGAAAGAATATTAAAAATGTGAATATGAGTACACTCAACACACTCTGTGTTTTGCACTAACATCATCAACTAAAAATTTAATTATTTATTTATAATTAAAATTTAGATCTTCTATTAACTTCCCGTAGGTTAAGTTGTAGAGTTGTAGTAATCGTCCAAAAATCGAAAATCAAATTTTTTAATATCTTTACGTTTCAGAGGTTTCTGAGCATATCTGACAAAAATGGATGGATGTGTGTGTGCGTATGTATGGATACAATTTGTCGTCCACGTTTTCGGGAGCACGAATCAACCGATTTCAAATATTCGAAAAGCAATCGATTCCTATTCATAGGGATACGTGATGATTGTTGAGAGAACAAAGCATCCGATTGGAATGATTCAAAAAACTATCAATTTGTAATGATAAGACGTAGTGATTAGTTTTTGGCAAAGACAGGCCCAGCCGTTTCAGAGATAAAGAGCTAAAAGCGTAAAGAATGTCAGTTTTTGAGAGAACAAAGCTTACGATGGAATGATTCTTGATTCGGTCTGTGAAGAAACGAATAGTTTCTGAAGACAATTTTTTTCCCAAAATTAAAAAAACTTTTTTTTGAATTTTAATTTTAATTCTAGTTAAAATTCTAAAAATGTGTTATATAGTACAAACAAATAATTTTAACTTTGCAATTCATTATTGCAACTATTGAAATCATTTAATAATCTTTACGGTTTAGGAAATTCTAGCAATTTGCTTTAAGGCACGATGCCATGCGCCACTAGTTTATATATTTTTTAATAATATCGCGTACGCTTTAAGATCTCATTTGATTAATCTTTAGTTAAAACTAAGAAATAATTTTAAAAACACAATAACCACAAACAATGTACAAAAGAATTGTACTAAAATTACAAACAAATAATAATGAGTCATGAATAAAAATGTTTAAAACTGGATGTCATGACTCACATTGTGATTGTTGATTATTTCTAACTTTAGTTTAATTTTTAAAACACTAATGTTTTTATTATATTAACATGACTGCTATATACATAATTTATTTATGATTTGTGGTTATTGTTTTATATTAACTATTTGTGTATTTATGCACTAAAGAATTAAGCTCTCATTTTTCCTCGATGCTTTATTTTATGATTTTGGGAATCAAATCTAAAGATTTTTTTAAAGCTTTTGTTATATTAGCTAGATAAGGTTTATAAAGCTAGATAAAAAACAACTAAAATTGAAATCAATTAACAAACGTACGGATAACAATTTAAATCTAGTATTTCTTTCCTTTCTACCTTTGCTCTATAACATATAGCTAACTCTACTATAATAAACGTATTATATTTCTTTTTTTTTGTTAGAATTTTTGTTTTGAATTTATTTTATTTTTTAATGAGTTTTAAGTTATTTATTTTTTAATGATTTTAGTTTTAATGAACGTAAGCTATATTACATATGTATATTTGGTAAAAAAATCTTCGATAAATCTAGTGATTTACATACGATTTTCCTTATGAATGGAAAACTACCGATTCGTTAGAGCAATTTAAAATCTCTCGGACAAGAGAGATGTTCGCAAGGAATTCAAATAAAAATCGTATGTTCGACGTAAATTATACTTATTTTGAAAGTTAGGGAAATGTGTAAAAACGTGGAAAAAATTTACTACTGGTCTCATTTATTCAACCATATTGCTATAACTATATTATATTCAACTAATCTGGCAGTTCAAGAAAAACTGGTTATTTTGATCAAAATTTCTTTAGCTAAGGATACGTACTATAGTCGAGAGACAGAAATTGATAAATTAAAGAAATTTAAAAAGGTATTTGGATAAGACTACGAGTTACGTGGCGATGTAATAGAGCCCATGGCCTTGCAACCACAAGTATTCAGGTTCAAACCTCACGTTGCGTGCACTCTGAAATCAAGCAGTAATGATATTCGTTATATATTGAAACCCTATATTGAAAATATGTTCCCGAATGAAAATCGCTTTTTTGATTTAGCAAACAAATTACGAGTGACAAATTTAAGTCAAAATACTTTTAAAGTATTTAAGAATACAACCACGACCAAAAGACAACTTTTGTTGGATGCTTGATAACCAGTAGGATGCATGCCCGATTATAGACTGATAATAGACATAGATAATACATCTATAGAACCTAACAAAATGCCTTCATGAAATAGACAGATTGTAATTCATATAAAAATTTAAAAATATGAGCTAGTAATTATGTGCCCGATTTTGAGCAATGTCGACATTGTTTACCTCACAAACTTCGAAGATCGCACTTATGGTCTTTTGTAATCATTTAAAAGGATTACCCTGGAAAGATTTGAAATCGATAATGTACAAATGAGTTTGTTCACTCTCAAGGATTGAATGCAAATTTTATTTAGCCCATCTCGGCCTATATTAGTACAAACGTTAATAATGGTACAGAAACTTCATGTAATTGGTCTAATTATAGTTTTGGTTAAAATGATCCAAAAATTCTAAATATACATTCTGAGTGAAAATAGTCTTTCTGGGTATTGCTGCATATAGTTAAAATTTTATCACAATTAGCACTGGCCAACCATTGAGTCACTTTTTAAAAGTCATGATTAAAATCATAATTTTTCACATCAATCATCGTAATACCAATATTATTATGTCCGTACAAAAATGCAGCAGAATTTACGTTTTAAAGGTTTCTGGACATTATGGCATATCTCAGAAAAAATGGATGTGTGTGTGTGTGTATCCGATTTGAATGATTAAAAACATTCGATTTCTATTGATAGAGAGAGTTGCTGACAAGTTTTAGGCAAAGGCGAGTCCAGCCGTTACGGAGATACGGAGCAAAGATTGCAGAAAATAGAGATTGAGTTTTTGAGAGAACAGAGTATCCGATTTGAATGATCCAAAATACATGCAGTTTGTAATGATTGGGAGAAGTTGCGCTTAGTTTTTGGCAAAGGCAGGTCTAGCCATCAAGTACAAAAATGGCAGTTTTTGAGACAACTAAGCATCCGATTTGAACGATTCAAAACACTTTCTGCTTGTGTTGACAAAACAATTGGTTTTGGAAAAAAAATATTTCAATTTTTTTTATATCGAAAATAATTCAGATTTTAATTTTAATTCTCGCTAAAATTCTAAAGCTCACTTATATACTTTATATAAGTAATTTTAACTTTGTAATTTAGTTTATATAATTCTAATAAATATTTAGCAATGTTGCAGTATTTATAACAATGTGTCATTACTGCTTGACATCAGGTTGGCCGAGGCGTGTCTCAATCCTGGGAAATCTGAGACCAATAAAATTAAATCAATTAAAAAAAATATGGCGAAATAATAGAAATAGAAATTTGGGTCTACGATTGTTGGAAAAAATACTGTTTCCTGAAATCTAAAATTATTGATTACTAAAGTTATTAGTTTCCAAAACGTCCTATTAATATTAATAATTCTAATCTGTAGCCGGTTGTTGAAAATCACTAGTTATCTTTTTCAAGCGGAAATGCAGGATGTACAATTATGTGTGTTAAACCAACAACGAGCGCAAGTACATAAAACTCGACCGAACAGATTCCTTATCATAAGTTCTTCATAACAAGCAAAGCGTCGATATCACATTTCCATATAAAATTGTAATGATCAATTCAATGGAATTTTTCTACACGAACCTTTGATGTTTCCTATCAATATCAAATTATAGAAAAATATTCGAATTCGATTGATATTCAAGGCCAGGGACTGCTAACCTCAGTCGCGATAGAGGAAAGCTTTTTTTTTTGGACTGATTGTAAGAAAAACATTTGTCAAAACACATTGTTACAAACAATGTTTGTTTCTGTTTTGTTTTTCAAATAGCAATCAAAACAGTTTCATGAGATGTTTTGATAAAACTTCTACTTAACCACGTTATTTTTCAGAACGCAACGGCTGGCCTATATTTGACATATTCTTATTATTAACATCTCTGTAATGTTGGTGATTTATTTTTACTTATAAACATATTAAGATTTATATTAACTGAGAACGGGTATTACTACTGCTTGATATCCGGCTGTCTGAGCTGGGTGTCGAATCTATGATTGCAAGAACAAAGCACTCTTAACACTGCCCCATGGAGAAACCTAATTAATTTAGTCTATAAAGGAGTTTTAACATTTTTTATAGTAGGACGGTACACTAAATAATTCCGATCATTTAATTTTATATAAACTATAACAATAATTTTTAATCGGTAAACCTGATTATCATTAAATGATATTAACATTAATCAAAGATTTTCACATTTTCTTAGTTATGTAGGAAATAGTCCAATTTGACTTTGAACAATTATATTGTTAAAACCATATCATTTATATTACAACAAATAAAATATATATAAAACAAACAACTATCTGACTATGTTTAGTGAAACTCTTAGAAAAATAATCATTGTAGAAATATTATTTTGTTATTTTTCAAAAATTTGTCACGTGGTCCATTTTACCCCATTGACGGAGTAAAATAGGACGGCCAGGGGGCAAACAAGTGCAATGTTTTTTTTATTTATTTTCAAAGGGATTTTACGAAAAAATAACTACATTATTCAACCAATGCAAAATAAACATTTCAGGGGTTCATTTTTTACAGAGATAACACTGTATATAACCTTGATCTAGTATTTCAGAAATATCCATCAGCAGAGGGTTAACTATTTATTTGATTTATCTCTTGTCAAATTTCTTTATTTAACTTTATTTACTTTTGTATTTACTATTTTTTATTGTTTATAATTCTTCCGGGGTGAAACTTCAGTTGGCTCTTTTTATCCCTCCCACATGTTAGAGGTTATATAAAAAAAACTATTGAATGTAAATTCAAAATAAAAACACATCTTACAAAACAATTTAATAAGGAATACATAAAAATTATATCAGCGTTTCGTAAACTAAACAACAGTGCTCACAACTAAGGTAACCATACTCGGTTTGGCAAGGACAGTCCCGGTTTTCCATTTGTACCGGGTATAGATTTTTTGTCCCGGATTCTCTCAGTTTTTGATAATAAATAGGTAAATTAACAAAAGTTAGGAAAAAAACGAACAATAGCTATTTTTTTCAAATTAATTATTTTATTTTATTTGTTATAATTTAAGACTTTCATGTCAAATTAATTATGAAAAAAATTGAATAGAACTTTATACAAGGCTTTTAAGCGGAAAAACATATAGATTGAAAAATATAACATATAATATCACACATAAAAAGTATTATATATAATCGAATAAAAAAGTTCTTATAAAAAGTCCGCAATTTTGATTAAAAAAAATTGATTCATATTTAAAAAAAAACAGTTTTTTATTGTATCTTTAAATAGAATTTATTATTTTAAAGACTCCTTTCCTTCATCCCTGATTTGCTTAACTAAAAATTGCCGTCCAGGTTTTTACTTAAAAAAAATGGTCACTTATTCTCAACCAAAAATCTAACAAAAGAAAATACTTTTGTTATGGATTTTTAAAGATTGTTGTTTATCTCTTGATAACAACGTCTTAATAGTCATGGTGCTGGCTGTTTCAAATATTGTTGTTAAAAAAAATCTCAGCTGTACTTGCGTTTGACATATCGGTGGTGAACCTTTTTACCCGTCGACCTTCAATCTCCGCTCTACTTTACCATATATTTGTTTTTCCTTTTTCTAAAATAATATCGTCTTTTTATTCAAAAGCGAAATGTTTCCGTAGTAGTTCTTGAATGCTTACCGACCAATTAGAGAATAGCATTTCGCATTTATTTTTTCCTATGTGTGCGTGGTAATACTCATAATTGATCGAAATGAGAGCTTTCGATCGCACGTGGAGCCTTTTGAATGTATAAAGGTATCACATTAACGATATAAAGCGATTTTAAGCTTCCATAATAAAAATTTGAAGTGGACTCGGATCTGGACCTGTGTTGCAACACTTAAGTATTTACAAAAGGTTAAAAGTACTTTAGTAAAAAATGAGATTGGGATATAAATGTTATTTGCCAAATGGATTTAGTTTACGAGTTCAGATGCATTTACTAAACGACGTGAACTTGGTACGTAATAAAGTATTAAAATGAAATTCCATAATTATAAGATTTGCATTCAAAATTTGGGTTAAGGTTAAGCAAACATTTTTGTTCTGCTGAAATTAAATGTTTGTTCTTAATTGTGGATTCCGTACAAATTTTATATTTTTTTCTTACTTTGTTTTAATATATTTTTTCTGAACAGCAAATAGAACTCGACATTTCTATGAGATGTTGCGATGGCTTTTTTTAACAATGTCGCTCTTGCAGAAGGCAACTTAATGGTTGAACTGATTCTTTATTTGATATATTTTTATTATTAGAACTTATCTAACAATAAGATATATTTTTAAGTTGATACTGCAGTGCATCAGGAAGAGCTTATTTTACTTGGCAACATATTTAGACCTATATTTTCAAGTAAAAACTGATATCCTTACTATTTGATAAAGTTTTAGATTGCAATGACAAAGCTCTTACTACTAAGCCACGACAAGAAAACACACAATAAAATAAAAAAAATACGATTGAAAATATGCCGTGTTGATATAAATTCATATTATGTTAATGAAACCATGCCCATAGGGTAAGGCGGGTCACAAAGGTCCACTTGACTTGTAGCAATTATACATTAAAAAACCAAACAACTACATCCAAACAAATAGCATATAAAACAAACAACTATGTTCAGTAAAATTCCCAGCTAATTCGTAATTGTGGAACTATTTTTGTTTCTTTTTTAAAAAAATATCACGTTGTTCTTTTTACCCCATGAGATGATGGGATCAAAAACAGTTTTCTCTACCTTTTTAGATCTTAGTATTTTTGATTTTTCTTCAGCCATTCATGAACTATGTACTGAGTGAGCATATAGAGAAATACCACATTTGTGCAATAATATTAGAACAAAAGTATTTTAGAAAAAGTATCGGCTTTAGAAATTA
>NW_020538040.1:140033725-140052259 GCF_003426905.1 Ctenocephalides felis
TCCCGTGTTCCCGAAATTGTCGACGAAAATTTGTATCCGCACACACACATAGATTCATTTTTTCTAAAGTATGCCAAAATATTCAGAAACCTTTGAAACGTAAAAATATATAATATTATTATATAGTATTTTTTGCGATTAAAACTAAAATTGCCCTAAAAATAAGGGAAGTTGAAAATAATTTATATTTTAGCCATAAATTTATATGAACTCTTTGCTTCAATAGAAACAATTTATAATTTATTATGTCTTTTGTATTTATGGGTCTCTATATAAACGCGGTACAAATTATGCAAATTGTACTATTTTTATTTACTTACAACGCGATTCCCATATAGCAGTAATCTGGCGATTGTCTTACATCGCGCTACGAATTAAGCTGGTTTGCTGAAATTCGAGTTTTTTATAGCGCGGTTTCCATATTACACGTTACGCTCTCACCGCGTTGTATATAATATATACAAAATAATAAATAATGGGTGTTGTACCGCTATAAGGCAGGCCTGTAAGCTGAGTTAAACTCCAACTCGATTCAGGGAGGAACAGTATGAAAAATTTTCCATTGCCATTCCACACCACAGTGCCCGAACTGGGCTGTTTTCAATTGGAAACATATTTTTGATCTATATTTTAAGTGAAAATTCATATCACTGCTGCATGATGCAGGTTATCCAGAGCGGGGGTTCGAACTCACAACCATGTGTCCACACATGGCAGAGAGTTAAACCGTTATCCATATAATAAAAGCATAAAATTAATTTACTAAAATATATAAATTCTTCCATATCTTTCACAAAACATCTTATTTTTAGGAAATATTATAAAATAAAGAATTATCCATATTAGTACTCAACTGATGATGTATGGTGTTTCTCGAATCCCATTGCATTTTTTATTTTATTTCGGTATCATTTTCTTTTGTAACATTTCACGTTGGAATTAGTACATACATTGTTCGATTGTTCGAAATGATAATTCAGAGATCACGTTCCTTTGATACTGATATTATTTATTGACGTCGCATCCATTGATCGCATTAAAAAGAAATTTATTGCAAAATTAAAAATAACTGTAAATATAAGGTGCTTGATATATATATATATATATATATATATATATATATATATAAAAGCAGATAATTATTTTATTTTTTAAATGTATAAGGATGTGCCAAATGAGTTGTGTGAACGATGAGGTAATATAAAAATAATAAAACACAGTTTTTAAAGAAATAATTAATATTATTATTATTTTAACAATATATATATATATATATATATATATATATACATGTGTGTGTGTGTGTTTGAGCTGATACTAATGCATCATTAAACTAATCATAAAATGAAAACCAGTTAAAATATCCCAACAAACTTACGTTAGTATGATTTATTATGGTTATCACATTTGATTCCCTCGTTAAAGTATTATTAAATTATACGTTATCCAGTTATAAAATTCATCATCGCTCAAATCTCAGATCTGATTCTAGACACATGTTTGTAAATGCGATAGGTATCCGCAATTACACTAATGATACGAGATTATAGAATAAAAGCAAAATATATTTAATGATTATAAATTGCATATCAACTTATACAGATATTAGCTATACATAAATACATATATTTATGATTATAAAAATCTTGTATTACGATATATTTAATGACTGATGTTCGTTCGACATTGCGTGACTTGTTGCATATGTTGATACATTTTGTTAGTTATTCCTGTTAAACCTTTTATTCTGAACCTTAGATTTATTAGCTTGGATTAGTGGTTAAAGCTAAGGACTTGTACATCCCGATGTCAAGCAGTAGTGACATCGGTTTTTACTTGGAAATATAGTTAGCGTGTACTAGTTCCGTTATCGATCCCAGTCTCGAACAAGCTTGATATCAAGCAGTACGATATCAAGTTTTCACTTGAGGTTATAGATCTCAAATATATTGTAAAGTAAAATGTTAAGTCTTTTACAGGCGTTACATGCAAGTCGACATATTAGATACACATATCGAATACATAGTATATATAAAATAGCAAAAAAAGTGTCGTTAACCACTAGGTTGCACTCTCGAAGAAAGTAAGATTAGAAGATAAAAGAAATAGATTTAAAATCGCTGTTAAAAATATTAAAATAGAAAAAATAAAAAATATAAAGTGTATCACATTTTTATGTAACATAGTATTCTAAATGTGCCCATATCTTACAAATAATACACTCTACAGAATATACTTTATTTGTGTATAAGCTTTATCACAAACCAATCAATATCATTCTTTTGATTCAAATTCTGACTCTGAACATAAAATATTTTTTTAGTTCAGTTCATTCCATTTTTATTACTGTGCATCTACCTTTGGCCTTAACCTTTGCTTTTCATTTAGTTTTTACTCTAATTTCATAATGTTGTTTTTATTTTTTTTCCTACTTTTCCTCATATAGCTTTTGTAAATCTTCTTTCTCATGAGTATCCATTAATACTGCTACATTCTTTTTGTAGCTATTTGCATAAGTTTTTCTTGGTATATTTGCCCACCAAGATCAAAATGGTCTAATCTTCAATGGCAACAAAGTTTTTTGTACATTGGAGCAACTCGGAGTTGGTTTGTTTACTGACAAAAGTAATTATTTAGATCATAACTTGGGGCATAATGTAATATGTTACAACTTATCCCAAGATCTTGTTGCAACTAATAGCAGGTGTGAATTTTTTACATTGATCAAGATAACTATTTAATATTTATTAATGAAATGTATAAATTGTTCGGATGCTTTGTTCTCTTAAAAACTATCATTTTTTTGAAGATTTGTCTCCGTATCTCCAAAACGGTTAGACCTGCCATTTTCAAAAACTAATCAAAACTTTTCCCCATTATAACGAATTGGATGTTTCTTGAATTATTCGAGTCGGATGCTCTGTTCTCTATTAATTAAAACTTAATTTCAATTTTCTGCACTCTTTGTTTTGTATCTCCAAAACGGCTGTATCGACCTTTCCGAAAAACTAATTGTCTCCCTATCAACAGAAATCGATTGCAGAAATCGTCGACGAAAAATTGTATCACACATTGTATGCTAAAATGTTCAGAAACCGCTGAAACGTCAAGATCTATGAACATTTTTTTTCGATTTTTGGACGATTACAATAACTTACCATATTAACGGGAAGTTGATAAGATATAGGTATAACATTTGCAATTAGTCGATAATGATAACGAAACCATATGATAGTACAATTTCATATTGCCCGACAAAAATGAAGAACCTGCACACTTTTGTATACTGGTTTGGCTTGTGATACAATAGTTACTAGTTAATAGTTGAATTTACCAATCTAGGCAAAAAATATTGTTTATTATATTGTTAGTTATTATAGTTATATTATTTGATTCTATTGAAAAACACCTATTACTACTTACTCTGTTACAATAATTACCTGCTCCCCCTTCCATCTACTTAAGAAAATGATATCACTATACTATATGTACCTCCCCCCCATCTACTTTATGAAACGATATACTAATTTATTTATTCTCTTTCAGAAGGCAATGGATCGATAGCCTGATAATAGAGGACAGATGACGATTGATCCGCCGATCACCGATACGACAGAGGCGATGTCCGCCGGCGGCGCGGATACCGCTGTTCCGGTCGCCGAAACCGCGGCGTCCGCTCGCGGTGAGGATCCATACCGCGACTTCGAACTTTACCTTGAGAAAGTACAGGTAGGTGATAATAATAAAGTTATATATGGTTTGCTATAATAAAATTGAATAATGTTATTCAATAATTCTGTCATACCAGTGAATAAGTGGTTAAGTCAAATTTTGACTATAATGTGGAGGAAGAAGTGCGGACAAAATGGCATATATGAATAAAGTGATACAGTGGTATTATGTATTTGAAAATTGGGTAGTTTTAGTAATATTTTCGCGATTATATCAGGCGACGAAAGCCATAATCACAATCCTGTCAGAGGTTGAGCGTCATTGTCCCAGCCTTGGATACGGGTACGTTTAAACGTGTACGCACCTTCAAATGTTTATTTCAAGGGTGGTTTTCTCATGTTTTTGAGGCCTTATTGACTGTTGTTTGTAACTATATGTTTCTATTCAGATCAATGAAGCCAGTACCAGTGATTTTATTGCAATCATTAGGTGTTTGATGAAATTTAGATTATTTATATATTTTTGTTATCATTCGGACAACTTATACAATGGACAAAATAATACAGTATTATTTTGCAAGAACTATAGGGTAGTTTATTCGAGGCTAAGAAAACAGAAAATTGAACCTGTTTCAGGTGATTGTCTTTCATTTTTTGCACTACTGTAAAAAACAGGGGTTCATTGTAAAGACCTATTTTCCTATTCTGAGCTCGGCCAAGGTTGGTTACAATTTATGATATGTTCTATTTGGGCACATTCATTATCTAGAGAGCGCTGAAGAATTTATTTGTGAACAGGCTTTTTAAAAATTAGCAGCTCGGTATGCCTTTATTCCTTATATGTCATTTTGCCCACTATATGGACATAATGGGTTTTGAAATTAATTGCATTTTTCCTTAGTAGATATATTATTTTAACTCCTATTTAATTAAAGACTATGTTACTGGTAGTGAATAAACCAAAGATGAGTAAAAACTATTGAAACTGGTTATATTATCATTAAGTAAATAAATACCATTAAAAAACAAAACATCATGTCATTTTATCCGTACTTGCCCTTTTAATATAAATTTAATCTATTAATTTCAAATAAAGGATTTTAGAAGAGTACTCAAACTTTAAATCCAATCCTCGCCAAATAATCAAAATTGACTTAACTACTTATTCACTGTGATGACAGAAATAAATTCGAGGTATCAAAATAGTATTAAATTTGATAATTTACATTTTTTCTAAATTGGCAAAAATTTTATACATCCAACATGGTGTTCTTGTGTTCTTGCTGTATTATTTCAAAAAAAAATTGTTTGAACTATCTATTTTAGATTATTTAAAAGTTTAAATTTCATGTCGTAAACTATACTTTTTGGCAATTCGTAATATTGATTTGCTAGCGGTAATTTTTTAAATTTTGTGATTATTTTGCATGTTTACGATTTATGCCTTCTAAATATTTGTACCAAACTTAACTCGATTAATCAGTAGTATGATACTATTCTATAGCAATTTGCGATGATATTTACTTACAAGAAAAACTTATCAAATATGTGAAGGTTAACTATTTTTACGATAAAGATTTATGTTATATATATATATATATATATATATATATATATATATATATTTGTCAAACTGTTATTATTCAAGTACATAAAATCACAGTTATTTAAGTACATATCTATTCAACCAAGATAAATGTTTGAAAACTATTACAGTTTACGGTATTATAGGAATGGCAGATATTTCAATTGTTAGACTGCGATTCACTATTAGATACATATTTACTAAGTGATAAAAATTTCATAACTGATCTAAATGTTTTTTGAGGTTCATATTGTAAAAACATTATCGTCACAGAATTAAATAATATGTAGAGAATGTGGTACACCCAGAATTTGTGATAAGATATACTTTAATTTGTACAATATGTATAATCGGTTGATGACTAATATGAAATTGAAGATCGAAACTAATTTGAAGGAAATTAATATTTACGAAAAAAATATGAATTTGAAAATATGAAAGTTATTTGTAATGTTATATGAATAATAGGGTGGGTCAATAATTTTCTACATTTGGAGTACTTTGCAATTATATTTCTATGGATTATAGGTGAATTTCCAGCCAGCTAATCTTTCAATAAGTTTTTTTCATATATTTATTAAATATCATCTTACAAGAATCGCATGTTTACTCTGTGTCTGGGAATTTGGTGAAACTTTACATGGATTTAGTATAGTCGATACTCAGAATGTAGCTTTCTTATTGGTCTATAATATTTAAAAAATAATCATTTTTACTTTCAACCTTATAACCATGCAAAAGTCCATATAGACGCATGAAAATAGGTCATATTTTAAAAATATTTTTAAACGTGATGGAATAATTTTATTGTTTTTAAACTTTGACATAACTTTATTTAACCCTTTTAGAATACAAAAAAATATTTAAAAAAAAAATTTATTTCAAAATGGCGGCTCAGCATAACTTTTTGTGGACTGCCTCTGGCGCGAGGTCCAAAACTGCTGCATTTCTCACTCATCAACCGTCGATCTGAAAAAAAAAATTTTTAATGTTTTCTTTTGAGAACATATCAATGCGAAGGATAAACCTATAAAATTGAAAAAAAAGTATAAAAGTCAATGAAAAACAAGCCTTTGAAAAAAAAATCTGAATTTTTGGCTATTTTTTTGACATTTTGGGCTCTAGAAAATACTTTATAAACGTGAAAGATCTAAGGATTTAGGTTTATCCTCCCGATAATAATATAGAGAAAGGCCTCACCCAATTTCAGACAAATCGATACATAACTTTTTGAGCTACAACACGAACACAGTTTTTGAACACACAGTTTTGAGATAATCGCGTTTAAAGATTTAGTAAAGGAAAATGACCAGTTTTAGTTACTTACTGATTAATCTGCAATATCAGGTCCATACAATAGTAATTCCTTATCTTCAAAAAGCTGATTATCTGTAAGTTGTTGTTGTTTGTGAGCTGTACCAGCATCTTTTATTTGTGGAAGGCTCCTACGACCCTGTCAAGCTATTCGCGCCTCATCAGTATTATCAGCATATGCTTTAGCATAAGTACCAACAGTTAAATTCAGAAGGTTCATTATTCTTAATATTGAACTAAAACCTTCAATAAATATCCTAGCTGCAATATATGGTGAAATTTCAACTACCCTTATCCACAATGTGGGTGTTTTGGTGATAATCCGACTATAGTCGCCAAATTGTCGCGTTGAAGCTTTCATTCGCGTTCTTCGTATGATCACCAAGGCATTGTTCAAGTAAATCATCTTTGGACAAATCTTCATAAATTGGTGAAAGATGATGTTTCATTTCTTCACCAAGTAATGGAGCTAAATCTACGTCTACATGATCTTGACCACTGGCACTTTCATTATGACTTGTACTGGCGTCAATTTTTTCACCTGCTTTATCAGTAAACTGATTGCCCTGATAACGTCTTTTTTAGTGTTATTTTGTGCAATATTACTTCATTACTTCGCTTACCTTTTAGATAATTCGGCATTTTTACGTATTGAAATGAACTGAACACTACGAATTTTCCAGCTAAACTAACTATATTTCTCGACTAACTTTTGTTCGTATACCAATATTACACATGTACTAAGGTACATAGAAGTCTTCCGGTTGTAGGCCAAAAGAAGTATTTCTAGTTATTATAATGAAAGAGACCTTTTTCACATTTTAGATTTTCAGACAAATGAACATGAAATTTTATTAAACGTGCAAATATATGGATAAAGAACTTCAATGGAAATTTTCGCGCTTACAAGCTTTGGTTTTCTCGGCAAAGTTTCTTGAGTTGATCCATAGATTTGCCCCATCATTGGAACAATTGAATTAATTTTAATGGAAATGGTTGTTTATTAAATTTTTGTTTGCAAAATGTTTGCATTTGATAGTAAATATTAAGAATATCTCTATTTTTTGACAATTATTTTTTTTTTTATTCAGGGTATATTTATATGAAAATATACACAAATCATCGTATCTTTTTGAATTTGTATATAGAGTACAATGTAGATTTATGATCTTTATATTTTTTGTGTTCAGAGCGCATTCCTATTCTGATGCATTACTTCATTTCTTTTATGAGTACATATAATAATGATGCATCTATCTAGTAATTCGGATCTCTCGATCAGCTTTATTAACTCGTAAAATTAACGAACAATTGCAACAAAGTAATGAAAGTAATAAGCTAGCAATGACAAACACTTTTGTTCTATATGAGAAAACAAATTAGAATACGCAGCTGCAATTCATGACTGTCGAATTACTTATAATTTATGATGTTTATCATAAAGGGAAAATTAGGCATCATACTCATGGTCGGAAAAATTGTAAATGATACATCTTTATGCTTTTAGGATAAAATTTGTGCTAGACATGAAAACAAAGATACGAAAAAATAATTGTGAAGGTTTTTACTAAATGTTTTTAGAGAACCATATATTTTAAGGTTAAAAGACGACCTTATGTGAATTTCTTTACTTTTTCGAATTAATTCACTGTTTACATTGGTTTATTGTTTTTAAGCAATGATGCAGTCTGCAATTTTAAGAGTTATTTAAAAGATTTTTAATAAAGTGCTTGAAGTAATTTTAGGAATGCATAATTATGCACCTGTTATGAAAAGTGTTTTATGTAAAGTATTATTTGCAAATAATATATTATTTAAAGTTTTAAATAATATTTAAACTCCCAAATTGTCGACAGTTAGGTATTTTATGTCAACTATACAATTTGTGTAATGTGGATCGATTGATCAAATTTAAAGGTTATTTCACATACAACAATTTCTTGCCACTTTTTGTTAGATCAAGTTAATTGCAGTATTTCAGAATAATAGCAACAATGGATAAATTCAATATATTTTTAGTACTGATTAAAACATTATAGATCATAATAAAAAAGCGACGTATTGAACTTAACATCGATCATAAACAAAATTTTGATAGAAAAATGAATTTTTAACGACTTCAATAAGAAACAAATGAATTAATTATTCCAAGTTATGTTATAGGCAATATTGCTAATCAAATTATAGATATAAATTATATCATATAATAAATTTCGACCAAATTTCGATTTATGAAATTGACATTCAATATTTTTAAATTAAATGTAAAAGTAAAAAATCTGATATTTATATAAGAAATTATATATTTAGATAATGGTACTGCGTTGATTCAGACTAAAATCTAATTTATTTATTAATTAAAAAATATATTTCACTATTTGACATAAATAAAATTAAAATAAAAAAAAACACTATGATGCGATGGAATTAATTATCGAAATGTAAAGAAATTTGTATAATAAAAATATAACATTATTATTAATATATCATGTATATTATAAGAACTTCTGCAAAGCCGCAAAATATTTTTGATGGCAAAACAACGTTTGCTGGGTCAGCTAGTATATATGTATATATATATATATATATATATGCATAAATTACTATGGATCATGTAAAACCCTGCCCAACTAATTGTATCAACATCTATGGCAACAGTTAATAGCGCACAATTAAATATTTCAGAGAAATACTATAAAGTAATATGAAATAATTATATTAATTTATTAGTGTACATAATGTAAATTATTTTGGCTATAAAAGCCAGCTTATGAACTGCCATATGTTAGTAGTGTTTATCTACAGCAACTTTTGTTTTAATTTATTTATATTTACATATATGTCATGTATGTTTGGAGATTACTGGTGTTGATCGTCTTTGGTTTCAAGCCCATTGTCACATGACATTTGGCGCGTTCATAAAATTCGTAAAAAATATGACAAATGTATTACTTGCTTAAATAAATAATACGACAAACTACTATCGGTATTCTGGTATGGGACAAGTTGATAATTGAGTTGTCACGATACAAAATGTATTCCAACTTTAAATGCTGCTCACAGAAACCGTTTTTTTAACGAATAATGCAATTCAACTATAATAGCTAATACGTATGACCTAGAATTATAATTAACATGTCTTTTTTTATTTATTTTTTGTCGACTCTTGACTAATAAATGTTGTGTGTTTGACAAACCGACTCCAACGGTAGTACCTAATCATTGAAATATGTTCTGTGGTTTTATGCAGTTATAAGTTGTATGTGGTTTGTTAGTGGTCTACAGCAGCAAGTTCCATTCTCAATACACGCCTCGGACAACCTGATATCAAGCAGTAGCGATATATTCAAGATTTTAAGAGAAAATAGTCTTTGGTCGTTTGGGTTGATCGTTTTGGTTGCTTTCTAGTAGTGTTCAGAAGTAAATAGGACTTAACCTGTGTTCATAAGTAGACTTAAAACGTCTTTTGTGATTTTGTAGTAGATGTTCAATGATCCTGTTTTTACCCTCCTTTTTCAAAGTGGAAGTGTTTTACTGATAGGACTTAAAACAAAGACTCTTTTACAGATATTTTTCAGAAAGCCGGTTTTAAATGTTTGCACTTTTTTTTTGTTTTACTTTTGTAAATCTAATTAAAGTATCTGTATATTTTTTGAAAATTTATTATTGGTAATTTGTTTTTGGACATGTGCGGGAAGTCGTCTAATAAATGTCAAAATTCAAAATAATTATATGCAAACTGGTGTCATTGCGCCAAGGCAAATTACAGGAAATTCCAGTACCAAATATTTTAATTTTTAAAAAGATTCAATTTCTCTTGCAGAATTCTGATGTGCATAATGTATAACTGCATCACAGTACGTAGTTCGTAGATTTATTTGTTTATATTTTATCAACAATTGATTTAATTACTTAAGATGATCAAACAAATAACAAAAACAAACTCATGGCTTGAAAACACGCGATTCTAAAGAATTATTAAGAATTTTCACTATAGAGATAAAGGAATTAAGCATTATTTAATCACTGTATAATAAGCACAATTAAATCTAAAATAATATTGACACTGAAATAAGTTTTTACATTTAATTGCAAAAAATAAATTGTATCTTCCATTTTCCTGGTTATGTGATGAGCCTGATGTAAATAGTGGTAGCATTAGATAATTTGTGTGTAATTTTTAGTAACCGTTTGTCCAAAATTAATAGGTCTAATTAATAATGAATATTTATAACTTTTATATTTATTCAATATTTACATCTATTTGTATTACGGGTCCAATTCTCTATTAGATAGGCAACTATATATTTCAGTCCAATCTTCATATAAATTTGTTGTAAAAACTGTCAAAATGCTATGTATTTGCAATGCCATCAGGCATTTTTAATATAAAACCTGCAATTATTTTCATGTATTTTTTGTTTTTACAATGAGTATCAATTCAAAGTTATTTGAAATTTTAAAATAGTTTTTATATGCAAATAAATTATATTTTATCATCCCTATCATTGTTGTAAATAATGAAATTATAATGTTTCTGGTGCCACTTTAATTTTATATGGATTTAAGTTTCATAAGTAATATGGAAATAAATAGTTACAGGTGTTAAAGGGGACTTTATTATGAAATATATATATTTCTTTATTAATTTTTATTTGACCTCATTTTACACATTTAGTCATATACAATATATCTTACAAAACTAAATTATTATCTAACTAGTTTATCAAAATTAAATTACTAATTCAGATTCTTTTATAAATTCATATAATATTCTATAGTTTTATAATATTTTTCTATATTTTATAATTTATAATATTCTATAGTTTTAATACTCTATAGTTTATAATATTATAAGGTTTAATATATTTTTATCACTATACAATTTGTCTAACATTTTCTCTCTCTGTTTTTTTAAATATTTAGCAAAAAATATAAAAATAATTGAAAACTTTAACTAATTAACTTCCCGGAGGGTAAGTTATAGTAATCGTCCAAAAATCGAAAATGAAATGTTTGCATATCTTTGCGTTTCAGAAGTTTCTGAATATTTTCGCATACCTTAGAAAAATTTATGTGTATGTGTGTGTGTATATATATGTATGTGCTGATACAATTTTTGTCCACGATTTTTGGAGCACGGATTAACCGATTTAAATGATTCAAAAATTAGATTCCTATTGATAGGAAGACGTGCTGATTAGTTTTTGGCAAATACAGGTCAAGCCGTTTTGGAGATACGGAGCAATAAGTACAAAAAGCGGAACATTGGTTTTTGCAAGATTCGGGCATCCGATTAGAATGATTCAAAAAATTTTGATTCGTATTGACGGGTATATAGTTTTTTGAATATTTTTTTAACAGCAATCAGAACCTCACGTCCTATGAGCTGTCGGGCTGAAACTTCTCCTTAATTCGTATTTTTTAGATGGTAACCTAATGGTTAATCCATCCATATTTGATGATTTTTGTTATTAGAATTAATCTAATAGGGCTGACATTTTATTGGCGCAGCAATGCCGGGCAAGGGCTATTTTCACTTGGAAACATATTGCTATTTATATTTTCAAGTGAAAATCGTTGTCACTGTTGCCTGACAACAGGCTGCTCGAAGTGAGTATCGAACCCGGGACCTCTGAAACAAGTCCCGTCGCTTTTAAACCGCTTACCTACGGGCGAGTCTATAAATATAGAATGAAAATAATAAGAAACTTGAGCCTGGTTTGAACCCAAATGCGGGTACAAAAATCAGCATTCCGTAACGCTACCACTACGCAAAGTTGCTACATTCACAAGACAGCGTTGTAAGCTATATATACTGCACGCTGCTAAAATACAAAATTTAATTATTTTTATAATCAAACCGCTTTTCATAGGCATTTAATATTTTACCTCAGTCAGTTTGGACATAAAATCTACCATTATGCCAAGTTTAATCAAAATTCGATACAAGCTACGCTCGAGTTCTCCTCATTAGAGTTTTACTTTTACTGATTTTCATAATCCTTTAATATTTTACCTCGGTCAGTGTGGGCATAAAATCTACTATTATGCCAAGTTTAAAATTCCGAGATAAGCTACGCTCGAGTTCTTCTTATTAGTGTTTTACTTTTTCCAATTCTTAACAAATGACTTCGCAGAAAACACTCATTATTATTATTATACAATCCAGTACGTCGAGATAAGCCATAAGCCATAAGCCATAAGCCATAAGCCATAAGCCATAAGCCATAAGCCATAAGCCATTTGTTTGTACCTGCGTCGATTCCAGGCCAAAAGTTATCGCCGTACGCGATTCTTCCGCGCGTGTTCCAATGACCTAGTGAAAGGCGCGTGCGATGCCGTACCCGCGACGGCCTTCCGCGGCCATGTGTGATTTCACTTTCGTGAACATACTCTCAACTTATAAGAACTCCACACCGGTATATAGGTAATATATAATATATGTATAGCTATATCACGAAACCCTTCTTCGAATGTGATTTATGTTATCGAATATATCCATATACGGTTATATATGTACTATGAATTTACACTTACACAGTTACCGATTTTGATAGCTAGTTCAATTTTGGAATATATTCATGTCATATTGGAAATATACATTTTGCTGTGTTTCTATATATTAAACATGTAAATAAGTAAGATTCACTATTGGATATAATTAATAATAGTATAATAAGTCCATTAGTTTATTCAAAAAAAATAAAAAATATTATTGGGCTCGTCCGGGATTTGAACCCGGGACCTCCCGCACCCTAAGCGGAAATCATACCCCTAGACCAACGAGCCATGCTCACTGCAGCGTTATTTCCAAAAGTAGATTTCACTTTTTTTTTATTGTCAACTAGTGATGCATGTTATTGTGTCTTCAGGCAAATTGCTGGTACTTCTCGTAGTGCAATTAAATTTTTAAAAACTGTAAATGTTTTAACAATAACAATTTTATTAACAATATTTTGATTGCAAAGTGATAAATGGCATCGTGTCTTCAGCCAAATTGCCGGAACTTCCCGTAGTGCAATTTAAATTTTTTAAAAATTTAATTTTTTTTAAATCTTTGGAAAAATTTAATTTTTGAGAATTTTGAAATTGTTGAAAAAGTTGGGCTATTTTTGAATAATTAGATTTTTTGTAATTTAAATTTTTATTTGACAATTTAAATTTTTTGTCAAAGCATTGTGTAAATTATTTTAGTGAAAGAAATATCAAAGCGCGTTGCAGTCTAACGATTAAACATTATAAATCTCGGTACGGAACCTATATAAGTGTAAACAAAATTTGTACTTATTATTATAATCTCTATAAAATATCTGATAATTTGATGTCATATGTCTAATATCCGAAACTGCTGGACCTGTCTTCCCAAAATTTCAATCAGTCCTTCATTTTGTCAATACAAGAAAAATGTTTTTTTTTTTAATCTTTCAAATTAAATAATCCGATCTCAAAACGGGCATCTTCAAAAAACTAGTACTCACGTCTCCTAGTCAATAGGAATCGAATGCTTTTTGAATAATTCAAATCGGTCATTCACAGTCAATGTTTAGAAGGCCCTGAAATGTGAAGATATATAAAAAAAATATTTTCGATTTTTTTGCTTACCTATGGGAAGTTAATAAATAAATTCTATATTGTCTTCTTAATGTATATAAACCAATAAAATTTACCAATTAGGCCTCTCATTTCTTATACAAATAGTCCACAATTCTTTTTAAAGTCACTATTTTAGTTAAAAACTTTTTAGACTTTAATTAAAAGTTCTGATTCTTATTTTCTTCTTGATAATGCACCGTGAAATTTGGTTTTAGATGCTTTTCCTGATTGTTGGAATGACTTCTAACCCACCCATCTATATTGATTTATTTGAAGTTAAATATATTTAAAAATCATTTTTTATAATACGTCTTTTTGTTTTGATAAATTTTATACTAAGATGTTTTTTTTGTCTATTTTCCTTTAGCTGATTTAAATTTTTAGAGTATTCTGTTTTGGCTAAATTTCTTGTTCAATTTTTCATATATTATAGATATGACGACATTCTATTGTGTTTCGGCAATAAACTTATTAGTTTAAGATAAAAATTATTAAAAAATAATTTTAATTTTATTTATTGCTGATAAAAAAACTTGGTCATGTAGATGTATAAAAGTTATTTGTTCTCTCATTATCGTTCTTCAAAAATTTTATAATTATTGAAATAATTTATAGAGCAGTTTAATAAATAAGATTTTTTGGAATAAAAATATAGATTTAATACGTTCAATTCTTGATAATTATTTATTACATTATTTATAATATTTATATTTATATTAAGAATGGAATGGTGAAAAATAGATTATATCATTTATAAAATAATATCAATCATTTTTATAAATTTTGCACTTTTTCATAATAATTCGTTCTATTTTGAATAGTTCTTCCCTTGTTCTTAATAAATATATGTGAATTATTTTTTTATTATTTTTTTTTATTCTTTAAAGAAGCGTTTTTCTTAGCTTTTAATTTTTTTTTTGACAATAATTTTAGTTCATCTTTTACCGTTTTAAAATTAAATGTTTATCAATACGTCAGTTTTTAAAGTAGATTGCAATGATTGTAATGTTTGTTATATTGGCGAAGGTTTCCAATGCATACAAGACATTTTCGAAAATTCACATTTTCATACTTCAAAATAATTTTGTCCTATATTTATATTGTTTTAGAAATAACAAACAAGTAATTATATGAATGAATGAATAACCACTAAAAGCTCTTGCTTAATATCATTTAATGGATTACTTAATTTGGAGTATGATCCAATCAATTATGAATTTAATGCGTATTATATCAATTTATATCTCATTAAGGATTGAGTTCGATACCTTTGGAGCAGTAAATAAATCTCTGACAATTACATTGTATTATAAATCCAAAAGCTCTATCATCCGACATATAAACTACTTAGCACTATAAGTTTTACCATTAATCATTGAATCGCCGATAAGTTTAATGGATAAAACATGTCGTATTGCTTTCGGTAATAGAATGCCCGTATTAAAATTATATGAATTCATATATTTCTAGTATCTGATTTAATCATCGTACAGACAGACGAATCTTGTAATTGAGTACATATATTTATAATCTTCAAGGCAGTTGCATCAAATGAAAATTGACAAGTTTAGTGACACATAGTTGTGCCTTTTGTACTCGTCACACATGGTATTATTCATTATATACAAGTATGTATGTTTATGTACACATATAAGTCATAAGTACATGTATTATATTCATAATATCAATTGTATTATCTTTTTTAAAATATTTTTTTTTAATTTAACAGTATTGGTACACTAAACATACTTAGGGGGCGTCCTTAAAAACTCGCTCACGTGATTAATGGACTCTCTTAGATTAATTTGGTTAAGCATTAAATAAATCTCAGAAAAATAATTAAATAACTAAATACAAATAATAAATAATAATAATTAAATGATCAATATGTTTTTTTTATATATTTCACTATTGCTGCATTATTAGTGCGTGGTTGATGTTTTGAAACCAAATTTATTCGACACAAGTGTTTTAATTATATTTACATAATATCAATTATAAATTTTTATACTACTTTACTCTTATTACATATAGTTATTTAAATTTGTCTTATAATGTAGCAAATTTATAAAGACCTAAAAACATTTTAACTTTGAGAAATACCTACTAATCTCTCAAAATATAATAAGCAATAGAAATTTATCTACTTCAATATATTTAATTAATTTTTCTCTACATTATTTTAGCTTTCTTATTTTATGTTTATGTTTATAAAAAAATGTGTTCAAATATTATAAAAATATGAGTAATCAGCCAGCCTCAATCAAGCATTGTTCAGTCAGGAGATAAATAGCAATGTTTGAAAATCCATAACAAAAGTATTTTTTGTGTATTTTTTTGGTTATAAGCACTGTTGTTTAGTTTACGAGACCATCATATTTTTTTAAGTATGTGTTGTTTATTTGTTTATAATATGTATTGTTAATTTTGAGTTAGATTTAACAGGTGTTTTTTTATAAACTCTATAATAGTTTACATGTGGACGGGAAAAAAAGGATCAACTGAAGTTTCACCCTGGAAAAGGCGTAAAGAATAAAAAATAGTAAATATAAAATAGCAAGTAAAATTTTACAAGAAATAAATTAATTAATAGTTATTCCACTCTACTAGATCAAGGTGTTATGTACGGTATTATAGTTATAAAAAATGTTCTCATGAAATTTATATCTTGCATTGGTTGAATATTGCAGCTATTATTTCGTAAAATACTTTTAAAATTAAAAATAGGACATAGGATCTGTTTGCACCCTCATTGCTTCATTTTACCCCGCCCGTGGGATAAAAAGGGACAGATGACAAATTTTAGAAAAATAAGAAACATATTTCCATAATTATAAAATAACTGGGAATTTTACTAAACGTAGTACAATAGTTTTGTGTTCGATACTTGTTATATTTTTATGATGAATAGTTTTTGTGGTTTAGACAGTATAATTACTTAATGTCAAGATGGACCTTAGTGCCTCGTCATACCCTATATAAATTTATAATATCTACCGATAATTTGATTGGCTTATCAGTATGTTGACGTAAAGAAAATCAAAATGTTGAATACATTTTGGGAACAAGCAAGATCCTTTATCATATTATTAACAATTAGTATTTATATACATTCCTTATTTTTACCACGAATACAATCAAAACTTCTGCTTACAATGTTTATATACAATTTATTTTATTCCCTTAGTAATGTTCAATCTCATGGTATTTTTAATTTAATGATCAAAAGCGTGAAACAGCGTTGCATCGGTATATTTGAAGTAAGAAGTTGATTTTCTTATCAAAATGAATATTTGAGAAGATACGGCTGTCATCCGAAATTATTATGTACAAGACACCCAGAAGAGTGCTGGACAACCGGTTCTAGATTCCAAGTTTCTGAGACGAAAGGTCGCGGTAATTCATTTAATAAAAAGTAGATTTGATTTAATTTATATTTACACCTACATATGTGGTGGAATTTTCACATACACTAATCAAAAACAAACTAGTAGTGTGTGGCATCGTTCCTTAAGGCAAATTGCTGGAACTTCCCGTAGCGTAATGAAATGTCCAGCCGTTACGGAGATACAGAGCAAAGAGTGCAGAAAATACAAATCGAGTTTTTAAGAGAACGGAGTATCCAATTTGAATGTTCTAGAAACATTCAATTTGTAAAGATTGAAGAGGTGATTAGTTTTTGGCAAAGACAGGTCCAGCCATTTTGAAGATACAGAGCTAAATGTGCAAACAATTGCAGTTTTTGAGAGAACTAAGCGTCCGATTTGAATGATTCTAAGAACTTTCTGCTTGTTTTAACAAAATAATTGCTTCTGGGGACTAAAATTTGTTTCAATTTTTTTTCAATTAATTTTTTTTTTTCAAATTTTAATTTTTAAAATTTTTTTTTGTATATCGAAAATAATTAAAATTTTAATTTTACTTATGACTAAAGTTCTAATATATATTTAGTTTCTTTGCAATTCTTATAAATATTCGACAATGTTACAGTATTTA
The DNA here is from genome assembly GCF_003426905.1 of Ctenocephalides felis. Lineage (NCBI taxonomy): Eukaryota > Metazoa > Arthropoda > Insecta > Siphonaptera > Pulicidae > Ctenocephalides > Ctenocephalides felis. The sequence continues at coordinate 140,051,888 of NW_020538040.1, forward strand.
TAAAAATCTATTTGAAAACATTTAATATTCCTCGAACATGTCGTTACGGAACGGGAAGTTCCAGCAATTTGCCTTAAGGCACGATGCCATACACCACTAGTTATTTGGCAAGTTAAAAACATTACAAATGTATAAAATAAAAGTTTGACAACCTTTCTTATATTACGAATGTGATTCCCATAGTTCTTCCATTTCATTTTTGCTTTCCAAAAAATAAAACAGTCAATCCGATATCGATGGTCCAAACACTTGTCGTGGTCAGTATTGATCATTTGTCATTGAACGGTTATAGAAAAAAAATCTTAAGATAATTAATCGACATCGCTTATGAAATTAGTAAGATTTATTATGCGTATGCAAATTTCTAATAAA
>NW_020538040.1:140053259-140080719 GCF_003426905.1 Ctenocephalides felis
TTTTTCACATTTTTAGATTTTCAGACAAATGAACATGAAATTTTATTAAACGTGCAAATATATGGATAAAGAACTTCAATGGAAATTTTCGCGCTTACAAGCTTTGGTTTTCTCGGCAAAGTTTCTTGAGTTGATCCATAGATTTGCCCCATCATTGGAACAATTGAATTAATTTTAATGGAAATGGTTGTTTATTAATTTGTTTGCAAAATGTTTGCATTTGATAGAAAATATTAAGAATATCTCTATTTTTTGACAATTATTTTTTTTTTATTCAGGGTATATTTATATGAAAATATACACAAATCATCGTATCTTTTTGAATTTGTATATAGAGTACAATGTAGATTTATGATCTTTATATTTTTTGTGTTCAGAGCGCATTCCTATTCTGATGCATTACTTCATTTCTTTTATGAGTACATATAATAATGATGCATCTATCTAGTAATTCGGATCTCTCGATCAGCTTTATTAACTCGTAAAATTAACGAACAATTGCAACAAAGTAATGAAAGTAATAAGCTAGCAATGACAAACACTTTTGTTCTATATGAGAAAACAATTAGAATACGCAGCTGCAATTCATGACTGTCGAATTACTTATAATTTATGATGTTTATCATAAAGGGAAAATTAGGCATCATACTCATGGTCGGAAAAATTGTAAATGATACATCTTTATGCTTTTAGGATAAAATTTGTGCTAGACATGAAAACAAAGATACGAAAAAATAATTGTGAAGGTTTTTTACTAAATGTTTTTAGAGAACCATATATTTTAAGGTTAAAGACGACCTTATGTGAATTTCTTTACTTTTTCGAATTAATTCACTGTTTACATTGGTTTATTGTTTTTAAGCAATGATGCAGTCTGCAATTTTAAGAGTTATTTAAAAGATTTTTAATAAAGTGCTTGAAGTAATTTTAGGAATGCATAATTATGCACCTGTTATGAAAAGTGTTTTATGTAAAGTATTATTTGCAAATAATATTATTTAAAGTTTTAAATAATATTTAACTCCCAAATTGTCGACAGTTAGGTATTTTATGTCAACTATACAATTTGTGTAATGTGGATCGATTGATCAAAATTTAAAGGTTATTTCACATACAACAATTTCTTGCCACTTTTTGTTAGATCAAGTTAATTGCAGTATTTCAGAATAATAGCAACAATGGATAAATTCAATATATTTTTAGTACTGATTAAAACATTATAGATCATAATAAAAAAGCGACGTATTGAACTTAACATCGATCATAAACAAAATTTTGATAGAAAAATGAATTTTTAACGACTTCAATAAGAAACAAATGAATTAATTATTCCAAGTTATGTTATAGGCAATATTGCTAATCAAATTATAGATATAAATTATATCATATAATAAATTTCGACCAAATTTCGATTTATGAAATTGACATTCAATATTTTTAAATTAAATGTAAAAGTAAAAAATCTGATATTTATATAGAAATTATATATTTAGATAATGGTACTGCGTTGATTCAGACTAAAATCTAATTTATTTATTAATTAAAAAATATATTTCACTATTTGACATAAATAAAATTAAAATAAAAAAAAACACTATGATGCGATGGAATTAATTATCGAATGTAAAGAAATTTGTATAATAAAAATATAACATTATTATTAATATATCATGTATATTTTATAAGAACTTCTGCAAAGCCGCAAAATATTTTTGATGGAATAAAAACAAACGTTTGCTGGGTCAGCTAGTATAGTATATATATATATAGTATATATATATATATATGCATAAATTACTATGGATCATGTAAACCCTGCCCAACTAATTGTATCAAACATCTATGGCCAACAGTTAATAGCGCACAATTAAATATTCAGAGAAATACTATAAAGTAATATGAAATAATTATATTAATTATTAGTGTACATAATGTAAATTATTTTGGCTATAAAAGCCAGCTTATGAACTGCCATATGTTAGTGTGTTTATCTACAGCAACTTTTGTTTTAATTTATTTATATTTACATATATGTCATGTATGTTTGGAGATTACTGGTGTTGATCGTCTTTGGTTTCAAGCCCATTGTCACATGACATTTGGCGCGTTCATAAAATTCGTAAAAAATATGACAAATGTATTACTTGCTTAAATAAATAATACGACAAACTACTATCGGTATTCTGGTATGGGACAAGTTGATAATTGAGTTGTCACGATACAAAATGTATTCCAACTTTAAATGCTGCTCACAGAAACCGTTTTTTTAACGAATAATGCAATTCAACTATAATAGCTAATACGTATGACCTAGAATTATAATTAACATGTCTTTTTTATTATTTTTTGTCGACTCTTGACTAATAAAATGTGTGTTTGACAAACCGACTCCAACGGTAGTACCTAATCATTGAAATATGTTCTGTGGTTTTATGCAGTTATAAGTTGTATGTGGTTTGTTAGTGGTCTACAGCAGCAAGTTCCATTCTCAATACACGCCTCGGACAACCTGATATCAAGCAGTAGCGATATATTCAAGATTTTAAGAGAAAATAGTCTTTGGTCGTTTGGGTTGATCGTTTTGGTTGCTTTCTAGTAGTGTTCAGAAGTAAATAGGACTTAACCTGTGTTCATAAGTAGACTTAAAACGTCTTTTGTGATTTTGTAGTAGATGTTCAATGATCCTGTTTTTACCCTCCTTTTTCAAAGTGGAAGTGTTTTACTGATAGGACTTAAAACAAAGACTCTTTTACAGATATTTTTCAGAAAGCCGGTTTTAAATGTTTGCACTTTTTTTTTGTTTTACTTTTGTAAATCTAATTAAAGTATCTGTATATTTTTTGAAAATTTATTATTGGTAATTTGTTTTTGGACATGTGCGGGAAGTCGTCTAATAAATGTCAAAATTCAAAATTAATTATATGCAAACTGGTGTCATTGCGCCAAGGCAAATTACAGGAAATTCCAGTACCAAATATTTTAATTTTTAAAAAAGATTCAATTTTCTTGCAGAATTCTGATGTGCATAATGTATAACTGCATCACAGTACGTAGTTCGTAGATTTATTTGTTTATATTTTATCAACAATTGATTTAATTACTTAAGATGATCAAACAAATAACAAAAACAAACTCATGGCTTGAAAACACGCGATTCTAAAGAATTATTAAGAATTTTCACTATAGAGATAAAGGAATTAAGCATTATTTAATCACTGTATAATAAGCACAATTAAATCTAAAATAATATTGACACTGAAATAAGTTTTTACATTTAATTGCAAAAAATAAATTGTATCTTCCATTTTCCTGGTTATGTGATGAGCCTGATGTAAATAGTGGTAGCATTAGATAATTTGTGTGTAATTTTTAGTAACCGTTTGTCCAAAATTAATAGGTCTAATTAATAATGAATATTTATAACTTTTTATATTTATTCAATATTTACATCTATTTTGTATTACGGGTCCAATTCTCTATTAGATAGGCAACTATATATTTCAGTCCAATCTTCATATAAATTTGTTGTAAAAACTGTCAAAATGCTATGTATTTGCAATGCCATCAGGCATTTTTAATATAAAACCTGCAATTATTTTCATGTATTTTTTGTTTTTACAATGAGTATCAATTCAAAGTTATTTGAAATTTTAAAATAGTTTTTATATGCAAATAAATTATATTTTATCATCCCTATCATTGTTGTAAATAATGAAATTATAATGTTTCTGGTGCCACTTTAATTTTATATGGATTTAAGTTTCATAAGTAATATGGAAATAAATAGTTACAGGTGTTAAAGGGGACTTTATTATGAAATATATATATTTCTTTATTTAATTTTTATTTGACCTCATTTTACACATTTAGTCATATACAATATATCTTACAAAACTAAATTATTATCTAACTAGTTTATCAAAATTAAATTACTAATTCAGATTCTTTTATAAATTCATATAATATTCTATAGTTTATAATATTTTTCTATATTTTATAATTTATAATATTCTATAGTTTATAATACTCTATAGTTTATAATATTATAAGGTTTAATAATATTTTTATCACTATACAATTTGTCTAACATTTTCTCTCTCTGTTTTTTTTAAATATTTAGCAAAAAATATAAAAATAATTGAAAACTTTAACTAATTAACTTCCCGGAGGGTAAGTTATAGTAATCGTCCAAAAATCGAAAATGAAATGTTTGCATATCTTTGCGTTTCAGAAGTTTCTGAATATTTTCGCATACCTTAGAAAAAATTTATGTGTATGTGTGTGTGTATATATATGTATGTGCTGATACAATTTTTGTCCACGATTTTTGGAGCACGGATTAACCGATTTAAATGATTCAAAAACATTAGATTCCTATTGATAGGAAGACGTGCTGATTAGTTTTTGGCAAATACAGGTCAAGCCGTTTTGGAGATACGGAGCAATAAGTACAAAAAGCGGAACATTGGTTTTTGCAAGATTCGGGCATCCGATTAGAATGATTCAAAAAATATTTGATTCGTATTGACGGGTATATAGTTTTTTGAATATTTTTTTAACAGCAATCAGAACCTCACGTCCTATGAGCTGTCGGGCTGAAACTTCTCCTTAATTCGTATTTTTTAGATGGTAACCTAATGGTTAATCCATCCATATTTGATGATTTTTGTTATTAGAATTAATCTAATAGGGCTGACATTTTATTGGCGCAGCAATGCCGGGCAAGGGCTATTTTCACTTGGAAACATATTGCTATTTATATTTTCAAGTGAAAATCGTTGTCACTGTTGCCTGACAACAGGCTGCTCGAAGTGAGTATCGAACCCGGGACCTCTGAAACAAGTCCCGTCGCTTTTAACCGCTTACCTACGGGCGAGTCTATAAATATAGAATGAAAATAATAAGAAACTTGAGCCTGGTTTGAACCCCAAATGCGGGTACAAAAATCAGCATTCCGTAACGCTACCACTACGCAAAGTTGCTACATTCACAAGACAGCGTTGTAAGCTATATATACTGCACGCTGCTAAAATACAAAATTTAATTATTTTTATAATCAAACCGCTTTTCATAGGCATTTAATATTTTACCTCAGTCAGTTTGGACATAAAATCTACCATTATGCCAAGTTTAATCAAAATTCGATACAAGCTACGCTCGAGTTCTCCTCATTAGAGTTTTACTTTTACTGATTTTCATAATCCTTTAATATTTTACCTCGGTCAGTGTGGGCATAAAATCTACTATTATGCCAAGTTTAATCAAATTCCGAGATAAGCTACGCTCGAGTTCTTCTTATTAGTGTTTTACTTTTTCCAATTCTTAACAAATGACTTCGCAGAAAACACTCATTATTATTATTATACAATCCAGTACGTCGAGATAAGCCATAAGCCATAAGCCATAAGCCATTTGTTTGTACCTGCGTCGATTCCAGGCCAAAAGTTATCGCCGTACGCGATTCTTCCGCGCGTGTTCCAATGACCTAGTGAAAGGCGCGTGCGATGCCGTACCCGCGACGGCCTTCCGCGGCCATGTGTGATTTCACTTTCGTGAACATACTCTCAACTTATGAGAACTCCACACCGGTATATAGGTAATATAGCTATACATATATAATATATATGTATAGCTATATCACGAGTCTCTTCTTCGAATGTGATTTATGTTATCGAATATATCCATATACGGTTATATATGTACTATGAATTTACACTTACACAGTTACCGATTTTGATAGCTAGTTCAATTTTGGAATATATTCATGTCATATTGGAAATATACATTTTGCTGTGTTTCTATATATTAAACATGTAAATAAGTAAGATTCACTATTGGATATAATTAATAATAGTATAATAAGTCCATTAGTTTATTCAAAAAAAATAAAAAATATTATTGGGCTCGTCCGGGATTTGAACCCGGGACCTCCCGCACCCTAAGCGGAAATCATACCCCTAGACCAACGAGCCATGCTCACTGCAGCGTTATTTCCAAAAGTAGATTTCACTTTTTTTTTATTGTCAACTAGTGATGCATGTTATTGTGTCTTCAGGCAAATTGCTGGTACTTCTCGTAGTGCAATTAAATTTTTAAAAACTGTAAATGTTTTAACAATAACAATTTTATTAACAATATTTTGATTGCAAAGTGATAAATGGCATCGTGTCTTCAGCCAAATTGCCGGAACTTCCCGTAGTGCAATTTAAATTTTTTAAAAATTTAATTTTTTTTAAATCTTTGGAAAAATTTAATTTTTGAGAATTTTGAAATTGTTGAAAAAGTTGGGCTATTTTTGAATAATTAGATTTTTTGTAATTTAAATTTTTATTTGACAATTTAAATTTTTTGTCAAAGCAATTGTGTAATTATTTTAGTGAAAGAAATATCAAAGCGCGTTGCAGTCTAACGATTAAACATTATAAATCTCGGTACGGAACCTATATAAGTGTAAACAAAATTTGTACTTATTATTATAATCTCTATAAAATATCTGATAATTTGATGTCATATGTCTAATATCCGAAACTGCTGGACCTGTCTTCCCAAAATTTCAATCAGTCCTTCATTTTGTCAATACAAGAAAAATGTTTTTTTTTTAATCTTTCAAATTAAATAATCCGATCTCAAAACGGGCATCTTCAAAAAACTAGTACTCACGTCTCCTAGTCAATAGGAATCGAATGCTTTTTGAATAATTCAAATCGGTCATTCACAGTCAAATGTTTAGAAGGCCCTGAAATGTGAAGATATATAAAAAAAAATATTTTCGATTTTTTTGCTTACCTATGGGAAGTTAATAAATAAATTCTATATTGTCTTCTTAATGTATATAAACCAATAAAATTTACCAATTAGGCCTCTCATTTCTTATACAAATAGTCCACAATTCTTTTTAAAGTCACTATTTTAGTTAAAAACTTTTTAGACTTTAATTAAAAGTTCTGATTCTTATTTTCTTCTTGATAATGCACCGTGAAATTTGGTTTTAGATGCTTTTCCTGATTGTTGGAATGACTTCTAACCCACCCATCTATATTGATTTATTTGAAGTTAAATATATTTAAAAATCATTTTTTATAATACGTCTTTTTGTTTTGATAAATTTTATACTAAGATGTTTTGTTTGTCTATTTTCCTTTAGCTGATTTAAATTTTTAGAGTATTCTGTTTTGGCTAAATTTCTTGTTCAATTTTTCATATATTATAGATATGACGACATTCTATTGTGTTTCGGCAATAAACTTATTAGTTTAAGATAAAAATTATTAAAAAATAATTTTAATTTTATTTATTGCTGATAAAAAAACTTGGTCATGTAGATGTATAAAAGTTATTTGTTCTCTCATTATCGTTCTTCAAAAAATTTTATAATTATTGAAATAATTTATAGAGCAGTTTAATAAATAAGATTTTTTGGAATAAAAATATAGATTTAATACGTTCAATTCTTGATAATTATTTATTACATTATTTTATAATATTTATATTTATATTAAGAATGGAATGGTGAAAAATAGATTATATCATTTATAAAATAATATCAATCATTTTTATAAATCTTGCACTTTTTCAAATAATTCGTTCTATTTTGAATAGTTCTTCCCTTGTTCTTAATAAATATATGTGAATTATTTTTTTATTATTTTTTTTTATTCTTTAAAGAAGCGTTTTTCTTAGCTTTTAATTTTTTTTTTGACAATAATTTTAGTTCATCTTTTACCGTTTTAAAATTAAATGTTTATCAATACGTCAGTTTTTAAAGTAGATTGCAATGATTGTAATGTTTGTTATATTGGCGAAGGTTTCCAATGCATACAAGACATTTTCGAAAATTCACATTTTCATACTTCAAAATAATTTTGTCCTATATTTATATTGTTTTAGAAATAACAAACAAGTAATTATATGAATGAATGAATAACCACTAAAAGCTCTTGCTTAATATCATTTAATGGATTACTTAATTTGGAGTATGATCCAATCAATTATGAATTTAATGCGTATTATATCAATTTATATCTCATTAAGGATTGAGTTCGATACCTTTGGAGCAGTAAATAAATCTCTGACAATTACATTGTATTATAAATCCAAAAGCTCTATCATCCGACATATAAACTACTTAGCACTATAAGTTTTACCATTAATCATTGAATCGCCGATAAGTTTAATGGATAAAACATGTCGTATTGCTTTCGGTAATAGAATAATGCCCGTATTAAAATTAATATGAATTCATATATTTCTAGTATCTGATTTAATCATCGTACAGACAGACGAATCTTGTAATTGAGTACATATATTTATAATCTTCAAGGCAGTTGCATCAAATGAAAATTGACAAGTTTAGTGACACATAGTTGTGCCTTTTGTACTCGTCACACATGGTATTATTCATTATATACAAGTATGTATGTTTATGTACACATATAAGTCATAAGTACATGTATTATATTCATAATATCAATTGTATTATCTTTTTTAAAATATTTTTTTTTAATTTAACAGTATTGGTACACTAAACATACTTAGGGGGCGTCCTTAAAAACTCGCTCACGTGATTAATGGACTCTCTTAGATTAATTTGGTTAAGCATTAAATAAATCTCAGAAAAATAATTAAATAACTAAATACAAATAATAAATAATAATAATTAAATGATCAATATGTCTTTTTTATATATTTCACTATTGCTGCATTATTAGTGCGTGGTTGATGTTTTGAAACCAAATTTATTCGACACAAGTGTTTTAATTATATTTACATAATATCAATTATAAATTTTTATACTACTTTACTCTTATTACATATAGTTATTTAAATTTGTCTTATAATGTAGCAAATTTATAAAGACCTAAAAACATTTTAACTTTGAGAAATACCTACTAATCTCTCAAAATATAATAAGCAATAGAAATTTATCTACTTCAATATATTTAATTAATTTTATCTACATTATTTTAGCTTTCTTATTTTATGTTTATGTTTATAAAAAAAATGTGTTCAAATATTATAAAAATATGAGTAATCAGCCAGCCTCAAATCAAGCATTGTTCAGTCAGGAGATAAATAGCAATGTTTGAAAATCCATAACAAAAGTATTTTTTTGTGTTATTTTTTGGTTATAAGCACTGTTGTTTAGTTTACGAGACCATCATATATTTTTTAAGTATGTGTTGTTTATTTGTTTTATAATATGTATTGTTAATTTTGAGTTAGATTTAACAGGTGTTTTTTTATAAACTCTATAATAGTTTACATGTGGACGGGGAAAAAAGGATCAACTGAAGTTTCACCCTGGAAAAGGCGTAAAGAATAAAAAATAGTAAATATAAAAATAGCAAGTAAAATTTTACAAGAAATAAATTAATTAATAGTTATTCCAACTCTACTAGATCAAGGTGTTATGTACGGTATTATAGTTATAAAAAATGTTCTCATGAAATTTATATCTTGCATTGGTTGAATATTGCAGCTATTATTTCGTAAAATACTTTTAAAATTAAAAATAGGACATAGGATCTGTTTGCACCCTCATTGCTTCATTTTACCCCGCCCGTGGGATAAAAAGGGACAGATGACAAATTTTAGAAAAATAAGAAACATATTTCCATAATTATAAAATAACTGGGAATTTTACTAAACGTAGTACAATAGTTTTGTGTTCGATACTTGTTATATTTTATGATGAATAGTTTTTGTGGTTTAGACAGTATAATTACTTAATGTCAAGATGGACCTTAGTGCCTCGTCATACCCTATATAAATTTATAATATCTACCGATAATTTTGATTGGCTTATCAGTATGTTGACGTAAAGAAAATCAAAATGTTGAATACATTTTGGGAACAAGCAAGATCCTTTATCATATTATTAACAATTAGTATTTATATACATTCCTTATTTTTACCACGAATACAATCAAAACTTCTGCTTACAATGTTTATATACAATTTATTTTATTCCCTTAGGTAATGTTCAATCTCATGGTATTTTTAATTTAATGATCAAAAGCGTGAAACAGCGTTGCATCGGTATATTTGAAGTAAGAAGTTGATTTTCTTATCAAAATGAATATTTGAGAAGATACGGCTGTCATCCGAAATTATTATGTACAAGACACCAGAAGAGTGCTGGACAACCGGTTCTAGATTCCAAAGTTTCTGAGACGAAAGGTCGCGGTAATTCATTTAATAAAAAAGTAGATTTGATTTAATTTATATTTACACCTACATATGTGGTGGAATTTTCACATACACTAATCAAAAACAAACTAGTAGTGTGTGGCATCGTTCCTTAAGGCAAATTGCTGGAACTTCCCGTAGCGTAATGAAATGTCCAGCCGTTACGGAGATACAGAGCAAAGAGTGCAGAAAATACAAATCGAGTTTTTAAGAGAACGGAGTATCCAATTTGAATGTTCTAGAAACATTCAATTTGTAAAGATTGAAGAGGTGATTAGTTTTTGGCAAAGACAGGTCCAGCCATTTTGAAGATACAGAGCTAAATGTGCAAACAATTGCAGTTTTTGAGAGAACTAAGCGTCCGATTTGAATGATTCTAAGAACTTTCTGCTTGTTTTAACAAAATAATTGCTTCTGGGGACTAAAATTTGTTTCAATTTTTTTTCAATTAATTTTTTTTTTCAAATTTTAATTTTTAAAATTTTTTTTTGTATATCGAAAATAATTAAAATTTTAATTTTACTTATGACTAAAGTTCTAATATATATTTAGTTTCTTTGCAATTCTTATAAATATTCGACAATGTTACAGTATTTATAAAAATCTATTTGAAAACATTTAATATTCCTCGAACATGTCGTTACGGAACGGGAAGTTCCAGCAATTTGCCTTAAGGCACGATGCCATACACCACTAGTTATTTGGCAAGTTAAAAACATTACAAATGTATAAAATAAAAGTTTGACAACCTTTCTTATATTACGAATGTGATTCCCATAGTTCTTCCATTTCATTTTTGCTTTCCAAAAAATAAAACAGTCAATCCGATATCGATGGTCCAAACACTTGTCGTGGTCAGTATTGATCATTTGTCATTGAACGGTTATAGAAAAAAAATCTTAAGATAATTAATCGACATCGCTTATGAAATTAGTAAGATTTATTATGCGTATGCAAATTTCTAATAAAAATGCGCCGAAGATTTTTGTAATTTGCTTGTTGATTAATAGTTATGGTTTTCGATAGATTTTATGCGTGGTAAGGGATTTATGCAATATACCTTACAAGCATAATGATTATATATTTATATATAGGGTAGAGCGGGACTTAAAGGTCCGTGGGTAAATAGGTCCACCTCAGATATCTTAAAAACAAGCAAAGTTAAGAATTTTTCAACAACAATATTTGAAAGTAGAAGGAAAAACATGTATAACCAGCCGTCACCTTGATCATTACGACGTTGCTATCGGGAGATAAACCGCAATATTTAGTTGGTTTTTTGGTTGTGAGCACTGTTATTTAGTTTACGAGACCTTAATATAATTTTTAAGGATGCATTGTATAATTGTTTTATAACATTTATTGTTGATTTTGAATTAGATTCAACAGTTTTTTTTGTATATCCTCTATAAAAGTTTACACGTGGGTGGTGTAAAAAAGACCAACTGAACTTTTACCCTGGTAATGGTGTAAAATAAAAAAAATAATAAACAAAACAGTAAATTTAGTTAAGAGAAGCAATTTAGCAAGAGATAAATTGAATAAATAATTATCTTACTCTGCTGATGAGAATTTTTGACGAAATGCTAGATAAAGTTTATAATTCAGTGTTATCTTCATCAAAAATGTGTCTATGGATGTATGTGTGTGTGCGTGTGTGTATGTGTGTGCGGATACAAATTTTTGTCGACGATTTCGGGAACACGGATGAAGCGATTTGAATAATTAAAAAAACATTCGATTCGTATAGATAAGGAGATGTGCTGATTAGTTTTTGGCGAAGGCAGGTCTAGCCATTCCGATGGTATGGGGCAAAAAGTGCCAAAAACGGTAACTCAGTTTTTAAGAGAACGGAGCGTCCAATTTTCATGAAGGCAGGTCTGGAGGTCAAAAATGATCATTAGACATACGCACATCAAATTATCAGATATTTTATAGAGATTTTAACAATAAGTATAAATTTTGTTTACATTCCTATGAGTTCCGTAGCAATGCTTATCCGTTAGACGGCGGCGCGGCGCTTACGCGCTTCGATATTTCGTCTCTATGCAGTGAAAGCAGTACGATTTCTTTGAAAAAAAATTCAGAATTTCCAAAATATTTCAAAATACACTTTTCTTCAAAAAGTCTTTTTTTCAAAAAAAAGTACATTTTTGTCAAAAATTTATAGTTTCTCGAAAATCTAATATTTCATAGTAAATTTTTTTCAAAAATGTTAAGCTTTTTAAAAAAAAATAATTTTTGGTACGGGAAGTTCCAGCAATTTGCACGATGCCATGCGCCCCACTAGTTTTTTTGTTGGCCTCGCTTACTCGAGCATTTAGCCACCTACATCAATTATATGCAATCATATAACCTATACAATCTTCAATTTCATACTATCTTTTTCTTCATATAACCCTATTCTTTCTATACTTCTTAACTTATATTCTTCTTTCTTCTTCTTTACTATCTTCTCATTTCTTCTTCTAAACACTTCTTACTTCTTTTACTATATACTTCTTATTTCAACTTCTAAACACTTTACTTCAATTCATTTTAATTCTAATTCTCTAATTTTTATACATTCTGATTATTTTACATACATATTTTTTATTATAATTCATAATTCTATTATAATTCCAAATTAACTACTTAATATTTTTTAACTTCCCGTAGGGCAAGTTATAGTAATCGCAAAAAAATCGAAAATGAAAATTTTTATATATCTTTACGTTTCAAAACCTTCTGAACATTTTGGCATACCTTAGAAAAAATGGATGTATGCGTGTGTGTGCGCGTGTATGTATGTATGTGCGGATACAAATTTTCGTCGACGATTTCGGGAACACGGATCAACCGATTTGAATAATTCAAAAAACATTCGATTCGTATTGATAAGGAGACGTGCTGATTAGTTTTTGGCGAAGGCAGGTCTAGCCGTTCCGAAGATACGGGGCAAAAAGTGCCGAAAACGGTAACTTAGTTTTTAAGAGAACGTAGCGTCCGATTTGAATAATTCATTTTGATAACATTTTATTTATATTTACTAAATGAAGAACTGTTAAAATTTTTGGAAAGGCAGGTCCAACGACTATGGAGATATGGAGGAAAAAGTAAAAAAATGAGCCATTTAGCGGTCAAAAATGATCATTAGACATATGCACATCAAATTATCAGATATTTTATAGAGATTTTAACAATAAGTATAAATTATGTTTGCATTCCTATGGGTTCCGTACCAATGCTTATCCATTAGACGGCCACGCGGCGGTTACGCGCTTGGGTATTTCGTCTCTATGCAGTTAAAGCAGTACGATTGCTTTGAAAAAAAGTTCAGAATTTCCAAAATATGTCAAAATAAAATTTTTTTTTTTCAAAAAAGTAATTTTTTGTCAAATTCCTAGTTTGTCAAAAATCTAATTTTTTCGAAGTAAAATTTTTTCAAAAATGTTAATCGTTTTTGAAAAAATAATAATATTTGGTACGGGAAGTTCCAGCAATTTGCCTCAAGGCACGATGTCTTAATTGCCTTAAGACAGAATTCCACTTACAGCTAGTTTCAATTTCTTGCCGGAGATTCGAACTCAGAACCTGTGAGCTAATCCCGCCTACTTCAGCGTTAATTGCCTTATCTATGATCCCAACCCCCAACCATTACTGTACTATAATAAAAATTTCTATAGGAATTGTTTTTCTGCAGATGGCGTTATTGTAAATCAGTATCACCTCGCGTATGCAGAGCACAGAAAGCATTAAGCACTATATAATGAAAATAAATATTCGAATATAATTAAGGTATTGCGCTTTGAATTCGACTTCTGACCTTCATTTGTTTCTCTTCTGCTTTCTACCATATTCTTCTGAACGTCTTGAAAGGGAATCAAGCGCAATACTTTTGTATTTTTAGAGTCGCTTTGCATATATATATATATATATATATATATATATATACTAGCTGAGCCGGCAAACTTAGTATTACCATGTAAGGTTAAATATTTATTTTTATTGTTTAGCTACATTATTCAACTAATGCAAAATATAAACTTCGTGAGCACATTTCTTACAGAGATAACACTGTATACAACCTTGATCTAGTATTTTGTCAGAAATAATAATTAGCATACTTAAAATAAGTATTTATGTAACTTATGCCTTGGAAAATTGCTGTTTTAACTTAATTTACTTATTTATTTACTATTTTTATTGTTTACAAATTTGTTAGGGTAAATGTTCAGTTGGTCCCCCCACGTATAAGTTTTTATAAAGGGTATATAAAAAAAACTATTCAATCTAACTTAAACTAGTGATGTATGACAACGTGCCTTAAGGCAAATTGCTGGAATTTTCCGTAACGAAATGTTCGAGGAATACTAAGTGTTTTCAAATAAATTATTATAAATACTGTAACATTGTCTAATACTTATAAGAAATATATAAACTGAATTACAAAGTTAACATTATTTGTTTAAAGTATATAAGTGAACTTGAGAACTTTAGCCAGAATTAAAATTAAAATATGAATTATTTTCAATATACAAAAAAAAATAATTGAAATATTTTTTTTCCAAAACTAATTGTTTTGTCAACAAAAGCAGATTTTTTTTGAATCATTCAAATCGGATACTTAGTTCTCTCAAAAACTGCAATTTTTTGCACATTTAGTTCTGTATCTTCGAAATGGCTCGACCTGTTTTTGCCAAAAACTAATCACCACTCCTCCTAATCATTACAAATTGAATGTTTTTCAAATTCAAATTCAAATTGGATACTCCGTTCTGTCAAAAACTCGATTTCTATTTTCTGCACTCTTTTCTCCGTATCTCCGTAACGGGTGGACTTGCCTTTGCCAAAAACTAACCAGCACATCTCACAATCATTACAAATTGATTGTTTTTTGAACCATTCAAATCGGTTGATCCGTGCTGCCGTAAACGTGGACGAAAAATTGCGGACACACAAATCACACACATCCATTTTTTTTGAAGTATGCCAAAATTCAGGAACCTCTGAAACGTGAAGATATGCAAAAAGTTTAATTTTCAATTTTCGGCCCATTACTATAACTTACCCTTCGGGAAGTCAATAAAAATACGTGGAACAAAACCATATGTGAGAAAAACCATATCTTTTTAAAAGCTTTATAGATCAGTTTACGTTTTCATTGTTTCCCTGTAGCTAACACATTTTAGTTCAAAACATTTGCCTTTTGCTTGCTGCATCATTTTTATTATTAGTCGACAAAAAGCAAATTATGCATACACATTCTTACATAATTTTTACAAATTTTGTGTCAAACGATAAGCAATGATTTGGAGCGTCATGGTAACATAAAATCGGGTTTACTAGCAAATACTTAAGGTTCTCCTTCGGGAAGTTAAAAAATTTAAGTTCAGAATCCCATTAAGTTGCAACAAAGAAAAGAGTTTTTAATTGCGAAGATGTTGCAGCTCCGGAATGCGATGAACTGAGCAATATCGTGTTTCGCTAATGGAATTTGATATTCTCATTGCTATCATATCAGATTAACATCGGAGTCACTTTGCTTTTATTTGCCACGAGGAGTATTTCACGTCATTATGCAAAAATTATGCAACGAAAGCTCAGCGATTATTAGCAATGACGCTTTTGCAAATGGGAGCCATGGACATTCATGTTTGCTGATGGAATTAAATGATTGTAAATCAATTTTAATAAATGTATGGAAATAAAAGATTGAAAAAAATTTTACTTTGTCGTGAGGCAGTGTCATGGGTTTATACAATGTTCAATTCAATTTCAAGTCTGTAATGATCAAGACACCAAGCTCAGCGACCAATACTTTTTTTAATACTTGAATATTTTATGTCTTCAGTGGCTAAATTATTAATTTGTTTATGTACTCTTTACTTATTCATTTATTTATATATTTTCACATGAGAAATGTTGTTGCAATTCTTAGTTACAACCTATAGAATTTAATTGTTGGTCTGGTCGCTGTAAAATACTAAATGAATGAGAAAAATATTTATTCATGATTTGTTTATGTAAGGTAGGGCGGGGCACAAAGGTTCAATGTGACTTTGAGCAATTATATTGTAGAAACCTAAACAATTATTTCATAATAAATAACACATATCAAACAACTATATGACTATGTTTAGTAAAATTCCCAGCAAATTCATCATTCTAGAAATGTTTTATTGCTGTTTTTCAAAAATTTGTGTCCTGGTCCTTTTTTCCCTATAGATGGTCAGGGGGCAAACAGATCCAATGTTTTATTTCAATTTTAAAGGGTTTTTACAAAATAATAGCTACGTTATTTATCCAATGCAAAATATAAATTTCATTCGTTGACATTTACAATTTTGTGAATTTTTGACAAAGATAACACTGGATGTAACCATGATACGGTATTTATTCAGGAAGATTTACAAGCAGAATTAAAATAACTATTAATTTAATTTATTTCTTGTAAAATTGCTTTTTTAACAGAATTTACTTTTTTATTTGCTATTTTTTCTTGCTTACACCTTTGCCAATATAAAGGTTCAGTTGGTCCTTTATACTCGATATGTAAATAATCGATATTGACTTTTCCTGGTCTAAAATTGAAAAATTGCTAGAATACAGTGTATGTTTTAAATATTTTATATTTACTATATTTCTTGTAAAATAGTGAATAATAGTATTAATGTACTTAAATCTATATTCAGGTAATTTCTACTGTATAGTACTGTATATAAGAAAAACAATTCAGACAAATGTATTAAAAACTTTATAGGTAAAATTATCACTCCGTTAACTATCAAATTTATCTGAACTTCTTATGTTCCTGACAAAATTATGTAAATCTTTATCGAGAATTCTGATTTGATTGATTTATTTTGTTTAAATAACGAAATCATAACAATAAAATAATTGCTAAGTAAAATATGCTTATGTAGTAAGATTTGATTAATTTGTTCGGATTTCTTTCCTACATATTTTGGTTTTTATTAGTCGTAAGCAGATAGGTTATAGATTGAACAGTTTTTTTTCACGGCTGATGAAAGTAGAAACCTTCCTTTCCTCTGATTTAGCATGCTTTGTAACCACAGGGTTCCAAGTTCGATATCCATCTCGTCTATCTAAGATGAGATTTCACGCTAACTTGACTAAATATGTTACCAAGCTATAGATGAAAATAGACCAGCATAGCTACTAATTTTATCAGTAGTGTTACAGAAAATGTATAATAAAAAATATATCAAATGTAGATAGATCAAACATTGGGTTGTTTTTCAAAAAGCAACTTTGTTAAGGAGAAGGTTTATCACAATAACTCATAGAACTGGTAAGCTGTTGAAAAATAAGAAGAAATAGTTTTTTTCATGCACTGTATGTTCTGCGTTTTCATATTTTTTTCTTCATGTTTGATTCAAGGGTAATATCATTACAAACAAGTGATATTATCTATTTTGTTGTTTTTTAAATTAAAAGTGCACAGAAAAATACTCCAATCCATCAATTAGATCCAGTCTTAAGCGACACGACTTTATTTTCTCATTATCAACAACGCAATTAAACAAGATATGATTTTCTCTTGGAAACTGAGGTAATTAATTACTTACGCACTACAAAATAATCATTAGTATGATATTTGTTTGCTTCAACTATCTCATATGCTATTTATGACAAATAAAACAAATTGACATTGTCAGACAGAAAATGATCATTATTGTAGATACTTCATATCAAGTTAATTAATCTTGCACAATAACTTCGGTTATTTATAAATTCACGAGCATCAGAAAATGTCTCATGATAACGTAGAGAGAAAATCGTTTTTTATATCTGGTAGTTGCATTTATTTATTTATCAAAAATCAAAATTTAAACAGATCGCCACTGATTTTGTCACATCTTTTTGGTAAATTGTGCAAAGAAGAATTTGTTTTTACTTGAAAACAACAATTTTTTTTAAACCATACACATAAATTCTGGCACTTGTTTAATCAATCAATGGCTAAAGCAAATCTAATGAAAATAATTAATATAATAAATGTTTATCGTTTTTTTGTATTATTGATTACATTTTTTGGCTGCTGCTGCGGTTGCATCTTTAATATTATTGTTCAAACCAATGAATGAAAAAATTAGTTTCTAATTAAAAACTACTTAACACGGAAATCCTGGTATTGTAGGTTGAACTATTTTTTTTAATTGACCTAATATTTAACATAAAAGTAATTATTATCTTATTATGAAATATTGATATCAGTTTGCAATATTACTATATGAAATTATGTTAATATTTTATTGAATATTTATTTAAACGATTTTTAACGACTAAGATTAGCTTACGCTAAATTGATTCTCTTTCTTTAAATAATTTACATAACTTTAAAATGTGATCAAAACTTGTCCTTAATTATAACTTATTTTTTTGTACATTAAATTCACAATTTTGTCGGCTTACATTTCAGTATCAAGATATTTATTTATTGAATTAACAAAGATTGTAAATAAATATAACTGAAATTTACAGTTTTAATTATTTTAGATATGGGAAAAGTAATATTCATTAGTGTAATATAATAAATTGTACAAGTATTGCACCGCTTGTATATCATATGGAATTAAGATGTTTTTTTTGTTTTTTTTGTAAAGTTTTATAAAATATTTATACTAAAAAATATAAGTTTTTACAGACAAAGCTATATAATATTATTTTGATATGAAAAGCGTTTTAAATTTCGATTTTTTACGAAAATCTTACACGTGAAAAATCTTTGGCATACAAAAATTTACTTATGGACCGATTCTGCCCTGTAACAGACCAAGAAAAGATATCGGGTTATACTTATAATTATAAATATAGATAGGCATATGTTTTTAGGTAGAAATTCCATATCAGCCATTTTTGCAAAAAAAAAATTATCATTATCACTGAAATTGTAATAATAAATTCGTCACATAGAGATAAAACAACCATTAAGGTTGTCATTTATAAAATCACGTTATTAAAAAAGTCAGCACAAAGGTCATGTTGAGTTCTGATGGCTAGTAAATAGGGTAGGGCGGGGCACAAAGGTCCAATTTGACTTTGAGCAATCAAATTGTGAAAACCAAATCAAATATAACAAAAAAAAAATAATACATATCAAACAAACAACTATCTATTTTTATTTTTTTTGTTGTTTTTTTTAACTTCCCGTAGGGTAAGTTATAGTAATCGCAAAAAAATCGAAAATGAAAATTTTTATATATCTTTACGTTTCAGACGTTTCTGAACATTTTGGCATACCTTAGAAAAAATGGATGTATGTGTGTGTGAGTGTGTGTGTGTGTGTATGTGTGTGTGTGTGTGTGTATATATGTATGTATGTACGTGTGTGTATGTATGTGCGGATACAAATTTTCGTCGACGATTTCGGGAACACGGATCAACCGATTTGAATAATTCAAAAAACATTCGATTCGTATTGATAAGGAGACGTGCTGATTAGTTTTTGGCGAAGGCAGGTCCAGCCGTTCCAAAGATACGGGGCAAAAAGTGCCGAAAACGGTAACTCAGTTTTTAAGAGAACGGAGCGTCCGATTTTAATAATTCAAAAAACATTTGACTTGTATTGACAAGATGAAGAATTGATCAAATTTTCATGAGGGCAGGTCTAGCGGTTTCGGAGATCTAACGAAAAAAGTAAAAAAAAATGCCATTTGGCGGTCAAAAATGATCATTAGACATATGCACATCAAATCATCAGATATTTTATAGAGATTTTAATAATAAGTATAAATTTTGTTTGCATTCCTATGGGTTCCGTACCAATATTTATTCGTTAGACGGCGGCGCGCCGCTTACGCGCTTTGACATTTTGTCTCTATGCAGTTAAAGCAGTACGATTGCTTTGAAAAAAGATCTTCCAAAATATGCCAAAATAAAGAAGAAAAACATTATTTTTTCCAAAAAAAAAAAATTAAAAAAAAAATTAAAAAAAAAAAAAAAAATAGATTTTTTTTTGAAAAAAATTTTTTTTTTCAAAAAAAAGTAATTTTTTGTTTAATTTATAGTTTCTCAAAAATCTTATTTTTTCGAAGTAAATTTGTTTTAAAAATGTCAATCGTTTTTAAAAAAATAATAATTTTTGGTACGGGAAGTTTCAGCAATTTGCCTTAAGGCACGATGCCTTAATTGCCTTAAGACAGAATTCCACTTACAGCTAGTTATTTGTTACTTAGTCCTTTTTACCCCATAGGCGGAGTAAATCATGACGGCCAAGGGCAAAAAGGTCCAAAATTTAATTTTATTTTTTTTTTACAAAATCTTAATATTTTTCAAACAATGCAATAAATTTCATAGATACATTTTTTACAGAGATAATACTGTATTAACCCAAAACTGTATCTCTTGTAAATTGCTCTTTTTAACTTAATGTACTTTTTTATTTGCAATTTTTTTATATTTTACACCTCTGTCATAGTAAATTTTTAGTTGGTCCTTTTTACCCCACCCAGGGTAAGCTTTTGTTGAGGTTATAAAAAATATTTGAATCTAACTTAAAATTAACAATTATATAACTTATACTAAAATTATGTTGCGGCCTCGTTAACTAAACAACAGTGCTCACAACCAATGAAAATAACAACGAAAGAAAATACATTTGATGTGAGTTTTCAAACATTGCCTTTTATTTCTAGATAGCAACCTCGTGAAATCAAACGATGGTTGATTATACATCTTTTCCCTCTACTTTCAAATATTGTTGTTAAAAAATTCTTATCCTTACTTGTTTTGCAGATATTGGTTTTCCTACCAGCGGAAGCCCGGTTCTACCCTGTATGAAATATTATCTCTCAAGTCATAAGAAAAAATCGCAAATAAGTGGGGTGGGGAATAATAGATATGATCCTGGTACTTTTGTAGGTTGAACTATTTTTTTTAATTGACCTAATATTTAACATAAAAGTAATTATTATCTTATTATGAAATATTGATATCAGTTTGCAATATTACTATATGAAATTATGTTAATATTTTATTGAATATTTATTTAAACGATTTTTAACGACTAAGATTAGCTTACGCTAAATTGATTCTCTTTCTTTAAATAATTTACATAACTTTAAAATGTGATCAAAACTTGTCTTTAATTATAACTTATTTTTTTGTACATTAAATTTCACAATTTTGTCGGCTTACATTTCAGTATCAAGATATTTTATTTATTGAATTAACAAAGATTGTAAATAAATATAACTGAAATTTACAGTTTTAATTATTTTAGATATGGGAAAAGTAATATTCATTAGTGTAATATAATAAATTGTACAAGTATTGCACCGCTTGTATATCATATGGAATCTGCATACCAGTATTCTACTACATTGGCGTAGAAAAATTAAGATGTTTTTTTTGTAAAGTTTTATTAAAATATTTATACTAAAAATATATAAGTTTTTACAGACAAAGCTATATAATATTATTTTGATATGAAAAGCGTTTTAAATTTCGATTTTTTACGAAAATCTTACACGTGAAAAATCTTTGGCATACAAAAATTTACTTATGGACCGATTCTGCCCTGTAACAGACCAAGATTATGGTAAGGCTATGTTATGTAGAACTTTCTATACTAATTCGTTCTAAATATTGTCAAAAGCCATATGGTTGCTGTGCAGTCAGGCGTTTTTCTCAGGTTGCCAGATAGAAACCTAGAAACCGCACAAATGTTGAAAAAACGATCTTAGATAACAGGGTTTTTCTGACACAGCTTCATAACATACAAGTGACTTTGCAGTTTATGTGTAAAACGCCTGAATGCACAGTAAATACATGACATTTTGACAGTACTCAGTATGATTCAGTAGCATAATGTATGCAAGTTGAAGAGTAACATGGCTTTGCCTTAACATTGGTTTGTTGTGCGGCAGATTCGGTCCATTAGTTGCATTTGAAGACGATTTTATATTTTTAATTAATTTCATTTATTAATTTTCATAAATAAAAATTATTTGAAGTGGTATCATCCTTATATAATTATTAGATATTTTTCCAAAAATTTGTTGGGTTATGTTGAAAGAAAAATTAAAAATACAATAATAGATAAAAAATGCAGTATGTATATTAAATATTTTTAAACTTCATAAAAATACAATAATATGTTTTGATTTACTGAACGTATAGTTTCATTTTAAATAAATTTTCTATAATAATATCCTTATCCAACTTATAGACCAACTGAATCAGTATTTTTTTATTTAGTACAACAATTACAAGGGGTTCCAAAAGTAACAGTTTTTAGATTTAATACATTTTAATTATTTAAAATTTTCCGTAAGATAAGTTAGAGTAATCGCAAAAAATCGAAAATGGAAATTTTTGCGTATCTTTACGTTTCAGAAGTTTCTGAGCATTTTGGCATATCCAGGAAAAAATAGATATTTGTATATGTGTATGAGCAAGTGAATACATTTTTTGTCCACGTTATCGGAAGCACTGATCAACCGATTTCAATGATTCAAATAACGTTCGATTCGTATTAACGGGGAGACGTGCTGATTAGTTTTTGACAAAGTCAGGTCCCGCCGTTTGCAAAAATACAAATTTTTCAGGGAATGGCGCAACCGATTAGAGTGATTCAAAAAACATATTGCTTGTGTCGACGGTGTTTGTTTATTATGTTTTCCGTTATGAAGGTCGTCGCCCAAATATAAGCATTTTGGCTTATATATTATTTCTATAAAACACAACAATTTTATAATAATTATTTTAATTGTTATTACTCATTGATAATTTTTTATTTTGTGAATGTTTAATTACTATATGCAAAGTCCCAGCAATTTGCCTTAAGGAATAATGCCATGCACCACTAGTTTTAAATTAATTTTTATAATTTAGAAGTTGATGCTAAATAAGTTAAGCTTAGCAGTGGTATTTTACTCTTACAACAAGCTCTATATCTGTATCTATACCATTAACGCACAATATTATAATTGTTATGATAAAAGAAAGAAGTTAACGCTTTTTTCAAAAAGTCATAAATCTTTAGGGTTTTTAAATTAGGATGTAGGTCATATGTATTAAATATTATAATTTGTGTGGTAAATTTATTTTTAATAAAATAACATTATTATCGATGTCCGCCCATGTAGAATCGTAAGTAACATGAAGAGCCCGCGGTGTTCGACGCTAGTTCGACCGGATCTCGGACATATTTATATTAATTGATCACAAATCATACAGCACACAGATTAAATATTGCTTGTTTGAGAAAAATGTCGGACAACGAGTAGAATGTAAAACTAGCTGTAAGTGGAATTCTGTCTTAAGGCAATTAAGGCATCGTGCCTTAAGGCAAATTGCTGGAACTTCCCGTACCAAAAATTATTATTTTTTAAAAACGATTGACATTTTTATAACAAATTTACTTCGAAAAAATAAGATTTTTGAGAAACTATAAATTAAACAAAAAATTACTTTTTTTTGAAAAAAAATTTTTTTTCAAAAAAAAATCTAATCTTTTTTTTTTTTTTTTAATTTTTTTTGGAAAAAATAATGTTTTCTTTATTTTGGCATATTTTGGAAGATCTTTTTTCAAAGCAATCGTACTGCTTTAACTGCATAGAGACAAAATGTCAAAGCGCGTAAGCGCCGCGTCGCCGTCTAACGAATAAATATTGGTACGGAACCCATAGGAATGCCAACAAAATTTATACTTATTGTAAAATCTCTATAAAATATCTGATAATTTGATGTGCATATGTCTAATGATCATTTTTGACCGCCAAATGGCATCTTTTTTTACTTTTTTCGTTAGATCTTCGAAACCGCTAGACCTGCCCTCATGAAAATTTGATCAATTCTTCATCTTGTCAATACAAGTCAAATATTTTTTGAATTATTAAATCGGACGCTCCGTTCTCTTAAAAACTGAGTTACCGTTTTCGGCACTTTTGCCCGTATCTTTGGAACGGCTGGACCTGCCTTCGCCAAAAACTAATCAGCCACGTCTCCTTATCAATACGAATCGAATGTTTTTTGAATTATTCAAATCGGTTTGATCCGTGTTCCCGAAATCGTCCGACGAAAATTTGTATCCGCACATACATACACACACGTACATACATACATACATACACACACACACACACACACACCACACATACACACACACACACACACACATACATCCATTTTTTCTAAGGTATGCCAAAATGTTAAGAAACCTCTGAAACGTAAAGATATAAAAAATTTCATTTTCGATTTTTTGCGATACTATAACTTACCCTACGGGAAGTTAATAATAGACTTATGTCGAAATATGTGTTTACTTGTGTACATTCGAGTTTTGCAAAAATGCAGAAAAAATTTATTGAGTTATTGTACAACGACAGTTATACTTGAGGCTAGTACAGCAAACCTTATAGAACCCAAATAATTTTTGTACAGGATATTTTGATATTTTAATAAGTTTTATTAAGGTTGTTAAATTGTGTAGTAAATAGTATGTAACTAGGTGGAAATAGAATTTTTTCTTGAAGCAAGTTGCATTAGTTTTTCATAGGGTAATGCGGGGCACAAAGTTCCATTGTGACTTTGAGCATTATATAGCGAAAACCAAACCAATTATTCACAACAAACAACACATATCAAATAAACAACTATCTGAGTATGTTTAGATGATCTTCCAGCTAATTTATCATTGTAGAAATGTTTTTATTTTTTGCTGTTTTTCAAAAATTTGTAATCTGTTTTTTTACCGCATAGGCGGGGTAAATTGGGAGGTTCAGGGGCAAACAAGGTCCAATGTCCAATTTTGATTTTAAAGGGAATTCACGAAATAGCTACATTATTTATTAAAAAACTTTGTAAAATATACATTTTATGGATACATTTATCTGTATAATAACCTTGATTCTGGTATTTCGTCAAAATCATCAGCAGAGTTGGAATAACTATTATTTTATCTTATCTTCTAATAAAAATGATTTTTTTTAACATACTATACATTTCTATTTACAATTTTTTATTGTTTACCTTTGCCAGGGTAAAGGCTCAGATGGCCTTTTATACCCCACCCACATGTAAACTTTTATAGAGGTTATATGGGTTATGCAAGATCAAAATAGCATAGATATACTTCAAAATTTATGAAATTAGGAACTGAAGGAAAAAGTCTTAAAGTTGTGCCGAAAACTTTTATGGTGTTCATATCATCTATATATAATTAATATTCTTGAGAGATAAATCGTTAATTTCATATCCTTTCAAAGATAGTTACTTTTCAATGATGAATAATAATAAGCTGAAGCATTTACATTATATTTTTAATATTATATAATATAAATATTCATTTTTAATTATTTACTCCAAATTTATATCCAGCCTCCACATTATCATGAGAGTTATAAAATACAAAAACAAATAACAGCCTCTCGGCTGTATAATCATTTTAGAATTTTTCCTGGAGGCTGTGATAAATTTATTATTGTTATTAGTGACAAGAATCCATAAATTTAACAACATATTGGATATGTACACTTGGCGTCAAAGGATGATTGATTTAAAATGAAAGAAGAAGACAAATTATGATATAATATTGAACCCTGTTTTTGTTTCTTTGTAATACTGTTGAAATTAAAGTTCTGCATTATGTTCATTGATTTTCAAGGATTGATTTTTAGATATAGGCAATTATTTATAAATAAGCTAAGAATGAAAGTTTATTTATGGTAAATTTTGTAAATCGGAGTTTTCCTATGGATTAGTGGTTAGGACTATGCAATTTCAATCTTGGATCCAGCCTGATATCTAGCAGAAGAAAGATTATCGGGTTATACTATAATATATTATAATATAGATAGGCATATGTTTTTAGGTAGAAATTTCATATCAGATTTTGCAAAAAAAAAAATTATCATTATCACTGAAATTGTAATAATAAATGCGTCACATAGAGATAAAACAACCTTAAGGTTGTCATTTATAAAATCACGTTATTAAAAAAGTCAGCACAAGGGTCATGTGAGTTCTGATGGCTAGTAAATAGGGTAGGGCGGGGCACAAAGGTCCAATTTGACTTGAGCAATCAAATTGTGAAAACCAAATCAATATAACAAAAAAATAATAATATCAAACAAAAACAACTATCTATTTTTATTTTTTTGTTGTTTTTTTTTATTTGTTACTTAGTCCTTTTTACCCCATAGGCGGAGTAAATCATGACGGCCAAGGGCAAAAGAGTCCAAAATTTAATTTAATTTTTTTTGTACAAAATCTAATATTTTTCAAACCATGCAATAAATTTCATAGATACATTTTTTACAGAGATAATACTGTATTTAACGCAAAACTGTATCTCTTGTAAAAATTGCTCTTTTTAACTTAATGTACTTTTTATTTGCAATTTTTTTATATTTACACCTCTGTCATAGTATGTTAGTTGGTTTTTTTACCCCACCCAGGGTAAGCTTTTGTTGAGGTTATATAAAAAATATTTGAATCTAATTAAAATTAACAATTATATAACTTATACTTAAAAATTATGTTGCGGCCTCGTTAACTAAAACAACAGTGCTCACAACCAATGAAACTAACAACGAAAGAAAATACATTTGATGTGAATTTTCAAACATTGCCTTTTATTTCTAGATAGCAACCTCGTGGTGAAAATCAAAACGATGGTTTGATTATACATCTTTTCCCTCTACTTTCAAATATGGTTGTTAAAAAATTCTTATCCTTACTTGTTTTGCAGATATGGTTTTCCTACCAGCGGAAGCCCGGTTCTACCCTGTATGAAAATATTATCTCAAGTCATAAGAATAAATCGCAAATAAGTTGGGGGAAAATAGTTCAACTATATTAAATACAAATTTATTATTAAATCATAATATTTTTTCATGCCTTCAGGATATTATTTTTTGCCTTCTCTATTCAGAGGAAATAGAATGCATCGAGATCGTTAGGCAAATAAAATGTATGTACACGCAATTAATCATATTTGACATCGCGGGATTATATTTCTTAATAGATATTTAATTGTAACTCAGATGAATATGGATGATTGAGGTTTAGTAACTGTAAAATCATTAATTATTCCTATTGTAATGAATCTATTGTATAAATATAAAAAAAAATCGTACTGAATTCAATGGGCTTAATTCAATGAGCATATGGTGTTAAGTGTGTGTTCCATAGTACGACTATTAAGCTCACTGACTCGTGTGGACGGGTTCGAATCCCGCTCTGGACAACCTGACATCGTTGCAGTAGCGATGCTAATTTTTAATGAAAATATGGAACAATATTTCCATTACACACCGCAATG
>NW_020538040.1:140081719-140132439 GCF_003426905.1 Ctenocephalides felis
AATTTTAATTTTATTTATTGCTGATAAAAAAACTTGGTCATGTAGATGTATAAAAGTTATTTGTTCTCTCATTATCGTTCTTCAAAAAATTTTATAATTATTGAAATAATTTATAGAGCAGTTTAATAAATAAGATTTTTTGGAATAAAAATATAGATTTAATACGTTCAATTCTTGATAATTATTTATTACATTATTTTATAATATTTATATTTATATTAAGAATGGAATGGTGAAAATAGATTATATCATTTATAAAATAATATCAATCATTTTTATAAATCTTGCACTTAAATAATCTTTTCTCAAATAATTCGTTCTATTTTGAATAGTTCTTCCCTTGTTCTTAATAAATATATGTGAATTATTTTTTTATTATTTTTTTTTATTCTTTAAAGAAGCGTTTTTCTTAGCTTTTAATTTTTTTTTGACAATAATTTAGTTCATCTTTTACCGTTTTAAAATTAAATGTTTATCAATACGTCAGTTTTTAAAGTAGATTGCAATGATTGTAATGTTGTTATATTGGCGAAGGTTTCCAATGCATACAAGACATTTTCGAAAATTCACATTTTCATACTTCAAAATAATTTTGTCCTATATTTATATTGTTTTAGAAATAACAAACAAGTAATTATATGAATGAATGAATAACCACTAAAAGCTCTTGCTTAATATCATTTAATGGATTACTTAATTTGGAGTATGATCCAATCAATTATGAATTTAATGCGTATTATATCAATTTATATCTCATTAAGGATTGAGTTCGATACCTTTGGAGCAGTAAATAAATCTCTGACAATTACATTGTATTATAAATCCAAAAGCTCTATCATCCGACATATAAACTACTTAGCACTATAAGTTTTACCATTAATCATTGAATCGCCGATAAGTTTAATGGATAAAACATGTCGTATTGCTTTCGGTAATAGAATAATGCCCGTATTAAAATTAATATGAATTCATATATTTCTAGTATCTGATTTAATCATCGTACAGACAGACGAATCTTGTAATTGAGTACATATATTATAATCTTCAAGGCAGTTGCATCAAATGAAAATTGACAAGTTTAGTGACACAGTTGTGCCTTTTGTACTCGTCACACATGGTATTATTCATTATATACAAGTATGTATGTTTATGTACACATATAAGTCATAAGTACATGTATTATATTCATAATATCAATTGTATTATCTTTTTAAAATATTTTTTTTTAATTTAACAGTATTGGTACACTAAACATACTTAGGGGGCGTCCTTAAAAACTCGCTCACGTGATTAATGGACTCTCTTAGATTAATTTGGTTAAGCATTAAATAAATCTCAGAAAAATAATTAAATAACTAAATACAAATAATAAATAATAATAATTAAATGATCAATATGTCTTTTTTATATATTTCACTATTGCTGCATTATTAGTGCGTGGTTGATGTTTTGAAACCAAATTTATTCGACACAAGTGTTTTAATTATATTTACATAATATCAATTATAAATTTTTATACTACTTTACTCTTATTACATATAGTTATTTAAATTTGTCTTATAATGTAGCAAATTTATAAAGACCTAAAAACATTTTAACTTTGAGAAATACCTACTAATCTCTCAAAATATAATAAGCAATAGAAATTTATCTACTTCAATATATTTAATTAATTTTATCTACATTATTTTAGCTTTCTTATTTTATGTTTATGTTTATAAAAAAAATGTGTTCAAATATTATAAAAATATGAGTAATCAGCCAGCCTCAAATCAAGCATTGTTCAGTCAGGAGATAAATAGCAATGTTTGAAAATCCATAACAAAAGTATTTTTTGTGTTATTTTTTGGTTATAAGCACTGTTGTTTAGTTTACGAGACCATCATATATTTTTAAGTATGTGTTGTTTATTTGTTTTATAATATGTATTGTTAATTTTGAGTTAGATTTAACAGGTGTTTTTTTATAAACCCTATAATAGTTTACATGTGGACGGGGAAAAAAGGATCAACTGAAGTTTCACCCTGGAAAAGGCGTAAAGAATAAAAAATAGTAAATATAAAAATAGCAAGTAAAATTTTACAAGAAATAAATTAATTAATAGTTATTCCAACTCTACTAGATCAAGGTGTTATGTACGGTATTATAGTTATAAAAAATGTTCTCATGAAATTTATATCTTGCATTGGTTGAATATTGCAGCTATTATTTCGTAAAATACTTTTAAAATTAAAAATAGGACATAGGATCTGTTTGCACCCTCATTGCTTCATTTTACCCGCCCGTGGGGATAAAAAGGGACAGATGACAAATTTTAGAAAAATAAGAAACATATTTCCATAATTATAAAATAACTGGGAATTTTACTAAACGTAGTACAATAGTTTTGTGTTCGATACTTGTTATATTTTATGATGAATAGTTTTTGTGGTTTAGACAGTATAATTACTTAATGTCAAGATGGACCTTAGTGCCTCGTCATACCCTATATAAATTTATAATATCTACCGATAATTTGATTGGCTTATCAGTATGTTGACGTAAAGAAAATCAAAATGTTGAATACATTTTGGGAACAAGCAAGATCCTTTATCATATTATTAACAATTAGTATTTATATACATTCCTTATTTTTACCACGAATACAATCAAAACTTCTGCTTACAATGTTTATATACAATTTATTTTATTCCCTTAGGTAATGTTCAATCTCATGGTATTTTTAATTTAATGATCAAAAGCGTGAAACAGCGTTGCATCGGTATATTTGAAGTAAGAAGTTGATTTTCTTATCAAAATGAATATTTGAGAAGATACGGCTGTCATCCGAAATTATTATGTACAAGACACCAGAAGAGTGCTGGACAACCGGTTCTAGATTCCAAAGTTTCTGAGACGAAAGGTCGCGGTAATTCATTTAATAAAAAAGTAGATTTGATTTTTTAATTATATTTACACCTACATATGTGGTGGAATTTTCACATACACTAATCAAAAACAAACTAGTAGTGTGTGGCATCGTTCCTTAAGGCAAATTGCTGGAACTTCCCGTAGCGTAATGAAATGTCCAGCCGTTACGGAGATACAGAGCAAAGAGTGCAGAAAATACAAATCGAGTTTTTAAGAGAACGGAGTATCCAATTTGAATGTTCTAGAAACATTCAATTTGTAAAGATTGAAGAGGTGATTAGTTTTTGGCAAAGACAGGTCCAGCCATTTTGAAGATACAGAGCTAAATGTGCAAACAATTGCAGTTTTTGAGAGAACTAAGCGTCCGATTTGAATGATTCTAAGAACTTTCTGCTTGTTTTAACAAAATAATTGCTTCTGGGGACTAAAATTTGTTTCAATTTTTTTCAATTAATTTTTTTTTTCAAATTTTAATTTTTAAAATTTTTTTTTGTATATCGAAAATAATTAAAATTTTAATTTTACTTATGACTAAAGTTCTAATATATATTTAGTTTCTTTGCAATTCTTATAAATATTCGACAATGTTACAGTATTTATAAAAATCTATTTGAAAACATTTAATATTCCTCGAACATGTCGTTACGGAACGGGAAGTTCCAGCAATTTGCCTTAAGGCACGATGCCATACACCACTAGTTATTTGGCAAGTTAAAAACATTACAAATGTATAAAATAAAAGTTTGACAACCTTTCTTATATTACGAATGTGATTCCCATAGTTCTTCCATTTCATTTTGCTTTCCAAAAATAAAACAGTCAATCCGATATCGATGGTCCAAACACTTGTCGTGGTCAGTATTGATCATTTGTCATTGAACGGTTATAGAAAAAAAATCTTAAGATAATTAATCGACATCGCTTATGAAATTAGTAAGATTTATTATGCGTATGCAAATTTCTAATAAAAATGCGCCGAAGATTTTTGTAATTTGCTTGTTGATTAATAGTTATGGTTTTCGATAGATTTTATGCGTGGTAAGGGATTTATGCAATATACCTTACAAGCATAATGATTATATATTTATATATAGGGTAGAGCGGGACTTAAAGGTCCGTGGGTAAATAGGTCCACCTCAGATATCTTAAAAACAAGCAAAGTTAAGAATTTTTCAACAACAATATTTGAAAGTAGAAGGAAAAACATGTATAACCAGCCGTCACCTTGATCATTACGACGTTGCTATCGGGAGATAAACCGCAATATTTAGTTGGTTTTTTGGTTGTGAGCACTGTTATTTAGTTTACGAGACCTTAATATAATTTTTAAGGATGCATTGTATAATTGTTTTATAACATTTATTGTTGATTTTGAATTAGATTCAACAGTTTTTTTTGTATATCCTCTATAAAGTTTACACGTGGGTGGTGTAAAAAAGACCAACTGAACTTTTACCCTGGTAATGGTGTAAAATAAAAAAAATAATAAACAAAACAGTAAATTTAGTTAAGAGAAGCAATTTAGCAAGAGATAAATTGAATAAATAATTATCTTACTCTGCTGATGAGAATTTTTGACGAAATGCTAGATAAAGTTTATAATTCAGTGTTATCTTCATCAAAAATGTGTCTATGGATGTATGTGTGTGTGCGTGTGTGTATGTGTGTGCGGATACAAATTTTTGTCGACGATTTCGGGAACACGGATGAAGCGATTTGAATAATTAAAAAAACATTCGATTCGTATAGATAAGGAGATGTGCTGATTAGTTTTTGGCGAAGGCAGGTCTAGCCATTCCGATGGTATGGGGCAAAAAGTGCCAAAAACGGTAACTCAGTTTTTAAGAGAACGGAGCGTCCAATTTTCATGAAGGCAGGTCTGGAGGTCAAAAATGATCATTAGACATACGCACATCAAATTATCAGATATTTTATAGAGATTTTAACAATAAGTATAAATTTTGTTTACATTCCTATGAGTTCCGTAGCAATGCTTATCCGTTAGACGGCGGCGCGGCGCTTACGCGCTTCGATATTTCGTCTCTATGCAGTGAAAGCAGTACGATTTCTTTGAAAAAAAATTCAGAATTTCCAAAATATTTCAAAATACACTTTTCTTCAAAAAGTCTTTTTTTCAAAAAAAAGTACATTTTTGTCAAAAATTTATAGTTTCTCGAAAATCTAATATTTCATAGTAAATTTTTTTCAAAAATGTTAAGCTTTTTAAAAAAAAATAATTTTTGGTACGGGAAGTTCCAGCAATTTGCACGATGCCATGCGCCCCACTAGTTTTTTTGTTGGCCTCGCTTACTCGAGCATTTAGCCACCTACATCAATTATATGCAATCATATAACCTATACAATCTTCAATTTCATACTATCTTTTTCTTCATATAACCCTATTCTTTCTATACTTCTTAACTTATATTCTTTTTCTTCTTCTTTACTATCTTCTCATTTCTTCTTCTAAACACTTCTTACTTCTTTTACTATATACTTCTTATTTCAACTTCTAAACACTTTACTTCAATTCATTTTAATTCTAATTCTCTAATTTTTATACATTCTGATTATTTTACATACATATTTTTTATTATAATTCATAATTCTATTATAATTCCAAATTAACTACTTAATATTTTTTAACTTCCCGTAGGGCAAGTTATAGTAATCGCAAAAAAATCGAAAATGAAAATTTTTATATATCTTTACGTTTCAAAACCTTCTGAACATTTTGGCATACCTTAGAAAAAATGGATGTATGCGTGTGTGTGCGCGTGTATGTATGTATGTGCGGATACAAATTTTCGTCGACGATTTCGGGAACAAGGATCAACCGATTTGAATAATTCAAAAAACATTCGATTCGTATTGATAAGGAGACGTGCTGATTAGTTTTTGGCGAAGGCAGGTCTAGCCGTTCCGAAGATACGGGGCAAAAAGTGCCGAAAACGGTAACTTAGTTTTTAAGAGAACGTAGCGTCCGATTTGAATAATTCATTTGATAACATTTTATTTATATTTACTAAATGAAGAACTGTTAAAATTTTTGGAAAGGCAGGTCCAACGACTATGGAGATATGGAGGAAAAAGTAAAAAAATGAGCCATTTAGCGGTCAAAAATGATCATTAGACATATGCACATCAAATTATCAGATATTTTATAGAGATTTTAACAATAAGTATAAATTATGTTTGCATTCCTATGGGTTCCGTACCAATGCTTATCCATTAGACGGCCACGCGGCGGTTACGCGCTTGGGTATTTCGTCTCTATGCAGTTAAAGCAGTACGATTGCTTTGAAAAAAAGTTCAGAATTTCCAAAATATGTCAAAATAAAATTTTTTTTTTTCAAAAAAGTAATTTTTTGTCAAATTCCTAGTTTGTCAAAAATCTAATTTTTTCGAAGTAAAATTTTTTCAAAAATGTTAATCGTTTTTGAAAAAATAATAATATTTGGTACGGGAAGTTCCAGCAATTTGCCTCAAGGCACGATGTCTTAATTGCCTTAAGACAGAATTCCACTTACAGCTAGTTTCAATTTCTTGCCGGAGATTCGAACTCAGAACCTGTGAGCTAATCCCGCCTACTTCAGCGTTAATTGCCTTATCTATGATCCCAACCCCCAACCATTACTGTACTATAATAAAAATTTCTATAGGAATTGTTTTTCTGCAGATGGCGTTATTGTAAATCAGTATCACCTCGCGTATGCAGAGCACAGAAAGCATTAAGCACTATATAATGAAAATAAATATTCGAATATAATTAAGGTATTGCGCTTTGAATTCGACTTCTGACCTTCATTTGTTTCTCTTCTGCTTTCTACCATATTCTTCTGAACGTCTTGAAAGGGAATCAAGCGCAATACTTTTGTATTTTTAGAGTCGCTTTGCATATATATATACATATATATATATATACTAGCTGAGCCGGCAAACTTAGTATTACCATGTAAGGTTAAATATTTATTTTTATTGTTTAGCTACATTATTCAACTAATGCAAAATATAAACTTCGTGAGCACATTTCTTACAGAGATAACACTGTATACAACCTTGATCTAGTATTTTGTCAGAAATAATAATTAGCATACTTAAAATAAGTATTTATGTAACTTATGCCTTGGAAAATTGCTGTTTTAACTTAATTTACTTATTTATTTACTATTTTTATTGTTTACAAATTTGTTAGGGTAAATGTTCAGTTGGTCCCCCCACGTATAAGTTTTTATAAAGGGTATATAAAAAAAACTATTCAATCTAACTTAAACTAGTGATGTATGACAACGTGCCTTAAGGCAAATTGCTGGAATTTTCCGTAACGAAATGTTCGAGGAATACTAAGTGTTCTCAAATAAATTATTATAAATACTGTAACATTGTCTAATACTTATAAGAAATATATAAACTGAATTACAAAGTTAACATTATTTGTTTAAAGTATATAAGTGAACTTGAGAACTTTAGCCAGAATTAAAATTAAAATATGAATTATTTTCAATATACAACTAGCTGTAAGTGGAATTCTGTCTTAAGGCAATTAAGGCATCGTGCCTTGAGGCAAATTGCTGGAACTTCCCGTACCAAAAATTATTATTTTTTTAAAAACGATTAACATTATTGAAAAAAAAAATTACTTTGAAAAAATAAGATTTTGAGAAACTATAAATTGGACAAAAAATTACTATTTTTTGAAAAAAATTTTTTTTTTTAAAAAATTTTTTTTTTAATTTTTCTTTTTTTGTTTTTTTTTTGAAATTTTTTTTTTTTTATTTTGACATATTGTGGAAGATCTGAACTTTCTTTTCAAATCAATCGTACTGCTTTAACTGCATAAAGACGAAATATCAAACCGCGTAAGCGCCGCGTCGACGTCTAACGCGTAAACATTGGTACGGAACCCATAGGAATGTAAACCAAAATTATACTTATTGTTAAAATCTCTATAAAATATCTGATAATTTGATGTGCATATGTCTAATAATCATTTTTGACCGCCAAATGGCTCATTTTTTTACTTTTTCCTCCATATCTCCGAAACCGCTAGACCTACCTTTATGAAAATTTTATCGATTCTTCATCTTGTCAATACAAGTGAAATGTTTTTGAATTATTCAAATCGGACGCTCCGTTCTCTCAAAAACTGAGTTACCGTTTTCGGCACTTTTTGCCCCGTATCTTCGGAACGGCTAGACCTGCCTTCGCCAAAAACTAATCAGCACGTCTCCTTATCAATACGAATCGAATGTTTTTTGAATTATTCAAATCGGTTGACCCATGTTCCCGAAATCGTCGACGAAAATTTGTATCCGCACATACATACACACACGTACATACATACATACATACACACACACATACACACACACACACACACACACACACATACATCCATTTTTTCTAAGGTATGCCAAAATGTTCAGAAACCTCTGAAACGTAAAGATATATAAAAATTTTCATTTTCGATTTTTTTGCGATTACTATAACTTACCCTACGGGAAGTTAAAAAAAAATAATTGAAATATTTTTTTTCCAAAACTAATTGTTTTGTCAACAAAAGCAGATTTTTTTTGAATCATTCAAATCGGATACTTAGTTCTCTCAAAAACTGCAATTTTTTGCACATTTAGTTCTGTATCTTCGAAATGGCTCGACCTGTTTTTGCCAAAAACTAATCACCACTCCTCCTAATCATTACAAATTGAATGTTTTTCAAATTCAAATTCAAATTGGATACTCCGTTCTGTCAAAAACTCGATTTCTATTTTCTGCACTCTTTTCTCCGTATCTCCGTAACGGGTGGACTTGCCTTTGCCAAAAACTAACCAGCACATCTCACAATCATTACAAATTGATTGTTTTTTGAACCATTCAAATCGGTTGATCCGTGCTGCCGTAAACGTGGACGAAAAATTGCGGACACACAAATCACACACATCCATTTTTTTTGAAGTATGCCAAAATTCAGGAACCTCTGAAACGTGAAGATATGCAAAAAGTTTAATTTTCAATTTTCGGCCCATTACTATAACTTACCCTTCGGGAAGTCAATAAAAATACGTGGAACAAAACCATATGTGAGAAAAACCATATCTTTTTAAAAGCTTTATAGATCAGTTTACGTTTTCATTGTTTCCCTGTAGCTAACACATTTTAGTTCAAAACATTTGCCTTTTGCTTGCTGCATCATTTTTATTATTAGTCGACAAAAAGCAAAATATGCATACACATTCTTACATAATTTTTACAAATTTTGTGTCAAACGATAAGCAATGATTTGGAGCGTCATGGTAACATAAAATCGGGTTTACTAGCAAATACTTAAGGTTCTCCTTCGGGAAGTTAAAAATTTAAGTTCAGAATCCCATTAAGTTGCAACAAAGAAAAGAGTTTTTAATTGCGAAGATGTTGCAGCTCCGGAATGCGATGAACTGAGCAATATCGTGTTTCGCTAATGGAATTTGATATTCTCATTGCTATCATATCAGATTAACATCGGAGTCACTTTGCTTTTATTTGCCACGAGGAGTATTTCACGTCATTATGCAAAAATTATGCAACGAAAGCTCAGCGATTATTAGCAATGACGCTTTTGCAAATGGGAGCCATGGACATTCATGTTTGCTGATGGAATTAAATGATTGTAAATCAATTTTAATAAATGTATGGAAATAAAAGATTGAAAAAAATTTTACTTTGTCGTGAGGCAGTGTCATGGGTTTATACAATGTTCAATTCAATTTCAAGTCTGTAATGATCAAGACACCAAGCTCAGCGACCAATACTTTTTTTAATACTTGAATATTTTATGTCTTCAGTGGCTAAATTATTAATTTGTTTATGTACTCTTTACTTATTCATTTATTTATATATTTTCACATGAGAAATGTTGTTGCAATTCTTAGTTACAACCTATAGAATTTAATTGTTGGTCTGGTCGCTGTAAAATACTAAATGAATGAGAAAAATATTTATTCATGATTTGTTTATGTAAGGTAGGGCGGGGCACAAAGGTTCAATGTGACTTTGAGCAATTATATTGTAGAAACCTAAACAATTATTTCATAATAAATAACACATATCAAACAACTATATGACTATGTTTAGTAAAATTCCCAGCAAATTCATCATTCTAGAAATGTTTTATTGCTGTTTTTCAAAAATTTGTGTCCTGGTCCTTTTTTTCCCTATAGATGGTCAGGGGGCAAACAGATCCAATGTTTTATTTCAATTTTAAAGGGTTTTACAAAATAATAGCTACGTTATTTATCCAATGCAAAATATAAATTTCATTCGTTGACATTTACAATTTTGTGAATTTTTGACAAAGATAACACTGGATGTAACCATGATACGGTATTTATTCAGGAAGATTTACAAGCAGAATTAAAATAACTATTAATTTAATTTATTTCTTGTAAAATTGCTTTTTTAACAGAATTTACTTTTTATTTGCTATTTTTTCTTGCTTACACCTTTGCCAATATAAAGGTTCAGTTGGTCCTTTATACTCGATATGTAAATAATCGATATTGACTTTTCCTGGTCTAAAATTGAAAAATTGCTAGAATACAGTGTATGTTTTAAATATTTTATATTTACTATATTTCTTGTAAAATAGTGAATAATAGTATTAATGTACTTAAATCTATATTCAGGTAATTTCTACTGTATAGTACTGTATATAAGAAAAACAATTCAGACAAATGTATTAAAAACTTTATAGGTAAAATTATCACTCCGTTAACTATCAAATTTATCTGAACTTCTTATGTTCCTGACAAAATTATGTAAATCTTTATCGAGAATTCTGATTTGATTGATTTATTTTGTTTAAATAACGAAATCATAACAATAAAATAATTGCTAAGTAAAATATGCTTATGTAGTAAGATTTGATTAATTTGTTCGGATTTCTTTCCTACATATTTTGGTTTTTATTAGTCGTAAGCAGATAGGTTATAGATTGAACAGTTTTTTTTTCACGGCTGATGAAAGTAGAAACCTTCCTTTCCTCTGATTTAGCATGCTTTGTAACCACAGGGTTCCAAGTTCGATATCCATCTCGTCTATCTAAGATGAGATTTCACGCTAACTTGACTAAATATGTTACCAAGCTATAGATGAAAATAGACCAGCATAGCTACTAATTTTATCAGTAGTGTTACAGAAAATGTATAATAAAAAATATATCAAATGTAGATAGATCAAACATTGGGTTGTTTTTCAAAAAGCAACTTTGTTAAGGAGAAGGTTTATCACAATAACTCATAGAACTGGTAAGCTGTTGAAAAATAAGAAGAAATAGTTTTTTTCATGCACTGTATGTTCTGCGTTTTCATATTTTTTTCTTCATGTTTGATTCAAGGGTAATATCATTACAAACAAGTGATATTATCTATTTTTGTTGTTTTTTAAATTAAAAGTGCACAGAAAAATACTCCAATCCATCAATTAGATCCAGTCTTAAGCGACGACCTTTATTTTCTCATTATCAACAACGCAATTAAACAAGATATGATTTTCTCTGTTGAACTGAGGTAATTAATTACTTACGCACTACAAAATAATCATTAGTATGATATTTGTTTGCTTCAACTATCTCATATGCTATTTATGACAAATAAAACAAATTGACATTGTCAGACAGAAAATGATCATTATTGTAGATACTTCATATCAAGTTAATTAATCTTGCACAATAACTTCGGTTATTTATAAATTCACGAGCATCAGAAAATGTCTCATGATAACGTAGAGAGAAAATCGTTTTTTATATCTGGTAGTTGCATTTATTTATTTATCAAAAATCAAAATTTAAACAGAATCGCCAACTGATTTTGTCACATCTTTTTGGTAAATTGTGCAAAGAAGAATTTTGTTTTTACTTGAAAACAACAATTTTTTTTAAACCATACACATAAATTCTGGCACTTGTTTTAATCAATGGCTAAAGCAAATCTAATGAAAATAATTAATATAATAAATGTTTTATCGTTTTTTGTATTATTGATTACATTTTTTTGCTGCTGCGGTTGCATCTTTTAATATTATTGTTCAAACCAATGAATGAAAAAATTAGTTTCTAATTAAAAACTACTTAACACGGAAATCCTGGTACTTTTGTAGGTTGAACTATTTTTTTTAATTGACCTAATATTTAACATAAAAGTAATTATTATCTTATTATGAAATATTGATATCAGTTTGCAATATTACTATATGAAATTATGTTAATATTTTATTGAATATTTATTTAAACGATTTTTAACGACTAAGATTAGCTTACGCTAAATTGATTCTCTTTCTTTAAATAATTTACATAACTTTAAAATGTGATCAAAACTTGTCCTTAATTATAACTTATTTTTTTGTACATTAAATTTCACAATTTTGTCGGCTTACATTTCAGTATCAAGATATTTTATTTATTGAATTAACAAAGATTGTAAATAAATATAACTGAAATTTACAGTTTTAATTATTTTAGATATGGGAAAAGTAATATTCATTAGTGTAATATAATAAATTGTACAAGTATTGCACCGCTTGTATATCATATGGAATTAAGATGTTTTTTTTGTAAAGTTTTATTAAAATATTTATACTAAAAATATATAAGTTTTTACAGACAAAGCTATATAATATTATTTTGATATGAAAAGCGTTTTAAATTTCGATTTTTTACGAAAATCTTACACGTGAAAAATCTTTGGCATACAAAAATTTACTTATGGACCGATTCTGCCCTGTAACAGACCAAGAAAAGATATC
This sequence comes from Ctenocephalides felis, assembly GCF_003426905.1. Taxonomy (NCBI): domain Eukaryota; kingdom Metazoa; phylum Arthropoda; class Insecta; order Siphonaptera; family Pulicidae; genus Ctenocephalides; species Ctenocephalides felis. The sequence continues at coordinate 140,094,407 of NW_020538040.1, forward strand.
GGGTTATACTTATAATTATAAATATAGATAGGCATATGTTTTTAGGTAGAAATTCCATATCAGCCATTTTTTGCAAAAAAAAATTATCATTATCACTGAAATTGTAATAATAAATTCGTCACATAGAGATAAAACAACCATTAAGGTTGTCATTTATAAAATCACGTTATTAAAAAAGTCAGCACAAAGGTCATGTTGAGTTCTGATGGCTAGTAAATAGGGTAGGGCGGGGCACAAAGGTCCAATTTGACTTTGAGCAATCAAATTGTGAAAACCAAATCAAATATAACAAAAAAATAATACATATCAAACAAACAACTATCTATTTTTATTTTTTTGTTGTTTTTTTTAACTTCCCGTAGGGTAAGTTATAGTAATCGCAAAAAAATCGAAAATGAAAATTTTTATATATCTTTACGTTTCAGACGTTTCTGAACATTTTGGCATACCTTAGAAAAAATGGATGTATGTGTGTGTGAGTGTGTGTGTGTGTATGTGTGTGTGTGTGTGTGTATATGTATGTATGTACGTGTGTGTATGTATGTGCGGATACAAATTTTCGTCGACGATTTCGGGAACACGGATCAACCGATTTGAATAATTCAAAAAACATTCGATTCGTATTGATAAGGAGACGTGCTGATTAGTTTTTGGCGAAGGCAGGTCCAGCCGTTCCAAAGATACGGGGCAAAAAGTGCCGAAAACGGTAACTCAGTTTTTAAGAGAACGGAGCGTCCGATTTTAATAATTCAAAAAACATTTGACTTGTATTGACAAGATGAAGAATTGATCAAATTTTCATGAGGGCAGGTCTAGCGGTTTCGGAGATCTAACGAAAAAAGTAAAAAAAAAATGCCATTTGGCGGTCAAAAATGATCATTAGACATATGCACATCAAATCATCAGATATTTTATAGAGATTTTAATAATAAGTATAAATTTTGTTTGCATTCCTATGGGTTCCGTACCAATATTTATTCGTTAGACGGCGGCGCGCCGCTTACGCGCTTTGACATTTTGTCTCTATGCAGTTAAAGCAGTACGATTGCTTTGAAAAAAGATCTTCCAAAATATGCCAAAATAAAAGAAGAAAAACATTATTTTTTTCCAAAAAAAAAAAATTAAAAAAAAAATTAAAAAAAAAAAAAAAATTAGATTTTTTTTTGAAAAAAATTTTTTTTTTCAAAAAAAAGTAATTTTTTTGTTTAATTATAGTTTCTCAAAAATCTTATTTTTTCGAAGTAAATTTGTTTTAAAAATGTCAATCGTTTTTAAAAAAATAATAATTTTTGGTACGGGAAGTTTCAGCAATTTGCCTTAAGGCACGATGCCTTAATTGCCTTAAGACAGAATTCCACTTACAGCTAGTTATTTGTTACTTAGTCCTTTTTACCCCATAGGCGGAGTAAATCATGACGGCCAAGGGCAAAAAGGTCCAAAATTTAATTTTATTTTTTTTTTACAAAATCTTAATATTTTTCAACCAATGCAATAAATTTCATAGATACATTTTTTACAGAGATAATACTGTATTAACCCAAAACTGTATCTCTTGTAAAATTGCTCTTTTTAACTTAATGTACTTTTTTATTTGCAATTTTTTTATATTTTACACCTCTGTCATAGTAAATTTTTAGTTGGTCCTTTTTACCCCACCCAGGGTAAGCTTTTGTTGAGGTTATATAAAAAATATTTGAATCTAACTTAAAATTAACAATTATATAACTTATACTTAAAATTATGTTGCGGCCTCGTTAACTAAACAACAGTGCTCACAACCAATGAAAATAACAACGAAAGAAAATACATTTGATGTGAGTTTTCAAACATTGCCTTTTATTTCTAGATAGCAACCTCGTGAAAATCAAAACGATGGTTGATTATACATCTTTTCCCTCTACTTTCAAATATTGTTGTTAAAAAATTCTTATCCTTACTTGTTTTGCAGATATTGGTTTTCCTACCAGCGGAAGCCCGGTTCTACCCTGTATGAAAATATTATCTCAAGTCATAAGAATAAATCGCAAATAAGTTGGGGAAAATAGTTCAATAGAAATCCTGGTACTTTTGTAGGTTGAACTATTTTTTTTAATTGACCTAATATTTAACATAAAAGTAATTATTATCTTATTATGAAATATTGATATCAGTTTGCAATATTACTATATGAAATTATGTTAATATTTTATTGAATATTTATTTAAACGATTTTTAACGACTAAGATTAGCTTACGCTAAATTGATTCTCTTTCTTTAAATAATTTACATAACTTTAAAATGTGATCAAAACTTGTCTTTAATTATAACTTATTTTTTTGTACATTAAATTTCACAATTTTGTCGGCTTACATTTCAGTATCAAGATATTTTATTTATTGAATTAACAAAGATTGTAAATAAATATAACTGAAATTTACAGTTTTAATTATTTTAGATATGGGAAAAGTAATATTCATTAGTGTAATATAATAAATTGTACAAGTATTGCACCGCTTGTATATCATATGGAATCTGCATACCAGTATTCTACTACATTGGCGTAGAAAAATTAGATGTTTTTTGTTGTAAAGTTATTAAAATATTTATACTAAAAAAATATATAAGTTTTTACAGACAAAGCTATATATATTATTTTGATATGAAAAGCGTTTTAAATTTCGATTTTTTACGAAAAATCTTACACGTGAAAAATCTTTGGCATACAAAAATTTACTTATGGACCGATTCTGCCCTGTAACAGACCAAGATTATGGTAAGGCTATGTTATGTAGAACTTTCTATATAATTCGTTCTAAATATTGTCAAAGCCATATGGTTGCTGTGCAGTCAGGCGTTTTTCTCAGGTTGCCAGATAGAAACCTAGAAACCGCACAAATGTTGAAAAAAACAGTATGTATATTAAATATTTTAAACTTCATAAAAATACAATAATATGTTTTGATTTACTGAACGTATAGTTTCATTTTAAATAAATTTTCTATAATAATATCCTTATCCAACTTATAGACCAACTGAATCAGTATTTTTTTATTTAGTACAACAATTACAAGGGGTTCCAAAAGTAACAGTTTTTAGATTTAATACATTTTAATTATTTAAAATTTTCCGTAAGATAAGTTAGAGTAATCGCAAAAAATCGAAAATGGAAATTTTTGCGTATCTTTACGTTTCAGAAGTTTCTGAGCATTTTGGCATATCCAGGGAAAAAATAGATTTGTATATGTGTATGAGCAAGTGAATACATTTTTTGTCCACGTTATCGGAAGCACTGATCAACCGATTTCAATGATTCAAATAACGTTCGATTCGTATTAACGGGGAGACGTGCTGATTAGTTTTTGACAAAGTCAGGTCCCGCCGTTTGCAAAAATACAAATTTTTCAGGGAATGGCGCAACCGATTAGAGTGATTCAAAAAACATATTGCTTGTGTCGACGGTGTTTGTTTATTATGTTTTCCGTTATGAAGGTCGTCGCCCAAATATAAGCATTTTGGCTTATATATTATTTTATAAAAACACAACAATTTTATAATAATTATTTTAATTGTTATTACTCATTGATAATTTTTTATTTTGTGAATGTTTAATACTATATGCAAAGTCCCAGCAATTTGCCTTAAGGAATAATGCCATGCACACTAGTTTTAAATTATTTTTTATAATTTAGAAGTTGATGCTAAATAAGTTAATGCTAAATAAGTTAAGCTTAGCAGTGGTATTTTACACAAAGTCAGGTCCCGCCGTTTGCAAAAATACAAATTTTTCAGGGAATGGCGCAACCGTTTTCCGTTATGAAGGTCGTCGCCCAAATATAAGCATTTGGTGGCTTATATATTATTTCTATAAAACACAACAATTTTATAATAATTATTTTAATTGTTATTACTCATTGATAATTTTTTATTTTGTGAATGTTTAATTACTATATGCAAAGTCCCAGCAATTTGCCTTAAGGAATAATGCCATGCACCACTAGTTTTAAATTAATTTTTATAATTTAGAAGTTGATGCTAAATAAGTTAAGCTTAGCAGTGGTATTTTACTCTTACAACAAGCTCTATATCTGTATCTATACCATTAACGCACAATATTATAATTGTTATGATAAAAGAAAGAAGTTAACGCTTTTTCAAAAAGTCATAAATCTTTATAGGTTTTTAAATTAGGATGTAGGTCATATGATATAACATATTATAATTTGTGTGGTAAATTTATTTTTTAATAAAATAACATTATTATCGATGTCCGCCCATGTAGAATCGTAAGTAACATGAAGAGCCCGCGGTGTTCGACGCTAGTTCGACCGGATCTCGGACATATTTATATTAATTGATCACAAATCATACAGCACACAGATTAAATATTGCTTGTTTGAGAAAAATGTCGGACAACGAGTAGAATGTAAAACTAGCTGTAAGTGGAATTCTGTCTTAAGGCAATTAAGGCATCGTGCCTTAAGGCAAATTGCTGGAACTTCCCGTACCAAAAATTATTATTTTTTTAAAAACGATTGACATTTTTATAACAAATTTACTTCGAAAAAATAAGATTTTTGAGAAACTATAAATTAAACAAAAAATTACTTTTTTTTGAAAAAAAATTTTTTTCAAAAAAAAATCTAATCTTTTTTTTTTTTTTTTAATTTTTTTTGGAAAAAATAATGTTTTCTTTATTTTGGCATATTTTGGAAGATCTTTTTTCAAAGCAATCGTACTGCTTTAACTGCATAGAGACAAAATGTCAAAGCGCGTAAGCGCCGCGTCGCCGTCTAACGAATAAATATTGGTACGGAACCCATAGGAATGCAAACAAAATTTATACTTATTGTTAAAATCTCTATAAAATATCTGATAATTTGATGTGCATATGTCTAATGATCATTTTTGACCGCCAAATGGCATCTTTTTTTACTTTTTTCGTTAGATCTTCGAAACCGCTAGACCTGCCCTCATGAAAATTTGATCAATTCTTCATCTTGTCAATACAAGTCAAATATTTTTTGAATTATTAAAATCGGACGCTCCGTTCTCTTAAAAACTGAGTTACCGTTTTCGGCACTTTTTGCCCCGTATCTTTGGAACGGCTGGACCTGCCTTCGCCAAAAACTAATCAGCACGTCTCCTTATCAATACGAATCGAATGTTTTTTGAATTATTCAAATCGGTTGATCCGTGTTCCCGAAATCGTCGACGAAAATTTGTATCCGCACATACATACACACACGTACATACATACATACATATACACACACACACACACACACACACACACACACACACACACACATACATCCATTTTTTCTAAGGTATGCCAAAATGTTAAGAAACCTCTGAAACGTAAAGATATATAAAAATTTTCATTTTCGATTTTTTTGCGATTACTATAACTTACCCTACGGGAAGTTAATAATAGACTTATGTCGAAATATGTGTTTACTTGTGTACATTCGAGTTTTGCAAAAATGCAGAAAATATTTATTGAGTTATTGTACAACGACAGTTATACTTGAGGCTAGTACAGCAAACCTTATAGAACCCAAATAATTTTTGTACAGGATATTTTGATATTTTAATAAGGTTTTATTAAGGTTGTTAAATTGTGTAGTAATATAGTATGTAACTAGGTGGAAATAGAATTTTTTCTTGAAGCAAGTTGCATTAGTTTTTCATAGGGTAATGCGGGGCACAAAGTTCCATTGTGACTTTGAGCATTATATAGCGAAAACCAAACCAATTATATCACAACAAACAACACATATCAAATAAACAACTATCTGAGTATGTTTAGATGATCTTCCAGCTAATTTATCATTGTAGAAATGTTTTTATTTTTTGCTGTTTTTCAAAAATTTGTAATCTGTTTTTTTACCGCATAGGCGGGGTAAATTGGGAGGTTCAGGGGCAAACAGGTCCAATGTCCAATTTTGATTTTAAAGGGAATTCACGAAATAGCTACATTATTCAACCAATGTAAAATATACATTTTATGGATACATTTTACTGTATATAACCTTGATCTGGTATTTCGTCAAAATCATCAGCAGAGTTGGAATAACTATTTATTTATCTTATCTTCTATAAAAATGATTTTTTTTAACATACTATACATTTCTATTTACAATTTTTTATTGTTTACCTTTGCCAGGGTAAAGGCTCAGATGGCCTTTTATACCCCACCCACATGTAAACTTTTATAGAGGTTATATGGGTTATGCAAGATCAAAATAGCATAGATTACTTCAAAATTTATGAAATTAGGAACTGAAGGAAAAAGTCTTAAAGTTGTGCCGAAAACTTTATTGGTGTTCATATTATATTAATAATTCTTGAGAATAAATCGTTAATTTCATATCCTTTCAAAGATAGTTACTTTTCAATGTGAATAATTAAGCAATTTACATTATATTTTTAATTATTATATAATATAATATTCATTTTTAATTATTACTCCAAATTTATATCCAGCCTCCACATTATCATGAGAGTTTATAAAATACAAACAAAAACAGCCTCTCGGGCTGTATAATCATTTTTAGAATTTTTCCTGGAGCCTGTGATAAATTTATTATTTTATTAGTGACAAGAATCCATAAATTTAACACATATTGGATATGTACACTTGGCGTCAAAGGATGATTGATTTAAAAGTGGAAGAAAAAATTATGATATAATATTGAACCCTGTTTTTGTTTCTTGTAATACTGTGAAATTTAAAGTTCTGCATTATGTTCATTTGATTTTCAAGGATTGATTTTTAGATATAGGCAATTATTTTATAAATAAGCTAAGAATGAAAGTTATTTATGGTAAATTTTGTAAATCGGAGTTTTCCTATGGATTAGTGGTTAGGACTATGCAATTTCAATCTTGGATCCAGCCTGATATCTAGCAGAAAAGATATCGGGTTATACTTATAATTATAAATATAGATAGGCATATGTTTTTAGGTAGAAATTTCATATCAGCCATTTTTGCAAAAAAAAAATTATCATTATCACTGAAATTGTAATAATAAATGCGTCACATAGAGATAAAACAACCATTAAGGTTGTCATTTATAAAATCACGTTATTAAAAAAGTCAGCACAAAGGTCATGTTGAGTTCTGATGGCTAGTAAATAGGGTAGGGCGGGGCACAAAGGTCCAATTTGACTTTGAGCAATCAAATTGTGAAAACCAAATCAAATATAACAAAAAAATAATACATATCAAACAAACAACTATCTATTTTTATTTTTTTGTTGTTTTTTTTATTTGTTACTTAGTCCTTTTTACCCCATAGGCGGAGTAAATCATGACGGCCAAGGGCAAAAAGGTCCAAAATTTAATTTAATTTTTTTTTTACAAAATCTTAATATTTTTCAACCAATGCAATAAATTTCATAGATACATTTTTTACAGAGATAATACTGTATTAACGCAAAACTGTATCTCTTGTAAAATTGCTCTTTTTAACTTAATGTACTTTTTTATTTGCAATTTTTTTATATTTTACACCTCTGTCATAGTAAATTTTTAGTTGGTCTTTTTTACCCCACCCAGGGTAAGCTTTTGTTGAGGTTATATAAAAAATATTTGAATCTAACTTAAAATTAACAATTATATAACTTATACTTAAAAATTATGTTGCGGCCTCGTTAACTAAACAACAGTGCTCACAACCAATGAAACTAACAACGAAAGAAAATACATTTGATGTGAATTTTCAAACATTGCCTTTTATTTCTAGATAGCAACCTCGTGAAAATCAAAACGATGGTTGATTATACATCTTTTCCCTCTACTTTCAAATATTGTTGTTAAAAAATTCTTATCCTTACTTGTTTTGCAGATATTGGTTTTCCTACCAGCGGAAGCCCGGTTCTACCCTGTATGAAAATATTATCTCAAGTCATAAGAATAAATCGCAAATAAGTTGGGGAAAATAGTTCAACTATATTAAATACAAATTTATCTATTAAATCATAATATTTTCTCATGCCTTCAGGATATTATTTTTGCCTTCTCTATTCAGAGGAAATAGAATGCATCGAGATCGTTAGGCAAATAAATTGTATGTACACGCAATTAATCATATTTGACATCGCGGCCGATTATGATTTCTTAATAGATATTTAATTGTAACTCAGATGAATATGGATGATGAGGTTTTAGTAACTGTAAAATCATTAATTATTCCTATTGTAATGAATCTTATTGTATAAATATAAAAAAAAATCGTACTGAATTCAATGGGCTTAATTCAATGAGCATATGGTGTTAAGTGTGTGTTCCATAGTACGACTATTAAGCTCACTGACTCGTGTGGACGGGTTCGAATCCCGCTCTGGACAACCTGACATCGTGCAGTAGCGATGCTAATTTTTAATTGAAAATATGGAACAATATTTTCCATTACACACCGCAATGACAATGAAAAATTTCCCACACTTTTTTCCCTGAATTGAGTTGTAGTTTAACTTAGCTCACGAACCTGCCTTAGGATAGTACTACCCATTGTATTAATAGTTTTGTTAAAGCAATGCTAAATTTATTTTTGTCAGAACTTAGAGGCTTTAGATGTTTTTTTCAATTAGCCCATAATTTTAAGACAGATATAAAAAGCGCTATATTTAGGTAGGTTTTGAAGAGATGTTCTTATTATTATGTATGTTATTTTCTACAATAATATTTTTTCAATTAAATAAATAATGATCATGTGGTTTACTGAATACTATTAGTTACCAACAACTAATAGTTACTAAAAGCTATCAGTTATCAATTTATAGCTAACTATATAGAATAATGAGTAAATATATAACTATTATATTTATTTTAATTAATCTAATTAATATTTATACAAGCATATACAGTGGCGTTGTGCTAATATTTTTTTTGCTGGAACGCTAAAATTTAAAATCCGGTTCCTAAACCGGTTCAAAAAATTTGATAAATTTCGATAAGAACTCACAAATGTAATATATTGACTTATTATATAATTAACTCTATTATATACAGCTAGTCTATACATTAAATTGTACAAGTATGAGGGAATCATTGAGTACATAATTTATATTCTTCAATGACATTAATTATATTTATTCTGGTATTATTTGTATTCATTAGTATCTACATGTATTTATTATGATATAAACGTACTCAAGATTTATTACAATACTTTATAAGACTTATCCTAATAATATGATAGATAACCTATTACCTATCATACTATACTATTATATATTATTGTATATCATATATAGATATCTATTATCTATCATACCGTGAGATTTCTATACCGTCATTAACTTATTATATACCCTACATACCTTTTACTTCTTATAAATACTACTGTCTAATTTATATATTCACGAATATTATATAGGTTTACCTTACGCCCTATGTATTATCTCTACCTATTATATATATTATCTATTGTCTATACCGGGAATTGAACCCGGGGCCTCCGCGTGGAAGTCGCGCACCTTAGCCACTACCCTATCGGGTACCCCATTAATAATATAATATGGGACGCACTGTTGTTTCCGCGGGTCATTTTCTAATTAATTAGATAATTAATACTGAGGTGGCGCGACGACACGCGAAAAAAGACGGTTGATTGTAGCGTACGGTGGTGTAGTGGTTAAGGTCGTCGCGTTCCACGCGGCGGACCCGGGTTCGATTCTCGGTAGGGTTAATGTAGCGTGTAAAAAAAACATAGGTAATAGGATATATAGTAGATATAGGTTAGGTGTATTCGGTATACAATGTAGGGATTTGAGAGTATGTGATGAAATATAGCGCATGGTATATAGATGTAAGGCATGCAGTATAGAATGCAACGTATAGGCATACGTAAGGCTATAGAAATACACGAATAGGAACCTATGATGTAGGTGTTAGCGTATAAGAAATGCGAATTTATATAAGATTTAATTTATAAATATTATTTTTCCTATAAGAAATTTTATCTCGATATTAAATATCTAAAATATCCGTTAAGGCGTCGATTACACCTTACTGCTGCCTTTGCCGTTATCACTTCATAAAAAATTAATTACTACACTTTTAAACGATTGTGTGCACTATGCGACAATAGACATAGAACTATAAATTTTATTAAATGTTTGAGTAACTTGTGCGAGCTGAATTTCTTAAGGGGGTATTCTACTGTAGAATTTTGAAAAAATCGAAAAAAATTTTTTTTCATATTTTCAAAGTTTAGTTATTCAGAAATATGTCATTAAAAGAATTTTTCAAAATCACTATTATTTCCTGAGTTATATCCGTTTAAATGACGTGGCCTCGGTTTGGGTCCGACCGAGTCTCAAAACTTTGAACGCGTTTTTCTCGGAACTACTTTTTTCGAGCTGGCGGTAAGGATATCTCGAGTTCTAATGAACCGATTTACTTCAAATTTGGAGAGGATCTTCTCTATACATCGCTCTATCGCATGGACCTTTCCCAAAACTATAACTTTTCATTTAGCACTTTTAGAAAATTCGGAATTGTTAAAAAAAAACATGAAAAAAAATTTTTTTTTTCAAACTGTCGCCATTCAAACAAAAAATTTTTTTTTAACTTATCCAGATTCATACGATAGCGGCATCTATAATAATTAAGAATCCATCTATTTTTTTTTTAACTTCCCGTAGGGTAAGTTATAGTAATCGCAAAAAAATCGAAAATGAAAATTTTTGCATTTCTCGACGTTTCAAAGGTTTCTGAATATTTTGGCATACCTTAGAAAAAATGGATGTATGTGTGTGTGTGTGTGTGTGTGTGTGTGTGTGTGTGTGTGTGTGTGCGTGTGTGTATGTATGTGCGGATACAAATTTTCGTCGACGATTTCGGGAACACCGATCAACCGATTTGATTAATTTAAAAAACATTCGATTCGTATTGATAAGGAGACGTGCTGATTAGTTTTTGGCGAAGTCAGGTCTAGCCGTTCCGAAGATACGGGGCAAAAAGTGCCGAAAACGGTAACTCAGTTTTTAAGAGAACGGAGCGTCCGATTTTAATAATTCAAAAAACGTTTTACTTGTATTGACAAGGTGAAATACCGATCAAATTTTCATAAAGGCAGGTCTAGCGGTTTCGGAGATCTAATGAAAAAAGTAAAAAAAAATGCCATTTGGCGGTCAAAAATGATCATTAGACATATGCACATCAAATTATCAGATATTTTATAGAGATTTTAACAATAAGTATAATTTTGGTTTACATTCCTATGGGTTCCGTACCAATGTTTACGCGTTAGACGTCGACGCGGAGCTTACGCGGTTTGATATTTCGTCTTTATGCAGTTAAAGCAGTACGATTGCTTTGAAAAAAAGTTTAGATCTTTCAAAATATGTCAAAATAAAGAAAACATTTTTTTTTCAAAAAAAAAAATTAAAAAAAAAAATTTAAAAAATTTTTTTTTCAAAAAAAAGTAATTTTTTGTCTAATTGTTTGTCAAAAATCTTATTTTTTTGAAGTAAATTTTTTTCAAAAATGCTAATCGTTTTTAAAAAAATAATTTTTGGTACGGGAAGTTCCAGCAATTTGCCTTAAGGCACGATGCCTTAATTGCCTTAAGACAGAATTCCACTTACAGCTAGTTTATGTTTTGGATCACCAGGAGGGTTGGAAGCATGCACCTCAGGACGCCTTATTTTTTTTTTGAGCCCCCACTTTGACTGCTCATAACTTTGTGAATTCTATTTTTTTTAATATTTTTTTTATGTAATAATAAAATATCAATAAACAAATCATAAAAAATCGATAGTAAAAATATTATTTGTTTCCTTTATATAACGCTTCAAAAACCGGCCAAAATTCATGCTTCTACAGTAGAATACCCCCTTAAGGTGTTCTTAGTCTCGCAACTTACTGAATTCTAAAAATTCTAAATTTAAAAATATAATATAAAAATTATTATACCGCTGTTTGCAAGGTATGGCAATTTATAAATATACAGACTAATATATACAGAATTTGGAATTTTTCTATAATCCGTAATATTGAGAAAGTTTGCATTAGACCTAAAAAGGGATCCGTATTTACCTAAGCTATGGAAATAAATATGGAAAAATTGATAATATGTTTAACAAATTTTTAACAGTATTTACAAATTATATTCAAATCACCCAAAGCAAGTGGGTTAAAGTCGTGTAATTTTTTAATTTGCCTCCCCCCTCTGAATTTAAAAATGGATTTTTCTGTGGGGCGTGCGCCCCACGTTGGGAATTACTAGTCTAGGAGTACAATTTTTTAATCTATCAAAATAATCGAGTGATCATCAATTCCACAGAACCTTCATCAGATTTTCAAAAGATCAAAGTTTCTATGAATATGCATACCAATCTCAAATTGTAGGCCGAAATTGAGACGATAAGTCTATTGAAATATCAGGGTAACTCTTTTGCTATAAATTGTCAACTAATTTACCATTAAATAAATGTCAATAAAACAATGATTAAAAAAAATTACCAATAGATCTTGGATTGTAAAAATTTACAAGCGATCGAACGGCTTATATTTTTGCCTTAGATGGCAAAAAATTCATCGAATTATTAAAATATTATTTTTTTTAATTTAATTAAAAGCAAAAAAGTTCTTATGCTTTTGTATTTATAGAATTGCTTTTTTCGCTACAATCAATTTCCAATATATGAATGTCTTAAATTATTTATTTTATTCGACTAACGCCCGCTATGTCCGAAACAAGTCCAACTTATATCCGCAATATTAGGGTGTCAGACACTTTTCGGTCTTAAAGTAACATATGTGGAATTTGAAATACAGTACTGGATTGTAATTAATATTTCAGTTCATACACCTCAATTTGTTACTAAATTAAAAACGACTTTGATAAAACCAGTGGTGTTGTGCTAATATTTTTTACCGGAACGCTAAAATTTAAAAACCGGTTCTAAAACAAGTTTTCATGTTTTTTCCGGTTCCGTTCGAAAAGGAAAGAAACAAAAATTATTACACAACCCATTTTGTGCACATGTATGTATGTTTATTACAATAATAACATTTAATAAAAATTAGTTGAATAATAACGTATAAAATTTACTTATTAAATCATTTTCTGTATGTAGCGATTTTTTTATATTTTTTCTTGCCGGAACGCGTTCCGCCCGAAAATGATTTGCTGGAACGACGTTTATTACAATAATAAGAACATTTAATAAAAATTAGTTGAATAATAATTTATAAAATATACTTATTAAATCATTTTCTGTATGTAGCGATTTTTTTATATCTTTTTTTGCCGGAACGCGTTCCGCCCCAAAAATGATTTGCCGGAACGACGTTCCGGCGCGTTCCGGCTCGACAACACCACTGAGCATATATATATATATATATATATATATATATATATATATATATATATAGTATTCCCAGAATTCTACGTCAATCCGAAACGAGGTGATAGTATTGATGGTACCTGTCATCAAAAAATGAAAAAAAAAATCCATGTAGTTTAAGAATTATTGACTTATTATTGTAGTTAATTTTTATTGATTTTGTTTATTTAAACCTTGGAGCAGTAACCGTAAATATCATTTCTAGGACCATAGGCAAAAATAATGATACAATTACTCCAAATTATTAGGAATTGAGATTTTTTGTTAAACTTTGAATTTAAAAGTTTTAAAATTTGAGAGGCTCTTCTTTAAAAAAATGTACTATAGTGCGTTAAAAAAATTGACCAAAAAATAAATTTATAATTTATATATACTTTCTTTGGATTAAATTGATAGGTATTCTCTAATAATGGATATTAAAAAAAAAGCAGCATTAATATTGAGGTTTGAACACGAATGGTGAAGAAATTTACTTTTTCAATTGTGAGATAATTAACAAAAAGTATAAACATATAAATAAAAATTATTTGTTATTAATAGCTTGTGAAAAAGGATATAAACTAAATTGTTTGAGGAAAAAAATAGAAATAAATTAAATAAAAATAAATTGAATAAAATCAAATGAAATTATAAATAATATTAGCTATAGATTTTAGCTAGTGGCTGTAATTAATATTACTTATGATTTTTGAAAAAATAAAATAAAATAAGTAAATAAAATAAAGAAGATAGAAAGAAGGGTTTGCCTAAAATCAAGGGGCACAAATTATAACTGACAACTTTTGACCAGATATTGAAATTTGACTATCGATTCTGAATTAAAAAAAAAAAATAATATTAGCTATAGTTTTTAGCTATTAACTAGAGCTAATATCATATACTATTCTTTTATCTATGGCTATCTAATAATAATATACTCTTCTTTTATCTATGGCTAATATTATGTATGGTTTTATTTTATTTAATTATTTCATTTTATTTTATTTGATTTTTGTAAACAAAAAGCGTAAATTTTTCCTAAAACAATTACTTATTTCCAGAAAAACTGTATTTGTATATGTATGGATATGAACTTTAATCAATACCCAGAAAGTAGTAAGGCCACTGTCAATCTTCATAAAATGTTCATAAAATTAATCATGTGGACATGCTGTTTATTATTTTTTCAATAATTGATCAAATGATCAATAATTTAATTAGCAGCGTCTATAAGAAATTATTAGTAAAACGTGTGATTATTTTCAGATTTCTTGTGCTGAACACAGTGGCGTCGGAACCGTGTGGGCTTGAGCCCCCACCCATGAATTATATGGGCTAATATATCTAAAAAAAACGAGCCCACTGGCTGTCTATAAAAAAAAAAAAAAAACGAGCCCACCCATCAAAAATTTGGTTTCGACGCCACTGGCTGAACACTATAGAAGTATTTCTAGTTTTAATATATATATGCATATATACATATATTGTTTTAATTTTTAGTAAGTTTTCTAATGTTTTTTTTTTAATTTTAATTTGCCAAAGTTTCGGAAGAAATGGTACAACTCATATCCTCGAAATGTGGCAATGCTTATAATAGAAAAATCAATAAAAATTTTTTACTTTAAAATGGATGCAATTCGAAAAAATAAAGTCATAAATTCAAGAAAAAAATAACTATGGATATCAACGTTGATCAATATTCATACAGTAGTTTTGAGTGAAGTTGGCTATATGGCTTTAATGATATTGATAATAATACTTTTCTTTAAAAAATGATTTATCAAATGATATTGACATTAGTTGATAATGTTTTCATATAAAAATACAGTGTATTTGATGAAATGTATCAGTATAACCAGCGTTCAAATTTTGATCCAAACGCAAATATATTTTGTACATTTTATCTCATGATGCAACACTTTTCATCGGGTTATAAATTGCATCTCAGTTCACGATCGGCTTTCTTTGTTTTAGACGTAAATGTTTTAGTCGGAAAAATTTTATAAAAAATACTTTTAAATTCTCTATTTTAATTCAACATTTTAAATAACAATGGCGTTCAGTGGCAAGAAGACTCAATCTAAAAAAGAAAAAAGTGAAATCGATAGGTACATTCACAAAATGCTGAAAAAAATTGCAATAGAAGTTAGTCCTGTACAACCCGATGTAGTGACACAGTTTGAGAGGAATTATTTAGGCATACCCCCGAGCAAAATTTCTGAATCCAAGGAATTGGTTATTCCAGACAACATTTTGCTGAACTCGGCGAAGTTTAGGAATAGGCCTCTTCCTATTAAAGATGACGAGGTGGGTTTAATAATATGCAAAGCAATTCTCAAAAGTGTGTTATTTCGGACATTGAACAAACGTCAACTTGTGGAAGTTATAACTGTGATGAAGGAGCGCAGAGTAGTTGCTCAAGAAATGATACTCAAAGGATTCGAAAAGAACAATAAGTTCTATATTGTAGAACATGGCGTTTTCCGAACCTGGTCAACATATCCTACCTTAGAGGACATTGCTTTTGTGACTCTTTATAAAAGGTTCGACAATTTTGGCGAAATGGGTTTAATTTATGATGTCACTAATGATATGTCAGTGCAGGCCGTAAGTGATGGAATCCTTTGGTACATTGATCGTGAACGTTATAACCGCATTTTATTGGGCCCAAGCACAACTGAAAAACAATTGAACCGACAACTTATAGAAACCACACAAATATTTCGGAAATTACCTCCTCAAGACTTAGATGAACTAGTGGATTACTTCTTCCCTAGAATTTATGATGAGGGCGATTGTATATTCTACCAAAATGATCCTGCAATTGAAGTATATATTCTTGAGTCTGGGAAAGTGGAATTTTGTATAGTTGGACCAGATTCAGAAAAGACTGAGATCTCTACTGTTCCGCCAGGTGACATTTTCGGAGAAACGGCTATAAAATCTGAAGAACCGAGATTATTTTCTGCTTATGCTAAGGAGCGATCCAGAGTTTTGGTCATCACGACAGAAACTTTAATACAAGTTGTTGGATACGGCATTCGTTCAATTCAGGACTACGCGGATTAATCAATTTCAACTTTTTTCTAAGAGCTATGAACGCCATAGCCATAGTTTTATGATATTTTAGTAATTTTATAGTAAATTTTATAGTGTATTTTAGATAGTAATTTTAGACTTTTTTATGAAATAGCCCAATCTGTATATCTATATATAATCTGTAATTATATATTTGTAATTTTAGTAATTCTCCCTCTGCATTAGCCAAATATTGCTATTGACATATGTATATATATATTGTAAATTTCAGAAATTCTTCCTCTGAAATAGCTAAATATTTTTATTGATTCCGGACTTTCTCTGATCCAGATTTTGTCTTTTTGAAATAGCAAAATGATTTTATTAACACATATTTTATTATTGGTAATTCTTCTTCCGAAATAACCAAATGTTTATATTAATACATATTGTCAATTTCCTTTTAAAATGTTGTATTATTAAATATATTAAATTTTGGAAATTTTCATTCTGTAATACCCAAATGATGATGAATATATTATTATCATTTCTTTGTTTGGCTTTTATTCAACTTATTGTAATTTTTAATATGAGTGAAATAAGTTAAGTTGATAATTATTATTGAAAAAAATTAACACTTGCTTTTTGTGGAATGATTTTGATGAAATACTTTTATCGATATTACTGGAATATCTTCATACGTAAAAATATAAAACATATATAAAAAATTAATAGGCAAATCTTGTTAAAGACATAAAAGTAATATGATTTTTGGTATGGAGTAATGAACAATATTTTTAATCATGTTAGGGGGCGTCCAGAAAGGGGAGGGGTTGACAAAAAGTCACGAAATATTACGTGGGGGAGGGAGGGGTATTATAAGATATTACGTATTTATTTTTTACCTGATTTTTTTTTAAATCCAAACATTTTCAAAAAAATTCAAGAATTTTACAATTTGTTCGCGTAACTAAAAATACACGTGATGTTTGGGAGAGTGGGGGAGGGGGGTTATTTTGAATATTATTACGTATCACCAAGGGGGGGAGTCCAAAAATCCTTGAAAAATCACGTGAATGATGAACGCCTCCTTAGTTGCCATATGCTTGTACAAATTGTATGTAATTTTATGTAAAATTGTATAAAAAGGTCACTGCAAATCTTGTTCAAAATATAAAAATAAATTGATTACTAGTTTTTTATTAACCCAAAAATAATTAAAAATGATATGTCAAAAGAATTCCTAACCTATATCTTTGTCACATAACCTATAATCCTATCATTTTTTAGCAGAATTATACTAACCAAATATATATTATAAGTAAAAAAATCAATGAAAAACAGCATTATATTTACGAATTTTTTAGTTTTTATCACAGCTTTTTCGAGAAGATTTTTGGTCAAATTATTTTATTGAATTTTTTATTATATTCCATTGCCAATATGTACGTGTATAATACAAAAAATACATGAAAAGGCCTCTGCAAATCATATTGAAGCCTTATTTAGGCTTTTTTTATCCAATATAATAATTAAAATAATTCTAATTAAAAATAATTAAAACTGTCAAATGAGTTCCTAACCTAGAACTTTGACACATATAAATTATTATATATATTTTTTCACAAAATTTTATTATCAAGTTAATAAAATGCTACAAATGCTATGAAATACTGCAATATCTTTATGTATTTTTATTTTTTTAATTATAATTTTTTCGAATGCAAATTTTGTTAAATGATTATGTTGATAATTCTTTGCCAATATGCTCATACAAAAATTAGAGAAAACCCAAAAAAACTCTGCAAATCCTATTAATATTATAAAAGCAATTATGTATAGAGTAATTTATGTTTTCATTAATCCAAGACAAAAATAATTGTCAAATAAATGTCAAAAGAATTGCCAACTGTCACATAACCTATAATTTTACGATTTTGTCAAATGCAATATGTATATGATATGCAATATACATATATGTATATGATTAATATTATATTTTGTTCGGTTTTATTTGTATGTTCAAAAATGTTAGCAAATGAAAGACTTTCTATTTTTTTCAAATATTTTTTTTTACTTTTCATAGGTACCAATTAAGTCCCATTATTTCTTGTATTGTAACTTATATTTTTCTTTAGATGTACAAGAAGTAATATATATAAACGATTCACTTTATTATATTTTTGAACTAAATCAAGGTTTTTTTCAAAATATATAATAATAATACATTAAAATATAATTCTTAGATTAAAAATACAGTAGTTTACTCGTCCGATTTGACTATATTTTTATTTTTGTTCCTTTCATTAACTAGCTAAATTTTTGACCAAAATCTTTCCTATTTATTTTTAAAATTTTTTAGATTTATTTTTATTATTTACTTATTATGTATAATATCTGCTTAAATTATAGAAACGTAGAGATACATGCGTTTAAAAATTATCCTTGCAAATGAAGTAGTTAAATTTTCCAAATGATTTGAAGAAATTATATCTAATATTTGAAAACCAAACTAGGTGTAAGTGGCATTTTGCCCTAAGGCAAGTTGTATGAACTTTTGACATCTGTAAATAATTGACTTAGTAAATAACAATTTAGTCCCAACTTTTGTGTGACGATATTTTTTACGTATGGACGTCAACGGTAATCAGTAACAACATTGAACGGAATATACACCATATATGTCCTAAGAGCGCAGTCATTATTCCATATGTTATTAGAGTTTTATAATTTCTCCTCATTCTGTACGCAAAAAAATACCAATTAAGAAGGTCTTTGCCTAAAACTAAGTGGCACAATTATAACTGACATCTTTTGGCCAGATATTGAAATTTGACAATCGATCTAGAATTTTTGGCACTTATATGATAATTATATAGCAACTAATTTTTATAGAGGACTTTTTCTAATTCAACTTGCACTTTCTTGGTGTCAAACGATTCAGAATGACTTGAAGGTCGAGAAAACAAAAATTTAGCTAATAGAATTTTCTAGAGAAACAAACTAATTTTTATATAAATATTATTAACTTTCCGTAGGGTAAATTATAGTAATCGGAAAAAATGGAAAATGAAAATTTTTATATATCTTTACGTTTCGAAGGTTTCTGAACATTTTGACATACCTTAGAAAAAATATATGTATATGTGTGTGTGCGTTAGTGTGTGTATGTGCCAAAGTGCCAAAAATGGTAATTCGATTTTTGAGAGAACGGAGCGTCCGATTCGAATGATTCAAAAAACATTTTATTTGTATTGACAAATTTAAGAACTGATGACTAAGTTTTGGCAAGGCAGGTCTAGCGCTTTCGGAGATCCAATAAAAAAGGTACAAAAACTGCAATTTGGTGGACAAAATGATGACATATACTCATCAAATTATCATATATTTTAATAATAAGAACAAATTTTGTATACATATCTATAGGTTCCCTACCAATGCCAACCAAGTTTTAAAGATTCAAAAACATATTTTTTTATGAAGTTTGAAAAAAATGGATTTTTTTAATATTATTTTTTGTACGAGAAGTTCCAGCAATAGGTCTTAAGGCACAATGCCATGCACCACTAGTTTCAACTATAATTTACTCCTTGATGACCAAATATGAATTTATTTTTATTTCCCTGTTTGTGTATTTAATCCAATATCCGATATCCAATAATGTGTCCGGCATTACAATAATAATTTTAACATTTAGTAAATGAGTTATTAATTCAACTATTCAACATACTACTTTAATTACTGAGGTATTAAAAGGCAAGTTTGTAATGAACTTAAAATCAATTAGTGGACAGCGTTCTTATGAGAATTTTAATGATCTTCCATACGCAAGATCTGTTAATGGATGATAGTAATTATTTATTAATTTATGTTTTTGGACTCCGTTATTTTATCACTGTCATGTACGAGAAAACGAATTTGTATCAAGAATTTAATACATTTGAAATTAATTAAGCACGACATGGAACGTACAATTAAGTAATTACTATAAGAATTGTATTATGGATCTAAAAATTAGGAGTTATAACTCGCTTGAGTACAAAAGATAGGAAGATTGAAACACTTTATTTTTGATTGATGAAATAATTATATGCTGCCATACTTAACTATTTTGGAGAACAAAATTTCTCCAGGTCAATGAATTGTTTTAATATTGTTCAATTTCAGAAAAAAACTACTATTCATTTATACTTATTTATCTATGCTACTATTAGAGATATAATGCTATATAATGTTTCCCTCACCATTTGCAGGAAACTTTAACGACGCACAATGAAACAAATTTTATATTTATAATTGTTAAATTTAATATACTATATTATATTATAAATTATAGAATAAACTCATGATCTGTCGGAACTAATAAATAATTTGCTGATGGATAAATTTTAGTCTAAATTTTAATTCAAATAAGTTTAAATTGTATATACATTCAATATTTTTTGACATTATTGATATAGAGAGTTTTAAAATAATATCAATAAAGGAACTTGTAAAAAATGTATAAAAAGTATATGTTTAATTATTAAACAATAAATCTCAAGAATATATATGTACATGTATATGAAAAAACAAATTTAACAGCTCATTCGTCGAAATAATTGTTTTTATTATTTATTGTTATACTTTTCGACACATGATGTGTGTCATCACTTAGTAATCACCAGGTTAAAAGCATAAAATTTATACATCTTAATAAAATATATTTATTTTTATATTAAACGAAAATTTTACACTTAAACAAAATTATTAGAAATATGAGAATTTTATTATTTAAATTCATTATCAAGCAAAAAATTATGCTCCTGTGTATAGTGATAAATCAATGTTGACATTTTTGTGTTTAATTTAAAAATAATTATATTTTATTAAGTTTTATGCTTTTAACTTGATAATTACTGATGGATGAAATACATCAAGTGTCGAAACGTATAACAATAAAGAAAATATTTTTTCTTAACTTATATTTTTTATTACGACGAATAGGAATTAGATTGAAAATTTATTTTGCAAATATGTTTCAACGTTGAAAATACTATCAAGATATATATATATATATATATATATATATATAATATAAATTAGTGAGCATCAAATATTTTAACAATATTGAAATATTTTGACTTCAAGAAACTTTGCCGAAGAAACCATAGCTTCATATATTTTGCACGTCTGGGGACCTAAAATTTTTCTTGTTTATAAAACTTATAGTTAAAACGAACTTTTTAAAATACTTTATAATACATATGAGAAGTAAGTATTATTGAGATTTATGTCAAGAAGACTAGTGGTCTTGCTTGATGATAAATGTGAGTATATTATAGTATAACGCTTTAAGATATGTGTTTAGTTTGTGACAATTGTTATATTGGAGAAAGTTCTCAATATATTAGCAAAAGGATGAATCAACATCTTTATAACTCAAAAAATATAAACAATATAAAACGATGATGCCTGAGTATATATGGTTAATCTCAATCAGTCTTTTAACATTGATCATACTTTTATATACGGAAAAAATGTTGATCTTACAAGTAGAAGATTTGCTGAATTGTGTTTTATTTTTCTAAATTCTACTTGTGTCAATATTCAAATACTTAAGTGTTACAAATAGAAGTTACAGTGAATACTAAAGTGTTACAGTTCTTTTGAATAATGGTACAGTTGGTTTTTAATCTTAATTTTTTCTCATGGCATAGTATGTAAAATTAGCCTTCTGAATCTAGAAATTTCTGACATTGATAATTTTGTATTTCTGTATTAAATACAAAATTGCTATACATCAATATATATATATATATATATATATATATATATATATTTTTATATATACAATAAAAATATTGCATATCTAGCACAATAATACAACGAGAGCCTATTAACCGCAACTGCGGTATCATCATTGGTACATATGCGGGAGTCTCAGTGAAAAAAATTATTTTATATAATAGTATTCTAGAATGTGATTGATGACAAATGATTAAATATGTCATAAAGGGATCTTTAACATAACATAAAAGATATAAATTCATCAAAGTAAGTAGTACCGCAATGGCAAAACCACATTTTAGAACGAGAAAAACAGAATAATGTAAAAATTATTCTATACAAAAATAGTATAAAATCATAACCGCATTTCACAAAGAGAAAATCGGAATGATGTTATAATAATTGTAAACGTAGTGGTTAAAGTAATAATAATGATAAAGTATATATATATATATATATATATATATATATTATATCATCGAATTTGATGTTGACATTGTAAGCATAGTTTGTCAAATTGATTTATATCTTCATCTGCCAAACTTATACTGTAAATTATATTATTTTAATTTCTGGCTAATATTGTCACATTACATTTTTCTTACTCACATTCATGATTATATTATATTCTAGATAATATGATGATTATAATATTGTCCAGACTCATAAGTGAATTGAAATTTCTGGCAGATGACATTTCTCATACTTTCAATGTCAAACAATGATATGTTGTTCTCTGCAATTTTGTTCATTTATTTTTACAATATTACTATATTTTTCTAATCATTTACATCTTAAAAATACCCCTTAACAAACTTCAAACAGATTTATCAAAATTCATATAACCATGCAGGAGGCGTTTGTTTTCATACACTCATACAGAAGAATTTCATATATAAGATATATATATATATATATATATATATATATATATATATATATATATGATTATAATTTTCTGTAGGGTTTTTAATTGGTTTTTGCTTAAAAATGTATTTGCTTCATTTATAATTACAATAGATCTTCATTCAGGAACTATTAAAAATAAATAAAAAATATATTTTTATACATATATAAACTATTTAATTATTTATAAACTGAGAGATTTTCCATTTTACCTTTAAATTCCAAACAATACGAAAAAAATTATATAGCACTAATTAAAAATTAGATTGTACTTTAGCTAAAAATTATAATTATAAATTGCAGATTAATGAACAAATGTTTATTGAAATAACCAAATGAATCATAATACAGATCCAAGATATAGATGATACTTCAGGAAGGAATGTTAATTTGTTCTCTATTTTAAGGTCATTTGATTCGTACAAGTTCCAATTTTAAAATTATGATGTGAAATGAATACCATTTCATTTAATTCTATACAATGTTGCTTCAGATGAGCATATTATTTTTTTTATTGGTCTTGGTGAACACTTAAAAATATTTTCATCTGCTTCAACCTTGAAAATATTTTCCAATAGACTTCAAAATCATAATTATACTTTATACTCACGTCATCGGAATTATTTAATCTCAATCTTGACACTGAACTATTTCTAACATTTTATATAAGATTTAACGTAGATTATGGAATTATGATATAAATATTATTCTGCGTAGGCGAAGGATTAAAATTATTTTATGTGCTGTGGATTTTCGATGTTTTGGAGATTGGTATAAAGTTTTTGGAATCTTACTTTGTTTATTTATGAGAGTGCTGTAAATTGCATAATTTTACCGAACATCCGATTTGCTAATTATTTGTTTTCTCGGCATTTCATGTCATTCTGAATCGTTTGAATAAAATTATAAGTTTCTTAGACATTTTCTGAAAGGAAACATTATTTTAGTCCATTTACGGAAAGCAAAATAATATATTATTTATATCTAGTTTGTGAATATTTTCCTTGTATACAAACGTAGAATATTCTCGTCAAAGTGATCTATTGAAATATCGATATGTATGTGATTATTATTTATGCAGGCATGCACATTTATATATACATGCTTATAGTGATGAGAACAATTCAAACAAGATCTTGTTAAAAGATCAATATCGATGTTTGAATAATCAATGCCAGATAATTATTCTTGGCAATCATCTTTGGTGGTAAAATAAACTCTAAACATGTTGCTGCAAATTTCGTTTATTTAAATATTTTTATTTTGTTATTAACATTTGTAAAAAAAAATCTAATCTGTGGGTTTTATTTTTTACTAGCTTTTTTTAATATGAAACTAGTTATGTTTTATTTAATATGAAGTTTTATATAAAATGCCAAGTACGTTTTTCTAAATCGACCACTATTAAAAAAGTTAAATTCGTAGTTTAACAAATGTTAATGCTAGAAAACTGCTACCAATTGTGTCATTATTTCTTATTATGGTCTTAGAAATGTTATTCTACTTCTAGTAGGGTAAGTTATAGTAATAGCAAAAAAATCGAAATTAAATATTTTTACATATTTCTACGTTTCAAATTTGTGAACATTTTGGCATACCTAGAAATAATGGATGTATGCATGTGCGTATGTGTACATTTTTTGTCCACGATTTCGGGAGCACGGATCAACCGATTTCAATGATTCGAACCGAATTGACGGGATGATGTGCTGATTAGTTCTTGGCAAAGGCAGGTCCTGCCATATCGGAGATATATAGAACAAAATATAGCTAAAAATAGCCGTTTTTGAGAGAACGGAGCGTCTCATTAGAATAATTTAAACAACATATTGCTTGTGTTGAAGGTGTGAAGATGTGCATTTTTTTATATTTGCAAATGTTCGAAATATTTCAGGATTTTCAAAAAAAAAATAAAAATTACAAATAAAGTCATTTTTTAAATATATCGAAAATGAATATCGGATTTTATTAAAATTTATAGTTCATATAAATATGAATAATTCTATCAATTCTCTATAAAGCACAATGCCATGCCCACTAGTTATGAACGGTTATGGTTCCAAAGTTTGAGTGCACAAAAATAATAAAAATTAACCACAATAACCGAAAAATAGCCACAGTTTTACCAAAGCTCTAAGTTATACTTGAAAACTCATAAATTTGAATGCATGGGATAATTTTGTTTTTCTATTTTTTTCATGATTGTTGCAAAATCACTACTGTCACCCCGTTTCGGATTAAAGTTGAGTTTTTAAACTGTAGATAAATAGATAAAATCAAAGAAGCCTTTTGAGCATCTAGAGATGAAAGAAAGAAAACTAAATTGTTTCTAAAAACAATAGTAGACTTTTATTCGTTTTGCGCTCCAATTTGACACTTTTTCAGTGGATAAAACACACAAATATTTGGAAAACACAAAAAACCTAAAATTCACATCAAATGCACGGAAAACTCTAAAGGCAATCTTGTTAGCGATTATCCTAGTAATAAATCGATCTTGTAGTGATTTTTTAATATTGAACGACAAAGAATTTTTGACCTAATAGTAAGGTGGTCATATTGTTTTAAGTAAAAGCTGGAACGATAATTTTTAATTGTGCTAATCTATGGGGGCTATGGTAAAAAAATTATATTTTTAAAAAACAAATACTATTTAAGGATCCAAAAAAATTCCGTCTTTTTTAAATTCAAAATTATTAATGTGAGAAGCTATTTTAGCCCGTCTTGGGAATTTTGTATAGGGCATTTGTCTCATTCATAACGTATGTTTATATAAGCATACTATTTGTACTTAACAATTTCAGATATTTGATGGTAGTTGAAAAATTTATATTAAGTAATAGCAAAGATTCAATTTTTATCCTATACTTTTGAAAACCCGGAACAAATATTTTTCTTCGAAAACCCAAGACACAAGGTGGAAATCCGGGACGTATGGTCACCTCACTAATAGCAATAATTCTTATTAATTTATAACAGTCATATCGAATATCGATTTTTTTTAAATTCGATCTCGAATAAGCACATCGAATTCTCTTTAGCTATTTGCAATTTGCAATTCGCAAGTGTCGATTGCTCAATTGTGATTTGCATTGTTAGCCGTGAACCTGTTGCCCTCATCTGTTCTTTGTATCGAATAACTCTTTCTTATGCATCGTGCATTTCAATTAAAAAATTGTCGCGTGCAAGTGCAGTTTTTTTAACCACTAAAGAAAACTAAAGTGTTTTTCAGTCTCGGCCGTAAACAGGTGCGAACAAAACAATGTCTCGTGAATAATTTATGGTAAATGAAGATATTTTAGCTGCGGTGAGACTTACAAGGTTTCCTGCACACGTACTCAATTATAATATATATTATAATTATGCGCAAATTGATGCTTTCACCAGAAAATCCGAATTGCTAATTTTGTACTTTTTGTTATTTTAAGTCATTAATTAGTATACCAAAAGTAGAAAAGCAAGTTGTATATGCACCCATCTGTATATTTCTGAAATGAATAAGCCATTAGACAAATCTCTATATATCTATAATCTATATATAATCTATGTATAATCTATAACATGTAGAATATCTACATGATACGATGATAATATATAACTACAGTAGATATATATTAGGATGGTCATTAATATAGATGTTTTCGAATTTTCTTGATCCCAGGGGCTCAAATGCTTCTAAATTGGCAAAAAAAATCTGTTTTAGCTCTTACTATTAACTTTATGATAGTCCGCACTCCAACCATAAATATATATATATATATATATATATGTATATATATATATATATATATATATATAAATTGAAGGGGTTTATGAAAAAATTTTTAATGAAAACATCTTTATTTTTCACTTATATCTATTAACAATACATAACTTGTAAATAATTAATGATTGAAATAAAGCACTAAGTGCCAGTGACTACTTTTTATAATTTTTTTTCAGAAATTAAATTAAATGTTAACGAGATGTAGCTCATCCGAGGCAGGTTTAATTAAACTTGCGAGTTTTATGTGTGAAACGCCTGACTGTACTGCAAATACATAGCCTAACCCTAAATTTCCACACTTTTACAACCTCTACTTTGTAAAAATTATTATAGCAATTAATTCATTTTTCTCGATTTCTGTCAGAGATTTTTTTACTGAATTTTTATTGGGATTTTGTTTTGAGCTTTGAAAAAGCTCAATTTTACATAACTTTTGTTTATATCATTAAGGGTTGACCAATTCTAACACTTATTTTTTAATTATTGCATCAATTTTCTTAATTATATTTGATATGCGAATTTTAAAAATACATGCTTGCAACCCTCAATTTTCACCACCCTACCATACATCTCAATTCTTACTAATTCATCGCAATTTAACATGATTGATAACCGGTCTATTATTTTTTTTGTGGACGTTTTTCACCAAATTTTGATTCAGATTTTTCAAAATTTTCAATGAGAAAAATTTATCTTTGTTTAAAAAACATTTTATCATGGGTTGATTATTTTTGCGCTTTACAGAATCAATCATACCAATCCATATTAGCTGTTGTGCTATCTCTATTTAATGACTTGTTGTCCTATCTCTATTTCATGAATTTATTATTACATTTTTAATATGTTTTTTCGAAAAATATCAGGTAAATTTCAGAGTACAAAAAGTTTACAAAGGCTATGCCAATTACAATCTATCACACAACTGTTAAAAAACTGTTAAAAATCTAAAAACTTTAAAATATACTTTAATAAATAAAATCATTTTTAATTCTTGTATTGTATGTATGTTGCTTTATATATATAAAGTTCTTTTTAGGATAGTATGAATACTATTATTTCAAAATTTTACGAACATCACCTGTATGTAATAATTACAGATGATGACGTTATCCAATTTTTATGCTAAAATTTCATAAATCAATTTGAATCTGTGAAAGATGTGATAATTGATATAAATCTGCATCGATTAACACCTGGCGTATTTGATTTCTTCGCAGAGATCTTTATTTATTCGAGAACGTATATTAATATATCGTAAATTTTGGAATTCGCATCGAACAAGAAATGATTTAGAGTGTTCCATATTTATCAAACACGTATACGAGAAAGTTAATATGCATTTATGGTTTTATAATAACAGCGTGTGGGCAACGGCAACGGCGCTGACTCAACGAACAGATTTTGGAAGTAACCTTGATTTATTTACATCTCGGTGTTCATTGCTTTTTTTTGATATTGTGGGACGACACTTTATTTGTTTTTTTGAAGTAAAATTTTTTTAGGCGAGACTAGGGTGTAAATCCGTACAAAACAACGGAAGTGCGTTACGGCAGATAATATAAGATAAGAGTCGAGTGCCAATGATTCGTCATATTTTATCCTGTTTCTTAGAAATTATTTTTATATTATTCGAAGTTTCTATAAATCTTTGAAGTTATTGAAATGGAAAATATTTTTAGGCAAGACAGATATTACCGCTGTTCAAATAATGAGATTATATCGCGAAAAAGTAAACAAAATACAAGCAGTCAATGAATGTATGTTAATTTTGATTACATGAAGTTCTTCAAACACAATTACATGATGAGTGAAGTTGCGAAAACAATATTTGATTAGGCGTTTTTCAACATAATATCTACTGTGTGAATTAATATTATAGAATTTATTAATTAGCAATAACTTAATTTCTCTAATGAAAGTTCATTTCTAAATGCTAATTACAATGACAAACCGCTCATGTCATATTTAAAGTATGGCTTTAATTACATTATTGTTTTTAAATATTGTACATATTTTTAATGCCATTATGAATATATAATTTATAATTTATCATTATATAAATGCGTATAATGGTTGACACTAATAAATATGTGCATCACGAGTGTTACCATATTACTAATAAACATTATTCAAAATTGTTATATAATGTATTCATTTTTACTTAAATGCCATCTTGTACAATAGCAAATAAGTTTTATTTCAATAACGTCTTATTTCCATAGTAAAAACAAATTCTACCATAAAAAACCATGTTTTTAAATATTAGGATATGGTAGGATCAGAATGAACAAGGGATGAAGAAGTAATTGTAATTAGATCAATATAAAATACATAATATAATGCGAATGAGAATAAATAATAATAATGTTGGACTTTTGTAGTTTATAGTTGTTTATTTTTTCTCCTCTTTTCTTGGCCTTTGTCTTTGCCTTCAACCACATACATTATTTTATATCCCATAATATATAAATATAATATTATATATCTATTCAATATTTTACATTGTCTTAATTTTACGATTTTTTTTTTTGTGAATCCAGATTTTTCTTGCTTTTATCTACTTCTAATTCTGTCGAATTTTTACATGATACAGGGTTGTAATACATAACATAATTTTGAGGACATTTTACTAATTATTCTGTAACTTTTAGAGCATTATTATGCATATATTTTATCTCAATTATTTTCATTATTTTTTATGAAATGAAGGCTATAGGACTATGGCCAAAACTTATGGATTATAAATTAGATTTCAAAAAACATTTTTTCTTGTTGTATTTTGCCTTATTATATGTAATATGTATATATAAAAGCTTACACGTGGGTGGGGTAAAAAGAGCCAACTGAACCTTAGCCCTGACAAAGGTGTAAACATTAAAAAAAGTAAATAACAGACTAAATAAGTTGAAAAAAGCCATGTTACAAAAGATACATTTCTGACAAAATATCAGATACAAATTATACACAGTGTTATCTCTGTAAAATATGTACTAATGAAATTTATATTTTTTGTTAGTTGAATAATGTAGCTAATATTTCTAAAATACCTTTAAAATTAAAAATGAGACATGGATTTGCTTGCACCTTGGCTGATCCATTTTACCCTCTGTATGAAGCAGAAAGGGAAAAATGACTAATTTTAGCAAAATTGTAAAAAAACGTTAAAAATAACACATTAGACCTGTCCCGTTTCATCCCGCCTATGGGGTAAAAATGACCAGATGATACATTTCTAAAAAATCTCAAAAAAACATATTTGTTAATGAACATAGTCAGATAATTGTTTGTTCAATATATGTAATTGACAATGTAATTGCCCGAAGTCAAATTGAACCTTTGTGCTTCACCCTACCCTATAAATGTATATATATATATATATATATATATATATATATATATTTATATTATATATATATTTATATATATATATATATTTATTTATATATATAGAATAAAAAATATAAACGTAGAAAGTGAAAAGTCGATTTATAAAAAAACTCACCATATTTAATCTGATATCTGTGTAATTACGTACATTGGTAATTGCGAAGCCTTGAAAGTAATCATGGCAACTCAATTAATAATGAAGCTAATCAGGTTTATTGTGGCAGTTTTTTTTCTCTCGGCATCAATGTCGGTAATTTGTTATTACATGCTAGAATAATACAACGTTTAAAACAAATCGTGAGTCAATGGTGATATAATAAAATCAGGCAATATAATCTGAAATTTATAGCCAGCGATTTCATAATATTGAAAGCATTTTATTTATTAACGTAAGTAGGTAAATAATAACGAATGTTTTTTCTAAATGTTTTTAAATAAATATTATGTTTATTACAAACTGTATTTATATACTAATGCATTGTTTGTATTATTTCAAAAATCTTTCAAATGGACCAAATATGCACCAAATATGTACATTATAATGAAGATATAGGATATAAATTAAATGCAATTCACAATTAAAGGCACCGTGATTAATTTTATACTAGTCAAAATTAACATATTAAAATATTGTAGGTTTACGAAGAGCGATTTAATTATCAAAATTCATTAAAATTTGGAAATGGGCCACGTTGTTAGGACATATACCGTGTAATATTCCTAAAATCAACTGATCACCGTTGACGACTACACTTTAATCCAAACGTTTTATTATACATAGAACATTTGAAATACATAAAAATCCAAGAAGAATGGAATGTGCTAAATAAATTAAATTTAATTAATACAATTATAACTTTGTTTGAAATATTAATTAATACATATATTAATTGGAAGTCGTATTCATTCGTTTTTTGTAAAAAATAGAAAATTTTATGTTATAAATAGAGGAAGTTTGGACAAAATAGTATATATGGATAAAATTACACAGTGGCCTCATTTAAAATTTGGCTAGTTTTAGAAACATTTCCACGACTGCATAAAGTTGAGAAAACCATAATCACAGGTTTTCTCAAATTTTATTTTTAATTCAAAAAAGAATGAAAATATAAAACAGTGTATTGTTTGACAAAAATATATTTACAAAATAGTTTTGACTATTTTTAAAAAAAACTCACATAATCTTTCAGCGAAATAAAAAGGGTTGTAATGTGGGTGGATCAGCTTTTTCATGTTTTCTTCGGAACTTTATTTATTTTATTTGTAATTACTTATATTATAACCAATGAACCTATACCCGTACTTATGATTTTGTTCAATAGTCTTGTGTTTGATAGATTTTTAATTATTTATTCAATTTTTTTCACTTTTGGACATAATGGTACTATTGCCAAAAAAAAGAACTTGTTTGAACTTCTACTCTAATTAATTAAAACAGACCAAAGGGAATCCACCGGTAAAAGTAGTGTCACGAATTTGATGAAAAATTCCCTTCCTATGTTTTGATTTGTTTCATTTTGGTTCATGAATCACACGATGAAGTTCCAAAAAAGAGAAACAAATTTATTTGTTAACTGCCTTCTTACAAATTAGCATTTTATTAAACTCTTATTCTATGTGTCATTTTGTCCGTACTATACGGACAAAATTGTTTTTGTAATTAGTTGCATTTTGTCTTAATGAATATGGTATCATAATTTTTACTTAATAAAAGACTATGTAAAGGTAGTCAATGAACCAAAGACGAGTAAAATCGATTTAACTAAATTTCAATTAAGTCCTTTATTTACACATGTCGGGAAGTACATACAACTTACCTTAAGGAAATATAATAATATTATATAAATATTTTGTACGATCTCTCATACCAGACACTTCCGTATGGCTGAGATGTATAAAAATTTATATTTTCAATAAAAAAGGAAAGGAAAGGAGAGATGCTGCCTACACCTAGTTTCTAATGATTATTTTTTCTTGTAAAATTTTATCCATTTAATCGGATCACAGCAGAATCATATTTCCATTCCATAAGATATGCAAACGCGCATTCTGTCGACCTACAAGATTTCTTACTTAACGATCACCGATATATTTATCTTCGGAGCGCAACCGATATCGAGATTACCATCGGATGTTTAGTATGCAAATCGTTCCCACTTATAACCGAAAAATATGTATTTGACCCTTTTATGCATATTCTGTTATCGATATGACAAAAAATCATGACAAATTATATATATGGACAGTTATAGACGAGAAAGTCTCGTTAACGTCAATAACTCATAGAATCATCACGGTTTATTAAAGTTATTGCAGCTTTAAAAATTTTATTATCTTAGCTTGTTTAGGATGCCGAGTCATTTAAAAATTAAAACCTTTTTTATATATAAAATATTCATGTAAGATTATGATATACACACATGCTATTTACCACACACATATGTGCAGTAGTAAAATAATATAATTGTTATGATATATAGGAGAATGATATATAGGATTTGTAACAGGGGTAATTAGTAATAGAATCTTAAAAATTAAAGCGTTTTTTCAGCAGGATCTTAAAAATTTTAATATTTTTTTGTTTTGATTGGACACATATTAATATTGTTATATAAATGTCCTTAATATTGTTATACCAATGACGCAATTAACAAAAGTTTGCATTTTTGTCATTTCTTCATCTTTGACAAGTAATATAATATCTATCATAAAAATTTGATTTGCGATATTATCATCGTCTAACTGAAAATTTTATATATAATTTTTATCACATTTTTGCCACATTATGGATTTCACACTGTTTCATTTATCGATCAAAATTTTTATTTGCAACAATTTGACTAATTTCACTAATTATTAGAAATTTTCTTGTTTTTTTTGCGCCTATTGATAATCAAGATATTGAATTTTTACTGTCATTGAATTATTATTCATTTATATATTGTTGTGCTGTTATTATATTGGTGTAACTATTAAATAATTTAATTTATGAATTTTTGTTTTTAATAAATTAACACTTTTAAAAACTATATAAATATTGTTCAAATTATCAATGAAATATTTTATTATAAATAAATGAATAATAATCATTAAGTTCACGAATAGCAATTTATTCTTAATTATTTTTTCTATTAATAATTAACTAACTGTAATAATATAATATTTTTTTTAAATAAATGATAAAAATGCAGCAACTAGTATAAATAGAATCAAATAATAATTTTATATTGAATATTTTGAAGATTTGAGGCTTTAAGTATAATTAAGTTGTTTAACCAAGAAGGAACAAATATATTTTAGTACAAAATGATAAATTTTTTCACATTTTTTTCAAAAATTGTGGCAAACATTTTATATATTTAACAATTATAATTAAATTATATTTAGAATGATTTTTGATGTTGAAATATATGTAATAATAAAATAACATTTTGGAAGGTATAACATCACTTTGATTGTGTTATAATCAAAGTGGATTACAAGCATTATTAAATACATTATTAATAATAAATATAATGCGTTCTAGTCTAATATGTACATTATATTTATTATTATTTTTGCATTTATATTATTCTAATAAAATTATTTGTCGTACTTGTAAAATAATCTCAAATCTGTTTCTATTTTATTTGCTGTTATACCTTAGAAGATTTTGTTTATATATATATATATATATATATATATATATATATATATATATCCTGAAATATTTTTAAATGATTTACACAATAAATAAGCAAATATATTTTAAAATTTATTTTATTTTAAGTATAATTTCTGACATTTTATTATTTAAATAAATATTAATTTAATTCAACATTCAAGACAAAATACTTAACGATATGTATCGTTATACTTTGTGCTTAGTTATATCATAACACTTTTATATTTCTATTTACATTTTAATTTTGTATATTTTGCCAAATTCATATATTTTATTAGACTATATTATAATAATTTTATATAGCAGAAATTTATATATAGTGATAGCAATCATAAAACACGTATTTAAAAATAATTAAAATTTAGTAGAATCCAGTTTCCATGAGTTTCTTACCTCTGTGCGCGAAGAATGGCTGATCAACCGACTGTGTTCTTCGCGTGCTCGGAGCGGGCCCCAAGTCCCAATACGTTTTCTTCAAACCAGATCTTCGATTCTTTTTTCCCTGGACCCGAAAAATGGTACATTGATCGCAGCGTCTGAATCCGTCGATTTGCGCCGTCGGGCTTCAAACATGTCATCGAAGAGACGGTCATCGTAAACTCTTTTCACGTCAAATTTCAAGTCATCGTCGGTGTTCAATTCGGCATATGGCGTGAGACGGTTCTCTTCTTTTCCATCTGATACCATATCGTACGGTGATTTCCTGCGACCTCTCGTGACGTAAAACGGCCCAAGATCTATATCGGACAACTGTCTTATGTCGTGTTGCAATATTATCCATTGCGGTTCGTCGGCAAACAATGGAAACTCTAACATGCCGCCCGATCTGTATTCCTCGGCGTCTTGGCGTCTTCCTCGGTTCCGCGACCAGTAAGGTTCCATTGGATTGTTTCTCCATGTCTGTGCGGTGGGATTTCTTGAAATTACGCTTGATAGTAAATTCGACACAATTTGCGTCTTCCCGTCAGATGTTTCGTAATACATCCTTCCAGGATTAGGCCTGCATAGCGGTTTGTTATCAAAACAATCGTTCTGAGAGCTGGATGACATTGCTCTTTGGGAATCGTCCGACGGTTGGGCGGATGGGTCACGTTTTGTCTGCTGATCCATCGGGACGCAATGCATTGTCCTTAAAAGTAGCATTGACGAAAGCAGGATTAAGCAAAGAGGGGTCAATTTTAGAATACCCATCATTTGCTGCGTATCTAGAATAAAATAATCAATTCAATTAGATAAAAATTTCGAACAATTATTTCAAAGACTGCAGAAATCAACAAGCACTGAAGTGAATTAAAAATACTAACTAATGGTTAAGGAATGGTTTAGATATATAATATATGAAAAATTGATCGCCTATCAGAAGTATGGTATATGTATTTATATAGCAATTAAATTAAACATTTATTTCACTTGCTGCTCAATGGATTGAGTTGAATGATATTGCGTTATACCTACTATAAGCCTAACTATTTAAATCTATTAATTATTTTATGTTAGAAACGTTTTTTATTTACGTTATAACTTCCTCTAAACCTTATCAATGATAAAATTTGAAAGAACATTCTTGTACTGAATATACATTTTAATTTTTATATTGTAATCATAAACATGTCCTTTAAAAAATCTACCGTTTCTTTCACTGCTCCTTGTGCTACGTTATTTTATTTTAAAATATTGTTTATTTAAAAAGCCTCATTAACGTACTGAATATTGTTTAATGTAATCAAAACATTTGATACAAATTGATAAGAAATTGATAAGCATCAGTGTTTACCTGGGGACCCTGGGGTGCATCGTGCACCTGGATGTAAAAAAAATTGATTAAAATTCTATTGAATTGAAATGTTTATACATGTATTTCAATATTTCTCTATTTAAAACCACTTATGCATAATTTTGATAATTGTTTAATAAATTTTTGTTCCTAACTTCTTTGTGCGGCTACAAATCACCGCACATAATTTTAAATAGATTATTATCTTTACCAATGATTTATAAGAACAATTTGGTTTAATTTCGAATATTTTATAATGATTTTGTAATCCAGTACTCATCTTCCCTTTTCAACTGTATTGTAATCACAACAAATTAATAAATACTGACAAATATTCACTTCGCCGATCTATATTGCAAAATTATGTTAATTACTTTTTTGGCTAAATGCACTCCAATACCCAAATGATAAAACTTTTAATATTTATTGAATTGCATTCAAACCAAATTTATTCAACAAAAAGCACATCAAAATATGAAAATAAAATTTTCATACCTCAGTTTCTATATTTGCATTAAAACCATATATGTCACGTTAAGAGATCACAATGTACTGAGCCTGACCTATGCTCTAGGATCGCCTTAAATAGTAAGGTGACCACAGGACCTTAACACTAAGAAGGTAAAATGTCCTTAAACTGTGGACCGCGGAAAATAAAATAAAGGAAACATATTTGAATCAAACATAAATATTATTAACTTCGCGAAGAAATTTGTTTTTTCGCCAGAAAATACAATTTGGTAATTTTATGTTTTCTAGAAGTTTCACGATATTATGAATTGTTTGTTATAAAAATTAGCCTGTGTGTGTGTTTCAATTTCATTCTTCGAAGATTTCTTAAACAATTTCGATTTCAACAATTTAAAAGCCATTTTTGACTCTGGTTGATGACTTATACGCGAAGATCGTTCGAAGACCGTTTCTTCATTATTTGCAGAGAAGTGCAAAATCTTTTATCAAGGTTTTCTTCAAAACTCCTGAATAAATTAAAAAATAATCAAAAACTGTTCAAAGGAATTCAGTTGGCAACATGCTGATTAGTTTTTAGTATAGATCGGCTGAGCCGTTTCTTCATAATTAATTTTTTTTTTTAGCGAATAATGAAGTTTTCTGTATCAATAAAGTTCATGACTGAAACAAACATCCTAAAATATTATAGATCTATGAGTAATGGTTTAATGAGTAATGGTAAAACGTCATTAAAAATTAGAGCAATTCTACAAAGGTGATTCTTATGTTTTAGTTTATTACTAAAAACTTATCTGTGTTAGTTGCTCAAATTAAATTTTCATTGATTAGGTCCATTGAAAATAATAAAACAAATTAAACATTTGTGCCGTATTTCTATATTATTCGTAGTTACTATAAATATTTGAAGTTATTGAAATGGAAAATATTTTTTAGTCAAAACAGATATTACAGCTGTTTAAAAAATGATATTGTATCGCCAGCGAAAAGGTAAAAAAATACCATCAGTCAATGAATGTATGTTAATTTTAATTACATGAAGTTATTCAAACACAATTATTACATGATGAGTGAAGTTGCGAAAACAATATTTCTTTAGTCGCTGTGTTGACGAGTATTATAGAATTTATTAATCAGCAATTACCTCATTTCTATAATGAAGATTTATTTTTAAATGCTAATTACAATGACAAACCGATCATGTCATATTTGAAGTATGATTTTAATTACATTATTGTTTTTAAATATTATACATATTTTTAATGCTATTATAAATATAATTTATAATTTATCATTATATAAATGTGTATAATGGTTGACACTAATAAATATGTGCATCACGAGTGTTACCATATTACTAATAAACATTATTCAAAATTGTTATATGATGTGTTTATTTTTATTTAAATGTCATCTTGTACAGTAGCAAATAAGTTTTACTTCAATCGCGTGTAAACCTTACGCGCACTCTTTTTTTTCATTGTCATTAGTTGTTCATCATCTGCATTTATTCTAGTTCTTTTAATTCTCTTAATATATTTTCGATGTTAAATGTTATACACATATCTTCTCTTAATATGATTTTTGTTTTTTTTTTCTATTTTTGCCAATTTTTTCTGTACAGAGCTTTTTTTGTCTCACTCTGTTTGGTAATTTTTACTTAATACTTTGGTTGTTTTAGTCTAGAGCAATTTAGTAGGGTTTGTGTTAAATTTGCTGAACAGCATTTTTAGCTTTTATTCAGCAATTTCAGTCACAAACTAAAATCTTCTCGAATTTTTTCATCTTTCGAACTAGTTGTTTATAATTTGAAACATAAAATGCGTTAGTGGATACGACTGTTCTTTAAATTTTACAATTTTCTTTGAGAAGTCCAGTGTCCTGCCTGGTCCGTGATATGAGGGGGCGTCCACTAGCGGAAAATCAAGTGAAACCTATGAGAATTAAAGAAAAGAAAAT
>NW_020538040.1:140133439-140151876 GCF_003426905.1 Ctenocephalides felis
GAAGTTAAATATATGTATATGTGTGTGTGCGTTAGTGTGTGTATGTGCCAAAGTGCCAAAAATGGTAATTCGATTTTTGAGAGAACGGAGCGTCCGATTCGAATGATTCAAAAAACATTTTATTTGTATTGACAAATTTAAGAACTGATGACTAAGTTTTGGCAAGGCAGGTCTAGCGCTTTCGGAGATCCAATAAAAAGGTACAAAAACTGCAATTTGGTGGACAAAATGATGACATATACTCATCAAATTATCATATATTTTAATAATAAGAACAAATTTTGTATACATATCTATAGGTTCCCTACCAATGCCAACCAAGTTTTAAAGATTCAAAAACATATTTTTTTATGAAGTTTGAAAAAAATGGATTTTTTTAATATTATTTTTTGTACGAGGAGTTCCAGCAATAGGTCTTAAGGCACAATGCCATGCACCACTAGTTTCAACTATAATTTACTCCTTGATGACCAAATATGAATTTATTTTTATTTCCCTGTTTGTGTATTTAATCCAATATCCGATATCCAATAATGTGTCCGGCATTACAATAATAATTTTAACATTTAGTAAATGAGTTATTAATTCAACTATTCAACATACTACTTTAATTACTGAGGTATTAAAAGGCAAGTTTGTAATGAACTTAAAATCAATTAGTGGACAGCGTTCTTATGAGAATTTTAATGATCTTCCATACGCAAGATCTGTTAATGGATGATAGTAATTATTTATTAATTTATGTTTTTGGACTCCGTTATTTTATCACTGTCATGTACGAGAAAACGAATTTGTATCAAGAATTTAATACATTTGAAATTAATTAAGCACGACATGGAACGTACAATTAAGTAATTACTATAAGAATTGTATTATGGATCTAAAAATTAGGAGTTATAACTCGCTTGAGTACAAAAGATAGGAAGATTGAAACACTTTATTTTTGATTGATGAAATAATTATATGCTGCCATACTTAACTATTTTGGAGAACAAAATTTCTCCAGGTCAATGAATTGTTTTAATATTGTTCAATTTCAGAAAAAAACTACTATTCATTTATACTTATTTATCTATGCTACTATTAGAGATATAATGCTATATAATGTTTCCCTCACCATTTGCAGGAAACTTTAACGACGCACAATGAAACAAATTTTATATTTATAATTGTTAAATTTAATATACTATATTATATTATAAATTATAGAATAAACTCATGATCTGTCGGAACTAATAAATAATTTGCTGATGGATAAATTTTAGTCTAAATTTTAATTCAAATAAGTTTAAATTGTATATACATTCAATATTTTTTGACATTATTGATATAGAGAGTTTTAAAATAATATCAATAAAGGAACTTGTAAAAAATGTATAAAAAGTATATGTTTAATTATTAAACAATAAATCTCAAGAATATATATGTACATGTATATGAAAAAACAAATTTAACAGCTCATTCGTCGAAATAATTTTTTTTATTATTTATTGTTATACTTTTCGACACATGATGTGTGTCATCACTTAGTAATCACCAGGTTAAAAGCATAAAATTTATACATCTTAATAAAATATATTTATTTTTATATTAAACGAAAATTTTACACTTAAACAAAATTATTAGAAATATGAGAATTTTATTATTTAAATTCATTATCAAGCAAAAAATTATGCTCCTGTGTATAGTGATAAATCAATGTTGACATTTTTGTGTTTAATTTAAAAATAATTATATTTTATTAAGTTTCATGCTTTTAACTTGATAATTACTGATGGATGAAATACATCAAGTGTCGAAACGTATAACAATAAAGAAAATATTTTTTCTTAACTTATATTTTTTATTTCGACGAATAGGAATTAGATTGAAAATTTATTTTGCAAATATGTTTCAACGTTGAAAATACTATCAAGATATATATATATATATATATATATATATATATATAATATAAATTAGTGAGCATCAAATATTTTAACAATATTGAAATATTTTGACTTCAAGAAACTTTGCCGAAGAAACCATAGCTTCATATATTTTGCACGTCTGGGGACCTAAAATTTTTCTTGTTTATAAAACTTATAGTTAAAACGAACTTTTTAAAATACTTTATAATACATATGAGAAGTAAGTATTATTGAGATTTATGTCAAGAAGACTAGTGGTCTTGCTTGATGATAAATGTGAGTATATTATAGTATAACGCTTTAAGATATGTGTTTAGTTTGTGACAATTGTTATATTGGAGAAAGTTCTCAATATATTAGCAAAAGGATGAATCAACATCTTTATAACTCAAAAAATATAAACAATATAAAACGATGATGCCTGAGTATATATGGTTAATCTCAATCAGTCTTTTAACATTGATCATACTTTTATATACGGAAAAAATGTTGATCTTACAAGTAGAAGATTTGCTGAATTGTGTTTTATTTTTCTAAATTCTACTTGTGTCAATATTCAAATACTTAAGTGTTACAAATAGAAGTTACAGTGAATACTAAAGTGTTACAGTTCTTTTGAATAATGGTACAGTTGGTTTTTAATCTTAATTTTTTCTCATGGCATAGTATGTAAAATTAGCCTTCTGAATCTAGAAATTTCTGACATTGATAATTTTGTATTTCTGTATTAAATACAAAATTGCTATACATCAATATATATATATATATATAATATATATATATATATATTTATATATACAATAAAAATATTGCATATCTAGCACAATAATACAACGAGAGCCTATTAACCGCAACTGCGGTATCATCATTGGTACATATGCGGGAGTCTCAGTGAAAAAAATTATTTTATATAATAGTATTCTAGAATGTGATTGATGACAAATGATTAAATATGTCATAAAGGGATCTTTAACATAACATAAAAGATATAAATTCATCAAAGTAAGTAGTACCGCAATGGCAAAACCACATTTTAGAACGAGAAAAACAGAATAATGTAAAAATTATTCTATACAAAAATAGTATAAAATCATAACCGCATTTCACAAAGAGAAAATCGGAATGATGTTATAATAATTGTAAACGTAGTGGTTAAAGTAATAATAATGATAAAGTAATATATATATATATATATATATATATATATATATCATCGAATTTGATGTTGACATTGTAAGCATAGTTTGTCAAATTGATTTATATCTTCATCTGCCAAACTTATACTGTAAATTATATTATTTTAATTTCTGGCTAATATTGTCACATTACATTTTTCTTACTCACATTCATGATTATATTATATTCTAGATAATATGATGATTATAATATTGTCCAGACTCATAAGTGAATTGAAATTTCTGGCAGATGACATTTCTCATACTTTCAATGTCAAACAATGATATGTTGTTCTCTGCAATTTTGTTCATTTATTTTTACAATATTACTATATTTTTCTAATCATTTACATCTTAAAAATACCCCTTAACAAACTTCAAACAGATTTATCAAAATTCATATAACCATGCAGGAGGCGTTTGTTTTCATACACTCATACAGAAGAATTTCATATATAAGATATATATATATATATATATATATATATATATATATATATATATGATTATAATTTTCTGTAGGGTTTTTAATTGGTTTTTGCTTAAAAATGTATTTGCTTCATTTATAATTACAATAGATCTTCATTCAGGAACTATTAAAAATAAATAAAAAATATATTTTTATACATATATAAACTATTTAATTATTTATAAACTGAGAGATTTTCCATTTTAAATTCCGAACAATACGAAAAAAATTATATAGCACTAATTAAAAATTAGATTGTACTTTAGCTAAAAATTATAATTATAAATTGCAGATTAATGAACAAATGTTTATTGAAATAACCAAATGAATCATAATACAGATCCAAGATATAGATGATACTTCAGGAAGGAATGTTAATTTGTTCTCTATTTTAAGGTCATTTGATTCGTACAAGTTCCAATTTTAAAATTATGATGTGAAATGAATACCATTTCATTTAGTTCTATACAATGTTGCTTCAGATGAGCATATTATTTTTTTTATTGGTCTTGGTGAACACTTAAAAATATTTTCATCTGCTTCAACCTTGAAAATATTTTCCAATAGACTTCAAAATCATAATTATACTTTATACTCACGTCATCGGAATTATTTAATCTCAATCTTGACACTGAACTATTTCTAACATTTTATATAAGATTTAACGTAGATTATGGAATTATGATATAAATATTATTCTGCGTAGGCGAAGGATTAAAATTATTTTATGTGCTGTGGATTTTCGATGTTTTGGAGATTGGTATAAAGTTTTTGGAATCTTACTTTGTTTATTTATGAGAGTGCTGTAAATTGCATAATTTTACCGAACATCCGATTTGCTAATTATTTGTTTTCTCGGCATTTCATGTCATTCTGAATCGTTTGAATAAAATTATAAGTTTCTTAGACATTTTCTGAAAGGAAACATTATTTTAGTCCATTTACGGAAAGCAAAATAATATATTATTTATATCTAGTTTGTGAATATTTTCCTTGTATACAAACGTAGAATATTCTCGTCAAAGTGATCTATTGAAATATCGATATGTATGTGATTATTATTTATGCAGGCATGCACATTTATATATACATGCTTATAGTGATGAGAACAATTCAAACAAGATCTTGTTAAAAGATCAATATCGATGTTTGAATAATCAATGCCAGATAATTATTCTTGGCAATCATCTTTGGTGGTAAAATAAACTCTAAACATGTTGCTGCAAATTTCGTTTATTTAAATATTTTTATTTTGTTATTAACATTTGTAAAAAAAAATCTAATCTGTGGGTTTTATTTTTTACTAGCTTTTTTTAATATGAAACTAGTTATGTTTTATTTAATATGAAGTTTTATATAAAATGCCAAGTACGTTTTTCTAAATCGACCACTATTAAAAAAGTTAAATTCGTAGTTTAACAAATGTTAATGCTAGAAAACTGCTACCAATTGTGTCATTATTTCTTATTATGGTCTTAGAAATGTTATTCTACTTCTAGTAGGGTAAGTTATAGTAATAGCAAAAAAATCGAAATTAAATATTTTTACATATTTCTACGTTTCAAATTTGTGAACATTTTGGCATACCTAGAAATAATGGATGTATGCATGTGCGTATGTGTACATTTTTTGTCCACGATTTCGGGAGCACGGA
Source organism: Ctenocephalides felis (assembly GCF_003426905.1). Lineage (NCBI taxonomy): Eukaryota > Metazoa > Arthropoda > Insecta > Siphonaptera > Pulicidae > Ctenocephalides > Ctenocephalides felis. The sequence goes on from NW_020538040.1 coordinate 140,138,648, forward strand.
TCAACCGATTTCAATGATTCGAACCGAATTGACGGGATGATGTGCTGATTAGTTCTTGGCAAAGGCAGGTCCTGCCATATCGGAGATATATAGAAAAAATATAGCTAAAAATAGCCGTTTTTGAGAGAACGGAGCGTCTCATTAGAATAATTTAAACAACATATTGCTTGTGTTGAAGGTGTGAAGATGTGCATTTTTTTATATTTGCAAATGTTCGAAATATTTCAGGATTTTCAAAAAAAAAAAAAAAAAATTACAAATAAAGTCATTTTTTAAATATATCGAAAATGAATATCGGATTTTATTAAAATTTATAGTTCATATAAATATGAATAATTCTATCAATTCTCTATAAAGCACAATGCCATGCCCACTAGTTATGAACGGTTATGGTTCCAAAGTTTGAGTGCACAAAAATAATAAAAATTAACCACAATAACCGAAAAATAGCCACAGTTTTACCAAAGCTCTAAGTTATACTTGAAAACTCATAAATTTGAATGCATGGGATAATTTTGTTTTTCTATTTTTTTCATGATTGTTGCAAAATCACTACTGTCACCCCGTTTCGGATTAAAGTTGAGTTTTTAAACTGTAGATAAATAGATAAAATCAAAGAAGCCTTTTGAGCATCTAGAGATGAAAGAAAGAAAACTAAATTGTTTCTAAAAACAATAGTAGACTTTTATTCGTTTTGCGCTCCAATTTGACACTTTTTCAGTGGATAAAACACACAAATATTTGGAAAACACAAAAAACCTAAAATTCACATCAAATGCACGGAAAACTCTAAAGGCAATCTTGTTAGCGATTATCCTAGTAATAAATCGATCTTGTAGTGATTTTTTAATATTGAACGACAAAGAATTTTTGACCTAATAGTAAGGTGGTCATATTGTTTTAAGTAAAAGCTGGAACGATAATTTTTAATTGTGCTAATCTATGGGGGCTATGGTAAAAAAATTATTATTTTAAAAAACAAATACTATTTAAGGATCCAAAAAAATTCCGTCTTTTTTAAATGAATTTTTTTTTATCAGAATTACTGACTAAGAACTTCAGTTTTTGAACTTTTTATGATATTTTGTTTAATTTTTTTCATAGTTATTGAAAAATAATCAGCAGTTATTCCTGGCGCTCAACAACTCCATTTACATAATTTTTGTTAATTTTCGTAAAATTGAAAATAAAAGTTCAAAATTATTAATGTGAGAAGCTATTTTAGCCCGTCTTGGGAATTTTGTATAGGGCATTTGTCTCATTCATAACGTATTGTTTTATATAAGCATACTATTTGTACTTAACAATTTCAGATATTTGATGGTAGTTGAAAAATTTATATTTAAGTAATAGCAAAGATTCAATTTTTATCCTATACTTTTTGAAAACCCGGAACAAATATTTTTCTTCGAAAAACCCAAGACACAAGGTGGAAATCCGGGACGTATGGTCACCTCACTAATAGCAATAATTCTTATTAATTTATAACAGTCATATCGAATATCGATTTTTTTTAAATTCGATCTCGAATAAGCACATCGAATTCTCTTTAGCTATTTGCAATTTGCAATTCGCAAGTGTCGATTGCTCAATTGTGATTTGCATTGTTAGCCGTGAACCTGTTGCCCTCATCTGTTCTTTGTATCGAATAACTCTTTCTTATGCATCGTGCATTTCAATTAAAAAATTGTCGCGTGCAAGTGCAGTTTTTTTAACCACTAAAGAAAACTAAAGTGTTTTTCAGTCTCGGCCGTAAACAGGTGCGAACAAAACAATGTCTCGTGAATAATTTATGGTAAATGAAGATATTTTAGCTGCGGTGAGACTTACAAGGTTTCCTGCACATGTACTCAATTATAATATATATTATAATTATGCACAAATTGATGCTTTTGTCAGAAAATCCGATTTGCTAATTTTATATTTTTTGTTCTTTTAGGTCATTACTTTGAATACTAAAATGTTTGTACTTGAGCCAAAGTTTATTTTTTCTTAGCCTTTTCCAAAAATGGCTGCACCGATTTCTGCAAAGAATAAGCCCTTCGAAGAATTTCGATAAGCACAAGTGATGATAGGTTGCGAGATGATCAGCCAAGTCGTTTCTTTATTCTTATGATTAGGATACACACACACACACACATATATATATATATATATATATATATATACATGCATACATATATATACTAGCTGGCCCGACAGACGCTGTTCTGTACCCATGACTACAGTCTATAGCGAAATGTGTGTACATTAATACTACTTTTATTACATTACAACATATAACATATATCAAACAGACAAATATCGAAATATGTTTATTAAAATAGTATATAAAAAATTTTACACTACGTTTTTTAGAACGAATTTATTACTATTACTAACTCTCGAGCAAGCCACATTTCGTTGGCCATGACTAAAACATGGATTTTTTTAATAATTACTTAATTAGACATTACATTTTTCTTATTTGTATTATATTCTAATATTGTCTAGGCTCATAATTTAACCTAAATTTAAATTTCAAGTGAATTGACATTTCTGGCAGATGACAGTGTCAAAATATTTTCAATGTCAAACAATAATATGTTGTTTTTTGCACTATTTATATTTATTTAACAATATTACTATAGTTTTAAAATTCATGACATTTTAAAAATTCTCCTTAACAAACTCCAAAAAGATTTTTCAAAGTTCGAATAACCGTGTAGGAGGAGTTTGAATTTATACATTCGTACAGGAGAATTTTACATATAAGGTATATAGATGTAAACTTTGTGTGTATGCGTGTACGTAATGTTATGCATTACGTTGTGAAAATTTGGAAAACTGTTAGCCATATCTCCGGACAGGTTTTTGCATATTTTGATTGAAACTAAGTGGTAGAGGTTGGCAACCCCAAATTTTTGGGGTAATTTTTGTTTTTTATGTTTTTATAGCCCTAAATTTTTATACTCTTAATAAAATTTTATTTCGTACGAATTATTATAGTAATTACTTCACTTTTCTTCTCGAATTCCGTCATTGAACGTTTTTGACTGAATTTTGATTGAATTTTTGATTGTTAATAAAAATGTTCAATATTACTTTTTTTATCGAGAGTTGTCCAACTCTAACACTTATATTTTGATGTTTTGGATCAATTTTCTCATTTTTTTTAAATCGAGTTTGAAAAATACATGCATATACTATCCTTAATTTTCTCCTTCCTACACATTGCAATTCCATTAATCATTTGTTACATGATCTATAACTAGTCTTTTTGTGGACGTTTTTCTCTGAATTTAGATTCTGATTTTTTAAAGTTAATTGAATTTTTTTTAGAAGATATGTTATTTTTATTATGGTTTGATCATTTTTGCGATTTAATAACAACAATCATACCCAGTCTTATGAGCTTGCTGACTCATTAAAACAAGTCGCTTTTAGGGATGGTGAACCTAAATTGTTGTCCTACCTCTATTCTAACTAATTTTAATGTGATATTCAAAAAACTATCAGATGAATTCTATAGATCAAAGTTTGGCTATAAATTTAAAATTTACACACAACTGTTAAAAATCAAAAGGAATAAAACATAATCCAAAAACTTTAAAATCTATTTAAATAAATAAAATCATTTCTGACTTTTGTATTGTAAGTATGTTGCTCTATATACTATATGTACAGTTTTTATCAGGATATTATAATACGCCATATTGTACATGTAATACATACAGTTGATGACGTTATCCAATTTTTTATGCTAAAATTTCATAAATCAATTTGAATTTGTGGAAGATGTGATAATTGATATAAATCTGCATCGATTAACTTTAAAATCTACTTTAATAAATAAAATCATTTTTAATTCTTGTATTGTTTGTATGTTGCTTTATATATATAAAGTTGTTTTTAGGATAGTATGAATATTATTATTTCAAAATTTTACGAACATCACCTGTAAGTAATAATTACAGATGATGACGTTATCTAATTTTTACGCTAAAATTTAATAAATCAATTTGAATATGTGGAAGATGTGATAATTGATATAAATCTGCATCGATTAACACCTGGCGTATTTGATTTCTTCGCAGAGATCTTTATTTATTCGAGAACGTATATTAATGTATCGTAAATTTTGGAATTCGCATCGAACAAAAAATGATTTAGAGTGTTCCATATTTATCAAACACGTATACGAGAAAGTTAATATGCATTTATGGTTTTATAATAACAGCGTGTGGGCAACGGCAACGGCGCTGACTCAACGAACAGATTTTGGAAGTAACCTTGATTTATTTACATCTCGGTGTTCATTGCTTTTTTTTGATATTCTGGGACAATACTATATATGTTATTTTTTTAACTTCCCGACGAAGAAGTTTGTTTTCATACAAAAATCCGACCCGCTAATTTTGTTTTCTCGATGTTTCAAGCCATTCTAAATCAAATGAGACCAAATTTGGAAAAAGTGTGTGTGTGTGTGTGTATGTGAACAGATTTTTCACCTTAAATCGACGTCTTCCCAAAAACGGCTTGACCAATTTCAAAAATTTAAAAGCCATTCGATATATCTCATTGAGGACTATCGTTTGTCAGTTTTGTGCGACGATCAGCCAAGCCGTTTCTTTGAAGATAGCAGAAAAGTGAAAAAATTTTCTTCCACCGCAATTCTGAATAGACTCTGAAAATTCAAAAACTTGGTTTCACATAAAATGGTACTAAAAACTGTCACATGCTATGTATTTGTTGTGCAGTCAGGCGTTTTAGATATGAAACATAACCTACAAAACGCACAAAGATCAAAAAAGAATGTTTTCATAACTGCATCTTTCTGATATGTCATAATAACACATGCGAGAAGTTATAATTTATGTGTAAAACGCCTGATCGCACAGCAATTACATCACATTTTGACAGTTATTAGTACCATTTTATATAAAAAAGTAGCGTAACATTGCGTTGCCATAGCTTGGTCTATTTCCCAGCCGAACTGGCTCATAAGTGTTAGTACTAGTAGCTAAAATTATGATAACAAATTCTGAGAACTTTTTGCAAATTATTTTTTATTTTTATTACATTATGTATATATTTTATCTCAATTATTTTCAGATTTTTTTATAGGACTATAGTTATAACGTATGGACTATAAATTAAGCTTGAAAAATATGTTTTTTTATGTTACGCCTGATATCTATATATAATATAACCTCTATAAAATCTAAACGTAAGTGGGGTAAAAAGGACCAACTGATCTTGGGCCCTGGCAAAGGTTCAACAATGAAAAATAGTAAATACAAAAGTAAATTAAGTTTAAAACAGCCATTTTACAAGAGATAAATTAAATAAACAGTTATTCCAACTCTGCTGATGAAGATTTCTGACAAAATACCGCATCAAGATTATATACAATGTTATCTCTGTAAAAAATGTACCCATGAAATTTATATTTTACGTTAGTTGAATAATATAGCTAATATTTCTAAAATACCTTTAAAATTAAAAATAAGACATGGGATTTGTTTGCCTCCTGTCTGTCCCATTTTACCCTGTCTGTGAAGCAGAAAGGTAGAAATGGCTAATTTTAGAAAAATAGTAAAAAAACGTTAAAAATAAAACATTAGACCTGTCCCGTTTTATCCCGCCTATGGGATAAAATGACGACATGATAAATTTCTGAAAAATCTCAAAAAAACATTTGTTAATGAACATAATCAGATAGTTGTTTGTTCGATATTTGTTATTTGTTGTGATATTATTAGTTTGGTTTTTACAATATAATTGCCCAAAGTCAAATTGGACCTTTGTGCTCCGCCCTACCCTATATATATACATATATATATATATATATATATATATATATATATATATATATATATAGAATTTTATGATATGAGTGGAACGAATATTAATTGTTTAATATGAACAAAACAGCACTCAGATTTGTTTAACACAACTTTATTTTATGATTACAGACGTTTCGAGACCATGGTGTGTCTCATCTTCAGTGTAATTTCAAAAACAGTTACTTATATACTACACATTCTTTAATAATTTATTTAAATTTCATTTAATTTTTGGTATACAAAAAACACCAACTATTCCTTGCAATGCTTGACACAGTACTAATACAGTTGGTGTTTTTTGTATACCAAAAATTAAATGAAATTTAAATAAATTATTAAAGAATGTGTAGTATATAAGTAACTGTTTTTGAAATTACACTGAAGATGAGACACACCATGGTCTCGAAACGTCTGTAATCATAAAATAAAGTTGTGTTAAACAAATCTGAGTGCTGTTTTGTTCATATTAAACAAATATATATATATATATATATATATATATATATATATATAATAAATATAAATGTAGAAAGTGAAAAGTCGATTTATAAAAAAACTCACCATATTTAATCTGATATCTGTGTAATTACGTACATTGGTAATTGCGAAGCCTTGAAAGTAATCATGGCAACTCAATTAATAATGAAGCTAATCAGGTTTATTGTGGCAGTTTTTTTTCTCGGCATCAATGTCGGTAATTTGTTATTACATACTAGAATAACACAACGTTTAAAACAAATCGTGAGTCAATGGTGATATAATAAAATCAGGCAATATAATCTGAAATTTATAGCCAGCAATTTCATAATATTGAAAGCATTTTATTTATTAACGTAAGTAGGTAAATAATAACGAATGTTTTTTCTAAATGTTTTTAAATAAATATTATGTTTATACAAACTGGATTTATATACTAATGCATTGTTTGTATTACTTCAAAAATCTTTCAAATGGACCAAATATGTACATTATAATGGAGATATTGGATATAAATTAAATGCAATTCACAATTAAATGCACAGTGATTAATTTTATACTAGTCAAAATTAACATATTAAAATATTGTAGGTTTACGAAGAGCGATTTAATTATCAAAATTCATTAAAATTTGGAAATGGGCCACGTTGTTAGGATATATACCGTGTAATATTCCTAAAATCAACTGATCACCGTCGACGACTACACTTTAATCCAATACGTTTTATTATAAATAGAACATTTGAAATACATAAAAATCCAAGAAGAATGGAATGTGCTAAATAAATTAAATTTAATTAATACAATTATGAATATCATAACTTTGTTTGAAATATTAATTAATACATATATTAATTGGAAGTCGTATTCATTCGTTTTTTAATAGAAAAATAGAAAATTTTATGTTATAAATAGAGGAAGTTTGGACAAAATAGTATATATGGATATAATTACACAGTAGCCTTATTTAAAATTTGGCTAGTTTTAGAAACATTTCCACGACTGCATAAAGTTGAGAAAACCATAATCACAGTCCTGTCAGATGTTGAGCGTCATTGTCGCAGTCTTGTCGGAGTAATCAATTCAATCGTATATCGCACTTTCAAAAGATTATTTTTCAGGGTGGTTTTCTCAAATTTTATTTTTCAATTCAAAAAAGATATATTTCAATATATATATATATATATATATATAATGTATACAACATAATGGTGTATTGGTACATAAGTCTACCCTTGGGTATTATACTTCATCATTACACATTTTAGATCAGTACATCATAAATATGCAATATTACAATATAAAACTGTGTATTGTTTTTATGCGACAAAAAAGAATAGTTTTCACCGTTCCTAAAAAAATCATTTAAGTTTTTAGCGAAATAAAAAGGATTCTAATTACATGTATGGGTGGATCAGTTTTCTCATGTTTTCTTCGGGACTTTCTTTTATTTGTAATTAGCATTACTTTTATTTTAACCAATGAACTTAAACCAGTGCTTGTGATTTTGTTCAACAATCTCGTTTGATTGATTTTTAATTATTTATTCAATTTTTTTCACTTTTGGACATAATGGTACTATTGCCAAAAAAAATGAACTTGTTTGAACTTCTACTCTAATTAATTAAAACAGACCAAAGGATCCACCGGTAAAAGTAGTGTCACGAATTTGATGAAAAATTCCCTTCTTTATGTTTTGATTTGTTTCATTTTGGTTCATGAATCACACGATGAAGTTCCAAAAAAGAGAAACAAATTTATTTGTTAACTGCCTTCTTACAAATTAGCATTTTATTAAACTCTTATTCTATGTGTCATTTTGTTCGTACTAAACAAACAAAATTGTTTTTGTAATTAGTTGCATTTTGTCTTGATGAATATGGTATTATAATTTTTACTTAATAAAATACTATGTAAAGGTAATCAATGAACCAAAGACGAGTAAAATCGATTTTACTAAATTTCAATTAAGTCCTTTATTTACACATGTCGGGAAGTACATACAACTTACCTTAAGGAAATATAATACTATTATATAAATATTTTGTACGATCTCTCATACCAGACACTTCCGTCTGTCTAGATGTATAAAATTTATATTTTCAATAAAAAAGGAAAGGAAAGGAAAGATGCTGCCTACACCTAGTTTCTAATGATTATTTTTTCTTGTAAAATTTTATCCATTTAATCGGATCACAGCAGAATCATCTTTCCATTCCATAAGATATGCAAACGCGCATTCTGTCGACCTACAAGATTTCTTACTTAACGATCACCGATATATTTATCTTCGGAGCGCAACCGATATCGAGATTACCATCGGATGTTTAGTATGTAAATCGTTCCCACTTATAACCGAAAAATATGTATTTGACCCTTTTATGCATATTCTGTTATCGATATGACAAAAAATCATGACAAATAATATATATGGACAGTTATAGTCGAGAAAGTCTCGTTAACGTCAATAACTCATAGAATCATCACGGTTTATTAAAGTTATTGCAGCTTTAAAAATTTTATTATCTTAGCTTGTTTAGGATGCCGAGTCATTTAAAAATTAAAACTTTTTTTATATATAAAATATTCATGTAAGATTATGATATGTATACGTACTCTATTTGCCGCACACATATGAGACGTATTATAAGAATAGAGTATTTATATAGAGTATGAGCGGGGCACAAAGGTCCAATTTGATTTTGAGCAATTATATTGTGAAAATCAAACCAAAAATATCACCACAAATAACACATATCAAACAAACAATTATCTGATTATGTTCAGTAAAAGACTCAGCTAATTCATCGTTGTAGAAATATGTTGTTTTTGTTGTTTCACAAAAATTTGTCACCTGGTTCTTTTTATTCCATAGGCGGGGTAAAATGACACAACTAGGGGAAAACAGAACCAATGTCTTATTATTAATTTTGAAGGGATTTTGCAAAACAATAGCTACATTGTTCAACTAATGCAAAATATAAATTTCATTAGTATATTTTTTACAGAAATAACACTTTATACATCACTCGATCTGGTACTTCGTCATAAATATTCATCAGCAGAGTTGGAATAACTATTTATTTAATTTAGTGTTGTTGTTAAGCCTAATTTACTTTCATAATTACTATTTTCATTGTTTACACATTTGCCAGAGTAAAAGTTTAGTTGGTCCTTTTACCCCACCCCCGTGTAAGTTTTTATAGAGGTTACATAAAAAAACTGTTGAATCTAACTTAAAGTTAACAATACATCTTATGAAACAATTAAATAACGTAGACTTAAAAATTATAGTAGGGTTTTGTAAACTAAATAACAGTGGTCACAACCAAAAAAACTAACATTATAAGAAAATACTTTTGTTATGAATTTTTAAACGTTTATCTCTCGATCACATCGTAAGAATCAATTAATTTGGCGAATATTCTAAGCGATTCGTAAATGATTTTTATATTGATAATTAAATAATAATATGATTATTTTTTAGTTCTAATTTATCACAAAAAGATGCAGCAACTAAGTGTAAAATCAAACAGTAATTTGAAATTGTATATATAAAATCAGTAGTATAAATAAATTGTTTCATCAGAAAAAATATAAATATTTTAGTACAAAATTATAATATTTTAATTAATTTTTTCAAAAACTGAGACAAACATTTTTATAACCCTAATTATATATTTAACATTCGTAACTTTTATTAATTTAATTATAATTTAATTATATTCAGGATAATTTATAATATATATATATATATATATATATATATATATATATAAAGCGAGAATTTTTCATTAGATGGTGAAATAATATGATAAAACTGTTCTTGGGCATTTATCCAGTATAAAAAAAAAAACTGACTTGTTACACAAACTCCAAACGGACAACCTGTTTCGTTTGAAATAAGCTTTTTTATAATAAAATATATAATTTATTTTTATTTTTATTTTAATTTTACAATTATTTAAAATTTGTCATAACCCGACGTTTATCAATATGTGTTTCATAATTTTTTCGTGCAATTTTCGTCTATTTTTGTGACCCGAAATGTATGTTTTCATAATAAAAACATTTTCCTTCAATAAAGCTGTTTTTATTACTGGGGATGCCCAAGAACAATTTTATCATATATATTATAATAATATATATATATATATATATATATATATATATATATATTATGTCCTGAAATATTTTTCCTTCAAATGATTCACACAATAAACAAGCAGAAATATTTTAAAATTTATTTTATTTTAAGTATATTTTTTGACATTTTATTATTTAATTAAATAATAATTTAATTCAACATTCAAGACAAAATACTTTACGATATGTATCGTTATACTTTGCGCTTAGTTATATCATAACACTTTTATATTTCTATTTACATTTTAATTTTGTATATTTTGCCAAATTCATATATTTTATTAGACTATATTATAATAATTTTATATAGCAGAAATTTATATATAGTGATAGCAATCATAAAACACGTATTTAGAAATAATTTTAATTTAATAGAATCCAGTTTCCATGAGTTTCTTACCTCTGAGCGCGAAGAATGGCTGGTCAACCGACTGTGTTCTTCGCGTGCTCGGAGCGGGTCCCAAGTCCCAATACGTTTTCTTCAAACCAGATCTTCGATTCTTTTTTCCCCTGGACCCGAAAAATGGTACATTGATCGCAGCGTCTGAATCCGTCGATTTGCGCCGTCGGGCTTCAAACATGTCATCGAAGAGACGGTCATCGTAAACTCTTTTCACGTCAATTTCAAGTCATCGTCGCTGTTCAATTCGGCATATGGCGTGAGACGGTTCTCTTCTTTCCATCTGATACCATATCGTACGGTGATTTCCTGCGACCTCTCGTGACGTAAAACGGCCCAAGATCTATATCGGACAACTGTCTTATGTCGTGTTGCAATATTATCCATTGCGGTTCGTCGGCAAACAATGGAAACTCTAACATGCCGCCCGATCTGTATTCCTCGGCGTCTTGGCGTCTTCCTCGGTTCCGCGACCAGTAAGGTTCCATTGGATTGTTTCTCCATGTCTGTGCGGTGGGATTTCTTGAAATTACGCTTGATAGTAAATTCGACACAATTTGCGTCTTCCCGTCAGATGTTTCGTAATACATCCTTCCAGGATTAGGCCTGCATAGCGGTTTGTTATCAAAACAATCGTTCTGAGAGCTGGATGACATTGCTCTTTGGGAATCGTCCGACGGTTGGGCGGATGGGTCACGTTTTGTCTGCTGATCCATCGGGACGCAATGCATTGTCCTTAAAAGTAGCATTGACGAAAGCAGGATTAAGCAAAGAGGGGACAATTTTAGAATACCCATCATTTGCTGCGTATCTAGAATAAAATAATCAATTCAATTAGATAAAAATTTCGAACAATTATTTCAAAGACTGCAGAAATCAACAAGGACTGAAGTGAATTAAAAATACTAACTAATGGTTAAGGAATGGTTTAGATATATAATATATGAAAAATTAATCGCCTATCAGAAGTATGGTTGCTGCTCAATGGATTGAGTTGAATGATATTGCGTTATACCTACTATAAGCCTAACTATTTAAATCTATTAATTATTTTATGTTAGAAACGTTTTTTATTTACGTTATAACTTCCTCTAAACCTTATCAATGATAAAATTTGAAAGAACATTTTTGTACTGAATATACATTTTAATTTTTATATTGTAATCATAAACATGTCCTTTAAAAAATCTACCGTTTCTTTCACTGCTCCTTGTGCTACGTTATTTTATTTTAAAATATTGTTTATTTAAAAAGCCTCATTAACGTCCAGAATATTGTTTAATGTAATCAAAACATTTGATACAAATTGATAAGAAATTGATAAGCATCAGTGTTTACCTGGGGTGCATCGTGCACCTGGATGTAAAAAAAAATTGATTAAAATTCTATTGAATTGAAATGTTTATACATGTATTTCAATATTTCTCTATTTAAAACCACTTATGCATAATTTTGATAATTGTTTAATAAATTTTTGTTCCTAACTTCTTTGTGCGGCTACAAATCACCGCACATAATTTTAAATAGATAATTATCTTTACCAATGATTTATAAGAACAATTTGGTTTAATTTCGAATATTTTATAATGATTTTGTAATCCAGTACTCATCTTCCCTTTTCAACTGTATTGTAATCACAACAAATTAATAAATACTGACAAATATTCACTTCGCCGATCCATATTGCAAAATTATGTTAATTACTTTTTTGGTTAAATGCACTCCAATACCCAAATGATAAAACTTTTAATATTTATTGAATTGCATTCAAACCAATGCAACAAAAAGCACATCAAAATATGAAAATAAAATTTTCATACCTCAGTTTCTATATTTGTATTAAAACCATATATGTCACGTTAAGAGATCACAATGTACTGAGCCTGACCTATGCTCTAGGATCGCCTTAAATAGTAAGGTGACCACAGGACCTTAACACTAAGAAGGTAAAATGTCCTGAAACTGTGGACCGCGGAAAATAAAATAAAGGAAACATATTTGAATCAAAACATAAATATTATTAACTTCGCGAAACAATTTGTGTTTCGCCAGAAAATACAATTTGGTAATTTTATGTTTTCTAGAAGTTTCACGATATTATGAATTGTTTGTTACAAAAATTAGCCTGTGTGTGTGTTTCAATTTCATTCTTCGAAGATTTCTTAAACAATTTCGATTTCAACAATTTAAAAGCCATTTTTGACTCTGGTTGATGACTTATACGCGAAGATCGTTCGAAGACCGTTTCTTCATTATTTGCAGAGAAGTGCAAAATCTTTTATCAAGGTTTTTCAAAACTCCTGAATAAATTAAAAAAATAAAAACTGTTCAAAGGAATTCAGTTGGCAACATGCTGATTAGTTTTTAGTATAGATCGG
>NW_020538040.1:140152876-140185431 GCF_003426905.1 Ctenocephalides felis
ACTATATCATACAAAAATATTACTATGAAATATATATTAACTACAGGGTCTTATGACATCACACACACTTTTAGAAGAAAAGAACAAAAATTTATAAAATTTACTTAATAGTTTTAAAATAGTTTACACTATTGTTCCGACGTATTTTTTCGTTTTATTATATTGGCCATGAAGGTGACAATCTTCATGGCATTGAGCTTTTACACGGAATGTTGCTACCCCTGGTGGAGAGGGTAGCGAAGTGTTTTGATGGAACTAATTGTTCACTTCTAAAAGTAAAGTCCGCGAAACAACATGTATATAATAATAAATAAATATATTTTCTTTCACTATAACTTAGCAAGCAATCAGTTACAGAGTTAAATTATAACCCAACAACCTGAGTTAACGAAGGAGAGTTTTAAAAAATTTCATAACTACGTGGCGGTATACAACTATTAAGCGCAAAAAATGTAAAAAAATCCTATTGCTAAATTCTATGAAGATAAAATTTGAAAATAGCTCGTTGAGACAATTCGAACATCATCAGACGTAATACTTATCAAAAAGACAATGCATTATTAAAAATATTTTGTTTATCAGCCTTCAAGCTAATTAGAATTTCGCGACTTAATATTGTTATAAAATTTTCCTCCGGGTTGAATGAACTTTATTCAAAGTAACATTATTGATTGATCATAATACAATGTCGCGAAACCAAGTACAAAAAACATCATTGTGGAAATACTATTATGAGTATCGGATTACCCAACAACAAAAGTAAACTTCCTTCTTTTTTATACTTTGTAAGACCATTAAATGTTGTCACAATCTGAATACAATAATGTTTTCTAGCTTCTTGGGATAATAAAGGATATTATCTTGAGATCAAGCTATTGAATTGCGAATAGAGCTATTTTTAGCGTGCGCCAAAATAACAAATATTTTGATAGCATCGTTTGGTGGTCGGGCAATGACATTTACAGCAAAGAATCAATTTTATAAATGTAAGAAGAATATTCAAACATGTTTATAAACTTGATCATCTACGTATATACGACAATAAATCAATTGTCATAAGAAAAAAAATTCTAAAAGTAATACTATTTTTTATGAAATATATCATTTTTTCGATTGGGAACGTTTTGGAAATCTTGTATATCAAATCAGTTCAAATTGTGCTTTAATATATAGTGGTAAAACTATACCAAATTCAAAAGTCATCGTTAGCAAACGATTCTCAAAAATTTAAAGCTATATATTTCATATAGCCAGACACACACATACATATCAAGACTTTTTCCATACGACTATTCTTCATTTTGAAGAAAATTTATTCAAAAGACGTTTTGCTGAAGCTTGCTTCTTTCAACTACATAACAAAAAAGCAAAAAATTAACGCCATGATATTTATCATTTATGCGATATAACAAGCAGTTGAATTTCAGATTACTTTTCAAAGTTTATTAAGTAATAAAAATATGTGTTGGATAATTTTGCAATTAGCTTTACATAAGTTAAATTACTGCTAGATCTACGGATCACACATAGATTCTATTGAAAAAAAATAATGTCACAGTTCTATGTGAGGGTTGTATAACTATTCACAGAACTACGTCTATTCAAAAAATCATAGTATTTTATATATATAAATTTGATCTAAATTATAGAAATAGTTTTTCAGCGCCATAACCGCCCTAAGAACGCAAAATAGTTAAAGAATGGTTAGGCTGATAGAAATTTAAGGTCTTACAGTAGCCTATACAACATCCATGCCTTAACCCAAAAGTAAATAATTTATGATGTTGCTTTAAAATAACTTCCAAATAATTTTGATTACTACCATCATTACTCACATAAAAATCCAACAGCATTTATGTTACGTAGTTATAGAATTTTATTAAAACTCTCCTCGATAATTCAGGTTGTTGGGTATAATTTAACCCTCGTAGCTGTGAACTGTATTAAACAGTGATTATTTTGTATTTGTATGTATTTGTTGCAGTTCTTATTACAATCACTGATTTGTCACTAAGTTATAATGAAAGAAAATATATTTATTGGTTATTTATTATACATGTTGTTTCGCGGACTTTACTTTTAGAAGTGGATAATTAGTTCCATCAAAACACTCCGCTACCCTCTCTTCCAAGGGGTAGCAACCATCCCGTGTAAAAGCTCAATGCCATGAAGGTTGTCACCAATATAATAAAACAAAAATACGTCCGAACGGACATGTCAAAACGACTGGTAACAATTAAAAAAATCAAATAGAATCTGGACTAAAATATCAAAATCCACAAGGAGAAGGTTTACTTTTCTGGGATTTTGTTGGAACTACGCATGGCGATAGAGTTGATAGTCAAACCGATGTCTTTAAAATATTATAGGCCTACGAAAGGGGATTAATTATAAATGTTAATTAAGGTTTAAAAGTTTGCGGGCAATACGTGCGCTTACTACAGTGTTCCATATTAACGTCTCGGTAGCTCATTGGATATATGTGAGATACTACAACTTTTTACGCTCGTGTTCAGAGATGATCGGGTAAAAATCCCATACCATATTTTTTATTTATTTTAACCTATTTTTATGTTTGCATATTTAAATATTGCAAGACTGTACTCGATGATGTATTATATATGTGTTCAATATGTAGGAACAGAAACACATTTAGATGCACGGAAGAAACAAGAATGAACGAAGTGTCGCAGGCGCGGCCGCAGGTAACTTGTAACGGCTGATTTGAATTTATAATCACGGAATTTTTATATTGAAGCAATTGCACAATCGAACATATACATACACTGATGCTGAGGTACGAATATATTTAAACGTGATATATAGAGATACTTTAGATATATATTTAGTATTCGAAAATTGATGCAAAAATAAAGTTAAAGTAAACACTACAACCGAAGTTTCTCGGTTCTTATTCCTAAGTAAATACTTATTTTATGAAATATATCAAATTTTTGTCGTATTTTTTTTATTTATGATCAATAGAAGCAAATGTTATTACCAAAATTTTGTCACTTGTTGCTAAGTTATAAAACAAATGGAATTTTACCCATGTTATTTCCATAGAAACTTTGGTTGAAGTGCGGACTATGTAAGAGGTAATATTAAGAACAAAACCTTTCGGAAAATTATTTTTTATCAATTTGGAAGCAACTCCTGGGAGCAAGGAAATTCGAGAACATCTATATTAAGAATCACCCTAATATATATAAGTAGAAATAAATTTCTAACCACTATTACTTCATTATTGTCTTATAAGTTTTTATTATAACTTTATTGAAATATAATTCAATTTATTGACATAATGAATAGAGTAGTATTTTAAATCTAATTAATAAATTAAATAAAAATAAAAAATTAAATAAAAGATTAATAAATTAATCCTTCCAGTCATTGCTACATTAAACTAAAAAAATATTGACAATTATTAAAAAAATTCCAATAAAAAAATTAAATATGGATAAGTCAACTATTGAGTTGTCTTCTAAGAAACACGTACTTGAAAAGTATTATCACAACAGGTCATAAAACTCATGCCGTTGAAAAAATAAAAAAAAAAACAAATAAAATACCGACTAAATAAGGATATAAAAAATATTCGCAATGTATTAATTAATACTATTTTGATTATTAAATCTAATACATACAAAATTTCGTTAAAATTGAAGATGCTTAGAAATTAGAAAATTTAGTGAATAGAGTAATATCGGTTACTACTTAAAAGAATATCATCTGTATTGTCGAATGATACCACTTATAATACCAACTACCGAATATTCTTTCATCTAAAATAGAAAGCATTTTAAATGAATCAATTGGTGCCTTGATGTCTAGAAACGACGAATGTTGATAATCTTAAATACATTCAACGAATGCATCCATTCTAAATTATATGTCCATTATTGAATAAATGCATTTTAATGAATACGTCAGACGATTTTATGTGTCTATTAAAGATTTAGAAGTTTTATTTCATGATGAAACGCATACACATTGACTTATTTAATATTTTCCAATAATTAACACAATTTTCGATCAAGAATTAACGGTGGGCAAAACTTCATAATTTTTATTATATATTTGCCAGATTTGGAAGTATTTTAGAATTTTAAAATTTGATATATATATATATATATATATATATATATATATATATAGATATAAATATTTAGAGAATCAAATTTTTTGATTTTTCACTTAAATATGAAGGTAAATAATCATCGACGGAGCCATTTAAAATTTATTCAAATATTTGTACTCTAATATTTTAAAAATTATTAATTCCATTGTGTTAAAATATAAATTAGTGTCAAGTATAAAATATAAATTAGTGTGATTATCTAGAGAGTAAAAAACTATTAAATAATCCTGAAACATCAATTTTAGAATGTATTTTTAATGTGTAATTGTTTACAAATACATTGAAGGAAAAGGAAATAAATTATATGATCATTAATTACATATAAAAATTTCAAAAAAGCAGAAATCACACTGCATTTTTAGATAATCATAACTGGGTATAATTTTTAGAAGGCAACCCAACGGTTTGACTCCCTAAATTTGATACATTGTTGATTAGATTTTTTTGCAATAATGATTTGCGTTGTTATAAATTCTTCAACCGTATCATATTGGCCTTTGATATAACTTTCATAATATATTTTTTTGAAATAATTTGTTATAAGAAGTTTGGCATATAATGATTTATGCGGTTTCCCTGGATTCATAATTACAAAGTTTATCATTACATTATTAAGTAGCTACAATCCGCGTATATGACAACCTGATATCAAACAGTAATGATATCCATTTTTCCATAAAATTATATATAAAAATATTTTCCGAAAGAAAGTAGTTCATCACCACTAATAAAAAAATCTAATATAGCTGAGACAGTAATTAGATTGCCATCTGAAAAAACTGTAAACTTTAGAAGTATCTATTAACAATCAACAAAATAGCTCAAACAAATCTCAAGTTTTGTTTGCTGTTTCCAAAAAAATATGGTAGCAAAAAGGACAATAAAAGTAAAGACCCGATGTTAGTTGATATTGTACAAATAATTTATACGTATAATAATAAATTATTATATTGTATGCAACTCATAATTCTTTTAACTGAAATTCAATTATTTAAATATCATAAATATATCATATTTTAAAATTCCAATTTATTCTCAATAAATCCATCAATCCAACAGAAGACTACCTCCGAGAGCTTAGGCGCATGTGTATATCACCGAAAATAAATGCGAGGACGGGTCGTCGATAAACAATGTATCAAGCCCGTCCTAAACGAATTAAAGAAGGCCAAAATTGAAACAAAACAAGGTACAAATGCAGACAAAACAATAAAAACTCAAAACAAAACGAAACATTACGGAAACGAAAGATTTACGACGTGCCGGCATTCAATAATGTAAAATATCAGCCGAAACTCGCCGTCCGAATCGTTCACGGGACACCGCACCACAAACGGGCATAAATTTTATTCTGATCGCACGTGAAATATAAAAACGTGTAAAAAAACAATCTGACAGAGCCCGCCGTGTGGATTTTGAATTTGATTCACATCGAGATGGATGTGTCAGAGGATAAAATGAAACAGATGACATGACAGTGATGATCAAAAATGAATATTTTTAGGGTTTGGTGCACGAAAGATTAGGCTGGTCATTATTTCATCAACTGATTGTTAGCTGTCTCTATAACTGAAAGTTTTTTAATTTTTTTTTTTTTTTTTTAATTATTTTTATTGGCCTCGCTTACTTGAGCATTTAGCCACCTACATTATTCTATACAATCATATATCCTATACAATCTTCAATTTTATACTATCTTCTTCATATAATCCTATTCTTTTATCTATACTTCTAAACTTATCTTCATTCTTCTTTACTATCTTCTCATTTCATCTTCTAACCACTATTTCTTCTTCTTCTATACTTTTCATTTCTTTTTACTTCAATTCATTTTTAATTATAATTTTCTAATTTTTATACATTTTGATTTCACATACATATCTTTTTATTACAATTCATAATTCTATTATTATTCCAACTTAACTACTTAATAATTTTCAACTTCTTGCCGGAGATTCGAACTCGGAACCTCCAGCATGTGAATCGGGAACGCTACTCTTGAGCTAATCCCGCCAAAACTGAAAGTTAAATAGTCACAGTTTTGATATTAGTTTCTCGGTGAGATTGTCTAAAAGTTGGAAATCCATTAGAAAGACATTATTTTTAATGTTTAATTGTTTTACAAATATATCAATGCAAAAAGTTATATGTCCAATGATGGATAATCACATAACAAATCTAGTTTTAACAGATCAGAATTAAAAACAAAACAAAAGTTCTTAGTAATTAACTTCCCGAAAAAGAAGTTTATGTTTTCATCAAAAAATTCGATTCACTAATTTTTATGTTTTCTCGGCGTTTCAAGCCATTCTGAATCAAATGAGACCAAATTTGGATAAAGTATGTGTGTGTGTATGTGTGAACAGATTTTTTTGCCGTAAATCGACGTTTGCTCAAAAATGGCTGAATTGATTTCAAAAATTTAAAAGCTATTCGATGTATCTCGATGAAGACTAGCGTTTCTCAGTTTTGTGCGACAATCAGCCGAGCCGTTTCTTTGTAAATCGCAGAAAAGTGAAAAATTGTTCGTCCACGTTTTAGCCCGCAATTCTGAATCGATTATAAAAATTCAAAAACCGTTCGAAAGATATTGGTTTAAGACTTAATGGTGCAGATTAATTTTTGTAATCGTGTAGATTAGTTTTTGGTAGAGATCGGCCGGGGCGTTTTCTTGTAATAAAGTGTTGTAAAAAAGACTTTTTTGGCGATTTTTATGATTTTTTTGATGGTAGATACCATAGTCTTATAGATCATATAAAAATATTACGTCCCTGCGACAAAGCAGTTAAATTTGAAAAATTTATCAAAGTTTGAGAAAATGAGTAGTTTTTTGACGTTTGTTAAAATTAAAATTAGACAATTTACTTGGTATGACGATAGAGTACTTGGTCTTAATGAACATACTAAACCATCAAAGTCATGCGGAATCTGGTTCAATAAAAAATTATTGATTTTTGAAAATTTGCTTTTAGATAATACTCCGAGTTAACGTGTGCGTTGGTTTTCAATTATGAGTAATAAATCCACTCAGAATACTTTTAATCCTTATAAATTAATTTATTTCTTATTGATTAAGTCGATTATTTACACATATCGGGAAGTTAATGTGACTTGCCTCAAGGCAAAATACCAATACCAATTAGTTTAAATATCTAATTAGATACTCTAATTAGAGTAACACCTATCTATACATTGCTGTTTACCATTCAAACTATTACTCTTAAAAATATTCAAAGGTGAAATTCACATGTTTTTGAAATTTTATCAACCTATTGCCCATATAATTACCTTCATGTATTTAATGAAAACAATTTGTTAAAACAATCTTGACATAAAATATTTTTATACCATTATACCAGTATAATTGGGGATTCACAGCGCTGGTTTTGTAATCAAGAAGTTCTAGATCTCTACCCGCGTTGCGGACAACCTGATATCAGCTTTCATTTGAAAACTTTCAATATCTGATATGGCATTGAAATAATATATTATCCGCTATTTACAATATACTATTTAAGCTTTTGATTTTCTATGTCTTGTGTTTGAATACTTCACTTTTAACGCGTAAATTTTCCACAAAAAGTGTTTTTATCTGAATATCTGTTATAAAGATAAATAATAAATTTCGTTATTTTTTCACCAAAATGTACGCAATTGAATATCATTTGATAAATCTGGTATTCTGTTCATTCTAGAATGTTATCACCAAAAAAACTAATGTAAAAATCTATTTTAAAACAAATACTAAATTGATGAAAGTATCAAATAAAATAATCAACTAAAGTGCAAGAACGTTACTAAAAAAAAAACTTATCAAAATAAAAAAATGAGAACATGCGTGCACTTTTAATTATTCCTAAAAAATTAGTTAATAAATTAAATTATAAGCAATATAAATATATGTTTGTACAAATGCAAATTTTACCATGTTAAGCCATGTTAAGCAATCAATTGTGAAAATAATAATGTACCAATACTTACTATTTTATAAATACAGTAATAAAAATAGAATTTAAAACAAAATTTTCTTACATTTCTTTTGGTGTAACATCCAATTCAGTAAGATCGAAGTCATTAATTTAGACTAAAATAATATCATGATAAACACACGTATATTCAAATGTGTAAAAGTGCCCAATGCTGTTTCGACGAAATCTCTTGTAAAAACAATAACGTAACACTAATACCGATCGATTATTGACTTCATGAACACAAAAATAAAATTAATATTCAACAACAAAATAAAACAAAATATTATTTTCTACGCACATCTGTAACCTAATCCTTCAAATACACAACCAGAATCCAAATGTTTCAATAATAATAGAATTATTTATTCTGTCTGTTCCCAAAATTCCGTTTGCGCCGTTTAATGCATTTGATAAAACAAAATGCGTGGTATTTTTGTCACACAAAAATAACGAATTTATAAAACAGTAAAAACTAGTCCAAAAGCGGCTTCGTGGTTTTAATTTGAGCTCTCTAGTTTATCGATCGATAATCGGGGATATTGATACACGTGTTTGATGGCAAAACAAATAACAATATCATTTTTTGATTTAGAAAATTTAGATTTCTATTGAAAAATACATAGATATATACCACATATGTGTCTCAATATGTAGTATTAAAATTAATTAACGGTCTTTTTTCTACTTCATGAACAGCTATCAGAACTATCCTTAAGCGTTCTAGGAGTTGTTATGATGTCATTCTTTACAACCTAGTACTATTAAAAGGAAACCCAGAAGATGTCCTTCCTCTTAGTAATTAGATTATTTTCAGGTATTTTTAATAGTAATGTGATATAATTTACAACAATGCCCAGTACTATTTTCACTTAGAGTCATATTCAGAACTATATTTGCATGTAGAAACCGATATCACTACTGCTATAATTCAGGTTGTCCGAGACGGGAATAAACTGCGAGCAAACCAGAATAAATTATAGTTTGTGGAAAGCTTCAGAAAACTATATTGAATAATAGGAATCTAAACTGTTAGTCAGTAATAACATAAAACATACTGAACTATAAAGTAGTTGAAGCCAGTATGGACCTATGGTATATCGCTTTGGGGTAGTTTTTTAGAAGTGTTAATTTCAATTTCTAACTATATTTTCTTTGATAATTACGGAAAAAATTAAAATATTTTTAATTATTTATTTTTGTATAACAAATACTTGGATTACAGGGGTCTCCCTCCTGCAAAAAAATCCTCTCGTAAGGAAATTATCTATTTTATAACATTTCAATATTCTTTACCCCATAAGGGTCATAGGATCCATAAGTTCTGATCGCTGTTCAAATAATGAAAAATTATATAAAAAAAACATACTGACCACTTACAGCACTGAATGCCATCTTATAGACAGATTGTGATTGTATAAAAGGGGAAAAAATTGAATAAAATGATTTTGCTATAAACTTATATACATATATTAAATCGTAACATTGTATTTTAATGTCCCTGATAGTTTTGGAATAAGTTAACACAGGTTTAATTCATTTTTTAAGTTAAGTCTGTTAATGAATTTTATGTATTAGAAGCTTCCAACTTATTTGTACCAAAATATTCTATTAGCATTACTGTGCTCAACTAGGTGGTGCTTTTGGTAAAATAAATATGTGAAGTATTCGATTTGTCAAAAACAATAATATCATACCTATATTTCTCTAAAACTAGTGCCTAATATCGCACACCTACATTACTAGTAGGTGGAAGTCTAATGTTAGTATGTCTAAAACATCGCATCATGGTAATTAAGACCAATTCACGCTAAAATATTTGCGAACATTAATTTCACGCACACAGTATCGAAAATCGATAATAAACCAAAACTAATTCGCAAAAAAAAATTTTTTATCCACAAAATAACAATCAAATGACGCAAAAATGCTTTTTTGTTGGCCTGAGAGCTCTCAAAAATGAGGGCAAATCACACATCATTCATATTATGTTAATCAACAAGAAAGGAATAACACATCGTAATTCTTATCTGATCTGAAATGTTCCAGATCTTAAGGTGTCAGAGACATATACGTGACCGGTGCTAGACTGCGTGGTTTTCTTCCAACGATTTGTTTATTCTGGCATTGAGATAACATAAAAATAAATGCTATAGCAATATGATGTCATTGTAATAAGAAAAGAAGGCTCCTACTGCAATTTAGGAGTCGGAAATAATGAGCTAATCCTGAGATTATTTAAGATTATCCTGATTATCTTAAGTAAATTATTTCTAACAAAGGCAATAAGATTATTAAAATTCTTTGTACTATTTGAATTAGTCTGAAATTTTACTACCATTTAAAAATTACTAATTTCTCTACATCATTTTTCAGTTGCAAAGAAGAATTCAACTGGCCATTATGGAACAAGAAAACAACTATCATGAAATGTCACCTGGCGTGAAAACATGAACAGATAAATAAATATTTATACATTAGGCTTTGTAGATACATGTTCACAGAACTAATGCTAATATTGCAGAGTACATAGATAACCATACATATAACCATAAGCCAATATTGCCAGTGATGTAGTAAATACACCCTCGATAGGAAAAGAATCTTTGTTATCCGATTAGATTCTACATATAATTTTTATATCATCATGATGTATTAAGACAGATTCTGATATTGTTTCGAATGCGCCGAATAGTCTGTGTTCACAAAAAAAAAATTCAATATAACTGAAGTGTTACTTGCTTGTGTCTAAGTACATCATAATAATTATTATTAATGTAGTTTATCATTTTTATTCAGTTTAATTATATCCACTAATAATGTCAAATTTATATGTCGAAACGTATGGTAAAAAATATATAACATTTCTAAATATTTTTTATTTGCTCTTTATTCTTAAATTTTTCTACTTACACTTAATTGATTGTAAAACTAGATAGTGATCAATAATCAAATGTTTTTGTTGCGTTATAGAAAATTTAAATTGATTCCCGAATTGACACAAAGATGCTTTAATTTTGTAGTCTTGTCTTATATACATATACACACACATATATATATATATATATATATATATATATATATATTTCCATTCATTTTATACAATATATTGTTGATAGTATATTTACGGGATGTTACTGTACGGGAAGTTCCAGCAATTTGCCTTAAGGCACAATGTCATACACCACTAGTTTTTTTCTGAATTATGACATATCTAGCTAAAACGTATAAATTAATAATAGTTTATATTTATTTTGAATTCGACGTACTGTTTTATATATATCGATATATCGATATGAATAACTATAAAAAATATGCAAATTTAATACAAGAATATCGAATATATGTAGTACGTATCTGATATAGAACACACAGTTTTTACTCTCATATGCTCTACTAAAAATAGAAGAACAATGTAGCAAAATATTTCTATATGGTGAATAGTTTCCAAGAAAAATTACCATGAAAATCGTATTCAACACAGAAAATGTTTATATAATTTATAAGTCAGTATTGTGTCTAGCTTATTGATATGGTAGACAAACAAACAAATAAATTTAATTTGTCCAATATGTTTTTTTATATATATTTTATATATGTTAGATTGAATTTGTGCCTAGCATGGTGGCAAACTAATGTCATTAGACCAATTACGAGTACTTGCCACTGCCTATCATACTGTGATTCATGGATAAAATTGAAAAAAATTAACAAAAAGAGTGAATTAATTCTGGCATTAGTTGACATCAAGCAATATAAGTTAAATTTATAAAAGACGATCCAATATTGCAACATCATTACTTCAACAAGTAGCAACACCTAAAAGAGACGAGTTGTTCATGATACCTACTGCTTGTCAAAAAAGTATTTTTAGGAGGGCAACCAACTCGTCTCAAAAGAAAACTTTTAAATGATCTAATCAACAGCAAATCGAGATATATAATTGTTTTCCTAATGGTAAGAAAAAGACAAGTATACATCAAGAACAAGATATAAACGGCATTTTGCCTAAAAGCAAGTTGCAAAAAATACTTATTTCAACTAATATGTGTGAATCACACAATTTTTACAATTTCGATGTCAAACGACTTATAATGACTTGAAGCCTCAAGATATCACGATTAGGATTTTTTGGCAATTCAAGAGCCTTCATTGGTTATAGGAAGAAAATCTCAACTATCGACATACAATAAACTAATGATTTATTAAGTTATCCTAAAACCCATTTAGACTTACGGAATAACACTTTGGGGGACAGCATATAAGAGTAAAACAAAAGTCAATCAAAAATTCAAAATTAAACGCTCCAAAATATTTACTGGTCTGGCTGCTCCACCAGAACACGGGTCTGCATACTGCAAGACAAGAAATCACAAGATACGCCATCAAGTAAAAACATCGATTGAAGACACATCCTAACGAGCTCGCCAAAGTGCTCATGTCAATAAACTACACCAGAAGACTAAAAAAAACACCTAAAGACTTAACAAACGCATAAAACCGAATCAATTTATATATTATTTATTAATTTAGGGGAGAATGCAACTGTGCACTCTTCCAAGCATTCAACAATTCAATTGCAGACTGCTTCTTTTTTGTAATAATATTCATAAAATTTACTTAATGTCTATTGGACAGGTGTAAATTATATACACAATAAAAAAGAGTTTTTGGCAAAGTCATAAACTTCTTTGTAAAGTTAAAACAAAGTATAAAGAAAGCAATTGATGAAAACCTCCATAAGCAGAAAATGAAGACTTCTTAATCTATCATCGTACAAAATAAACATGGACTTTATATGCATTTAGTCAATGCAGTGGCAAGGTTTCAAAAAATTATGCACTCGCTATTGCGACACGGTATGATTTAAATAAAGAAATAGAAATCTAATAAATATGCATAATACATCTATATTTTATTCCAACTAATTAAGCAACAAAATATCTTTAACCCAGCCTCGAAGTCAAACCGAGTCATGCAATAATTATCTGTTAAGTTATGACTTCAGATACCTGGTAGATATATGACCAGCTACATATGTTAAAATTATATGAATACATTGTAAACATAAGAGGCTGACGTCCACACTCATATTTATTTTTAGAAACTGTTCATTATTTATTAATTAAGCGTTCATTCATAATGTAACGCAAAAGTAATTGTGTTCAGCATGTGATTATGCAATTCTGCAAGAGCACGACGAGGAAGTACATAGATTTTTGCATATTGTATTTTAATCTGTTCACTAGAGTTCCGTATCCAAAATATGCATAATGTCATTGTAATATATTACACCTATATGTGCAAAGGCTTAGATGGTTCGTAAACTTTACTAAAATGGAATTCAATGCCCCAGCAATCCTCGAATCGAATCCTGGCACATTCATAGAATTTAAATTGTTAATTTGAGACTCAATAAAATTTGATTGGTTTAGTTGAAATTGAAATATAATTATAAGTCAGAAGAAAATAGGATGTATGAAAAGATATTGAAAAAAAAAAACAGAACAATGAAGTAAAAAGTTTTGTATGTAAAAGAAAATAGTATATAATAAAAAAATGTTTTAGGTGCCTGTATGCTCTAAAAAAATAGTGTAAATTGAAGCTCATGATAATATAAATCATATCATATATTCGAACATTCAAAAATCAATATAAAATATAACAGACAGTATTACTATTTATAAACTCATTTTATATTTATTGTTTAGCATTGAAGTAAAATTTTATAATCTTTCACAAAGAATCATAGCTTTCCACATAAAATTAAATAGTACGTAATACATTTTAATTACTGAGTTCTAATTTATTCTTCATGTATTACATTTTAACAGCAATGATTATAATTCACTAGACGTGGGTGGCATTTTGCTCTAAGACAAGTTGCAAGACCTTTCCGATTTGTGCAAATAATAGATTTAACAAGTAAACGGTGATTGACGAATATATTTGTCACAAAAAAAGTAGCAGAAGTTTGTGTATTGACGAGTCGTCACAAATCTTTCACCAAAAGCTATGTAGATTTCAATGTATTTTGATCGAGCGTTTTGCACATAAAACCTAAACTTCAAAAGGCAAAAACGTTAAAATATTTACTGTGGTTAGACTAAACGTATGAGTTAGCAAAGTGACAAAGGAAAGTTGCACTTATGATAAATTTGTTATTTGACATTTGTGCCTTTTGGAGGTTAGGCTTCAGTAGTAAATTGAGCTTAAAACGCTTAAGGGGGAGCTGCTGCTTTAGATGCTTCAAAAAATTGCTTTCTTTGAGGATTTTTTAGGGAAGGAAATAAATATTTAATTGAAACGAAACTTTCAGGTTTTATTGTTATATATTTCAACTACCTTCTGAATTTTTTTCATTACTGTATATGTCATAATATGTCGGGTATAAGCATTTTGCCGATGCGCCACGAGTGTGTAGGTATCATTTGGCGGGAAAGATTAGGGTCACAATTTCCATCCGAAACAAAAAAAATCAAAATAAATATATATTTTCAATAGAATAGATTCTAGTTTGACCTAAAAATCCAGAAAAAAATGAGAAATTCACCTATTTTGCGCTTGAAAAAAATCATGTTTTTTATACAAAATTTCACTTTAGATTGATTGATGAAAAGTGGATTAATTATAACTTTTTTTTTAAGTTTTTTTTCGGTTCAACTAGAATAGAATTTAATTCTGCATACAATAAATCTTGTCTCGTTTCGATAGGACATTTAGTTTTTTTCATCTTTCCCGCCAATTAGGAAGAATCGAGAAAATTCATTGCCGAGAAATCGCCCGTCGAAATTTTCCTACCGCTTGTATACATGCTTGACGCCCACTATTTCTTCTGTAATTCCTAAAATAATTTGAATTTGTTTCTGAAATTTTAGGGATATATTTTTGTCTAGTTTTGGAAGACATTTTTGCAATAAAAAAATCGATTTTTTAAGCCTCTAAAGCAGGCTCTCCCCTTAATCGTACAACCAAGACCAGTAACATAAAATTTCTATTTTATCAAAAAAATTGGCCCCTTAAATTACAATAGTCAGGCGAAACTTTACCGTGATCTGGAATGTAGAACCTCGAAGACATACCTCTCCAAAGTGTACACATAAAAATGACAAATGAACACGATCCAAAGCACGTAACACTTTTTGCACACATTATAAAAAAATCTATTACGAATGAAATAAATATGAATAATAATGCTGAGAAGTAAAGAACACCTTGAAACACATTAATACATGGACGAGGATTGATAAATAGGGGCACTTGAATTGTCCACGAGGCACTTTAGTAGTAAAAACTAAAATATTGTACTTTATAATTATGTTACACGTCACAAACACTTGTTAATTAAAAATCATATTAATCATAATTATGAGATCGGATTGAACTAAAATAATTCGTGAACACACTTGGCACTGTTCAGATATGTTACCACAAAGGAATACGCGCCATTACTGACAATTCGGCGATCCATATACTTTGTTGTAATTGTTATAGATAGGATGATAAATGCATTTGCAATACTTTATCAGTTACCTTTCAGGTGGCGCTGAAGGCGGCATTGTGAAGACCATTGTGTGTACTCGATCGAGAAAAAAATGTCTTTGCTACTGTTGATATGATACGATAACGCTTTATCATAAAATGGATTTTTATTGAATAAATTAGGTGTAAGTGACATTTTTTCTCAAACATAAAATGGTATACATGCAGAAAATGATACAGTAATCTTATTTAAATTCGATTGCGAATGCATAATATGACGAAAGGCATGTGAATAATCACAATGCTGTCAGATGTTGAGCGTCATTGTCACAGTCTTGTCGCAGTAATCAGTTCAAACGTATATCGCGCCTTCAAAAGTTCATTTTGATGGTGGTTTTCTCATGTTTTTTTTTCAGGACTTTTTTAATGATATGTGTAAATGGTAATGCCAGTACTGGTGATCTTGATCAATTTTATTGCAATTTTCAAGTGTTTGGTGGAATTTTAGTTATTATTTCATTTTTGTTCATGACACATTTATTCAATGGACAAAATATCATAGTACTACATGGTAGTTAATTCGAGGCCAAGAAGAAAGAAAATTGAAACCTTACAAAGGTGATGGTGATGGATTACAAAGGCTTTTACCATCTACTTTATACTTGGTCTGGTCTAAAACAGACCACTACTACTATCTGCTTCTAAAAGGATCTACTGGTAAAAAGAAATATACTTGCATTTATTGCAAAGACCTCTTTTTCCGATCTGAGTCCAGTTAAAGTTGGTTACGATATATGAGTATGACTGGTTTCCTTTAGACTTAGTATGTCTTATATGTCATTTTATTCGTGTATATGTGCAAAATGGTTTTTGTTATAGTTTTCATTCTTCTTAATAATTATGCTAAGAAAATCTGAAACTCGTTTAATGATGATGTTATCTATCATTTGTGGTAAGTCTTAAAGAAGAGAATTAAAGAGAAAACTATTGGCATCTTTAAACATTCAGAAACTTAAAGGGCAAAAAAGGAAGCAGTACGACTCTGATATTTCGTAAATCAGTAATATTTTTTTAAATGCCTTAACTTTATGTAAAATATATCTTATTCTCTATGACCATATTTCAACCTACAGAACAAATTAATTTTTAACTTCTCGTGGGGTAAGTTATAGTAATCGCAAAAAAAATCGAAAATGAAAAAAACATTTTTTTTCTAAAAGTTTTTTAATTATTGGTCCGGAAAGTTCCAGCAATTCGCCTTAAAGCACGAAGCCCTGTACTACTAGTATTTTTGTATTTGTATGGAAAAACGCCAGTCGCATAACGAACTTTCTCCCAGAACGAATTAGGTATGTAGAGCGGGATATCGCTATATATCAACACAAAATTTCATCAAAATGGCTAAAAAAAATTAACAGTTAATTACGAAGAAACCAAATCACCGCGATTCCTAACTGGAATGTTTAAAAAAGTTGTTATATTTCCGTTCAGGATTTTTGGCAGAAAATTTGGACTTATCTGCTGAAGAAACGACTGGGCTGATCGTCGCACAAAACGAATTAATGTGAGACCTCACAGAGTTTTATCAAATGCCATTAAAATTTTGAAATCGGTGCAGCAGTTTTTTTGAAAAATTTCAGCACGACAATGTGCAGAATTCTCGAGGAGTGCAACGGCCGCAAAGTTAATTCACCGATACGCATATCGCTATGTAATGACACTGCGAAGAGCTAGGGCCTAACACTCCTTCACACTAGAGGACACCACAAGAAAAACATTACAAATAAAAAATAAATTTTACATGTCAAATTTTTTTTTAAAATATCATAATCACTCAAGTAAAACAACTACTGAGTTGTTTTTTCCAACATGCCCTTGTAGTATACAATGTCCCTTTTCGGCCGACTATTGTAAATTCATCAAATTTATTGAATGTCCTTTACTGGACAGTTGTATATAAAAGAGATAATAAAAAAAATCATTCAAGTAATGTATTATCTGCAATAAGATATACGTTTACAAACCTTTTTTTTGGATTTTTAGTTTTTCAAAAAATTGGTTTATGCAGGTTTTACGACAACTTGTTTAAAGATTCGAATGGCATTTAAATCGTTAAGGTTACCTTTAGCGATTGAGGTAAAATACATATACACAAAACAATTTTTAATATATTTATTACAGAATAGTTAAGTTATGAATACTTCATTGAATATTATTTATATTTATGTGAGTTCGGCATCTAGGAGAAGGAGAATGAGTCCTAGTGCTAAATCCAAAGGGTCTCTGTCCGGCTAGAAATGTGCCAATAGAATCCATAAAGACAGTGTCGACAGACAGATATATAAGGCGTTAGGAATCAGAACTTAAGCGTTCTGAATTTTATTTGAAATAGATTATATTACAATTTCTGTAATAGGGCGAATATTTTTTGATGCAGCAATGTCGGCTGAAGGCTATTTTCACTTGGAAACTTATTGCTATCTACATTTCCAAGTGAAAAACCATGTCACTTTTGCTTGACATCAGGCTCCTCGAAGCGGGATCGAACCCGGGACTTCTGATTCAGGTCTAGTCGCTCTAGCCAGTCAAGTAGTACACCATAAATTTTTCGTGGCGTTCAAAAACATGAGATTTTGATGAAAATGTTTTGAGTGATGTGACAATTTTTTTCACCCGTATCAATGTGAAAAGAGCTTCAACTTTAATGATGCTAGAAACCACGAGTCAATATTGTTTGCCTTCCGACAAAAGACGCAAATATTTCACGCTCGCGTCTGTGCGTATTTTACGCTACTATGTCGATGCGTTTCGCTTCAGAAATTGCGATTAGCTAAAATAAATTATTATTAATATCATCCATAATGAATGCGTATTAATCATAAAACTTCATTATAATTTTTCTTCGTATAATTATTAAGCTCAAGTTAATTGATAGAATATTCATCAACTTCAAAACCCATTGTAAGGTAAATTAGGTAAATTAAGGTGCATTTTTTCCTGAGGCATGTTGCATTCACTCTCCAAAATGTTAATGATTGATTTAATCAATAAGTATTTGATTTGTTTATGATCGATCTGTCTAGCAGTCGACTCGTTCAATTTTTTAAATGATTACCTGTCTATGTACCTGTCAAAGTTGGCAACTTAATTCGTTTGTTTTTTCCTGCCTGTCTACCTGTTTACATTACATTTACTACCTGTCTACATGTTTACCTGTCAAGCTGTCATTCTGCCTACGTGTCTATCTATTTGTTTTCCTATTTGTCTACATGTCTATCTGACTACCTGTTCACTTGTCTACCTGTCCACCAGTATCACTGGTCATCTGTGTATCAATATTTCTACAAGTATGTAAATCAATAATAATAATCTGTAATGATTCATTTCAGACCACCAAATGTCATTTCTCAAAGGTTTTTCCCTGCAACTCTGCAACCGCTTGACCTGCCTTCGCAAAAATGTAATCGATTTTTTACTAAGTCAATACTAGTAAAATGTTGTTTGATTTGACATATCAAACATTAAAAAAGTTAAATTGAAATTCATCAAAAGTCTGATGAAAATAAAAAATACAACAAGTATACATAGCAAATAATCATACTATAACACATTTCACGAAAACCTATTTTTGTAAATTGTAGTATATTCATAGATACATAGGTATCGTTTTCCTCGATTTAGGCACTATAGTAATAAATTACACAAAGTCAAGACTAACTAATGGTAAGTCTTGACTACAATCATAAAACTTTAAATAGGCTCAAAAATAGTTGAATCCGACATTTCATATTTTCTTAGCAAATACGTGTAAACAATTTCTATAAATTTATTACCCAGTATCTTAACATGGAAAATTATTATTAATGATGTTTCCGATCATATAAATCTCTCAAAGCTTGAATGAAATCATCGATTTCACTTATGATAAATAATATTTCTATGAACATAAAATATATGAAGTATTTTGCTAAGTTGTACTAAAGTAAATGTACGCGAATGCAACTTTGTTATAAATAAATTTCCAATATTATTTGCAAGTTTGCACGTTTTGCGAAAACATTCGTTACTACATTCAATTAAGAATTACGAGTATTAGGCCGCGTTTCCATGATCCATTCGGATTTGTCTACCTCCTTCAGGCCTATAACAAAAATATATGATGAATTTTGGTGCTAATGCTGTATTTGCATTTTTAACAATTAGCAACATTAAATACTTTTCTTGGATTTTTTTCTTTTTTATAAATACATCGCAAGTCTCAATAATCTTTAAATTCATTATCAGTAATTCATATGAAGAGTAATTAAAAAATAAGAAGAAAAACAGTTTTGTTTACAGGTCTAGATTATATATTATAAAGAAATAGTAACAATTATTTTAATTTTTTTATTTGCCAAAATAAAATTAATTAATATTATCGCCTGGATGATCGACCATTTAAAAACACAATGATATAAGTGACTGAAATATTTTTATTAATTGAATTATACAAAAATAAAAATGATATAAAAATTACAATAAGAGAAAAGAGAAACATCGTGCATCGTGCCTTAAGGCAAACTCCTGGAACAACCCGTTCGTAATTTAAAATTTTTATAAGATTTGATTGAAAACTTTGAAAAAATTAGGTTCATGAGAATTTTGAACTTTTTGAAAAAATTGACTTATTTGAAAAATTTGTTTTTTTTGTATTTTTCAATTTTTTTGAAAATTCAGATTTTTTTCAAATCGATAGCATAGATTACATTCAGTCGTTACATTTCAGACGTAAACCTATGCAAAAATTTCCATTTTCGATTTTTGAACGATTACTACAACTTACCCTACGGCAAAAAACGTTTTACTTGTATTGACAAGATGAAGAACTGATAAAATTTTTGGGAAGGCAGATCCAGCGGTTATGGACTCACAATAAAAATATGTTAAAAAATGTCATTTGGCGGTCAAAAATGTTTATTGGACATATGCACATCAAATCATCAGATATTTTATAAAGGTTTTAATAATGTGAAATTTTGTGAATTTTTTTTTGAGTTTCGTACCAAGGTTTTAATTACGGTACGGGAAGTTCAAGCAATTTACCTTAAGGCACGATGCCATGCACGATGATTTCATTCAACTAGTTACACATTTTTTTTTTAAATAATAACATTCTGAATAATAATGTGTGTGTTTAATATTAATTTTAAAAATATTTTATAACATATTAATTTATTGGCTGTTTATTGAATATCTAATTTGACTAAATATATTATAAAATCATTATTGAGCCTCATACCTAATGACATTCCTCACTGATTTTGATCTTCTGATTTGATACTTTTTGTTGCTTATAAAAATATATATTCTAATTATATTTCAAAATAATGAATAAAACGAAATTGGCAATAAATAAATTTAAAAAAAAACTGAAATATACTAGATGTATATTTTAATATTTCAACTTAGATCATGAGTACTTGACTTAACAATATGCGCTTTCCAACATGCTTCTGCATATCGATGCGACCAGAGTTGATCTTTTCAAAAGTAATTAAAATTATGTTGTAAGTTGTGCGTTTATGAATGGCGACTATAGATAATTTATGATGATGTCCCTCAGTAAAATTCCGGTCGTGGATAAAGGAATGTCTCATCATCTTAAATATACCGTACGCAGGTGTTTGGAGAAAATATTAGCAGCGATATACTGTCAAATTCAGTTAATAATTTATGTTGGTTCTCTACGATTTAGCATATGTACTGACAATACCTAGTGTCTTTGGTTGTAAATATTTCAGATGTTATTGTTTATTAGTATATTACAAATTAGAAAACAGTTTTCATATAAAAATTCGCTCTGTAACCTACGTAGACTTGTGGCATTTAGCTATGAAACGACGCAGGTAAGTCCAATATTGGTAAGATGTAGAGACTTTATTCAAAGATTTTTTGAAGCTCTCTATATGTAACAGTAATAAAAGTGGTGTTTGAAATTATAAACAAACATAAATTGTCTGAAATTTTGGAGTTAGCATTAACATATGTGATTGGGAAACTGAAAGTTATTGTTTCTATTAGGTTGGCAACTAAGTAAGTGCAGATTTCTGTGAGAAAATCAAAGACATTTTTTTATTGGACCAAATAACTTTTTTCTGGTCACTGACTTTTTGTTATCTTTGAAGCAGAATCATCATCCCCTTTTCATAAAACTTTAGCAAAAAACTAAATCTGGAAGAATTTGACACCACCATCATTATTGAATAAAAAGGAACTAAAAGTAATCAGATGGTGTAAGATCGGCATCCCAACCAATTTCCAATTATTTTTGCCAAGTGTTCAAAAATAAGTAGTCACCGCTTCTATTTGCCAATTCAGACCAATTCAGGCTGCTTTTTTCAAATGCATTGTTTAATTTCGTTAATTGTTTAATGTAGACATAAGAACTGATCATATGGGTGGTGCTGTTAGTTCAAAGTAGACAATTCTTTTTTAATCAGTTTCAAGTGGATGACCAGAGCGTTTCACATAATTGAGCGAAAAATCACCATAACCAAACTTGGCAAACCAATTTTGATACTGCCGCTTTTTAGGGATTCATCACCAGAAAAAAGCATAACTTTTTGATAGCTTAAGATTCCTTTTTATTTTTTAAAAAGTAAACTATAACAAAAATTATCAATTTGTTTTTCTATTTTTCAACGAATTCCAAACGAAGACTACACAATTGATCAAAAAACTTGTTTTTGAGGATTGACAGCTGAATTGCCTAATATCCAATAACAAAAGGTATTTTATATTTGAACTATGTTAGCAGACCTAAAAATGCAACTGAAACCATCAAAAGGTGAAAGCCGCACTAATTTAGTTGCCAACCTAATAAATATTATGAAAAATACTAAATAAAAAAACAACCAATTGCTTACCTCCGAAACTCTACAAAAACATGTAGATGAAATAGAAAAGTGGATGAAATTATGGAGAATAAAAGTAAACAACTATAAATCAGTTCATATTACTTTCACCCTACAACAAGGTTCATGCCCTCCTGTTAAATTGAATGGTGAACTGGTTCCTGTATTCAATGTAGTTAAATATCTGGGAATACATTTGGAAAGGAGACTAACCTGGCATGAACATAATATACCAAAGAAGCGCCAGCAGCTCGAACTCAGACGTAGGCAATTTAATTGGTTAATGGGCTGACACAGATGAAAATCACAAATTGTGATGAAATCACAAGTCTCAATAAAAAATAAACTCCTGATATACAAGACAATTATTAAACCAATATGGTCCTACGGTATACAACTATGGGGTGCGGCCAGTAAATCAAACATAACTATTCTATAGAGGAATCAGAACAAAATTTTGAAAGAAATGCTCCAAAATATGTCCCAAACTAGTCAAGATCTCAAAATCCCCACTATAGAAAAAGAAATTAATCATTACTGCTCCAGAAACAAAGCTCGTCTATGTCGTCATCCAAACCAATTAGCGCGTGACCTGCTCAAGCCTTTACCACCAAAGCGTCTCAAAAAAAGAATCTGCAATGATTTACTACATCAAAATATATAATATCTAAGAAGGTGCTATCGCAGTATAGCTATCCTTCTCACGCTGTCAAATAAAATATACTTGTATAGTAGCTGAATTTACTGGGTGTGTTTCGAAGAATGATATAAATATATATTGTAAAAATGTCCCAATAGGCTATTTTCACTTAATATCACATTTGGAATCTGAAACTTCAAGTAAAAATTTTATATTGGCTAAAATGGTCATTGAACCCGTAACCAGTGGTTGCCAATCCAAATTCTTACCACAGGGCCTTGGTCAGCACATAGGAATATAGTATGATATGTTTACTAACTCCAGCACATGGGGAATAACAGGACATGGCATATTTATTCAAAAGCAAGCTCGGCAGATAAATCGCAAAACTATTCCTTGGTGACACTACTAGTATATTATTGCATTCTGCAAATGCAATAACACACGACGAACAAAGACCTACTCGTGAGCAATACTCGATGAGATTCTGACCGGAAATAATTCACGAAGATAGATTGCGTATGCAATTTATGGAGTGCAAAAGTTGATACGGTGGACTAGACTAAGGTAGACATATGCAGGCAAATATAGGACACGAGTTTGTTAATAAAAATAAGAATTGTTATGAATAATAAAAATTGACATTTCTGTTTTTGATTAAAAGCAACCACAGGTCGTTGATCTATAAATAAATAAATAAATAAATACATCCACTCCCCCAGGACAATTGTGACAGGAATAAAAATATGCTAGAAAACAAAAATGGTTCATAACAGCTTTTATCGAAATATGTAACACAATACAACATGATCATTAATTTAAAGCATAATTTTTTAAACAAGAAATATATGTGATTTTTGTTTGTTGGATTGAACTTTCTTTTCTCTTTGCCTTTCGTATTTTGTCTTAGTTAAGTTTTTTTCTTTACCTGTTTGGTCTTTTCTCAGAAAAAACGAGAAATACATGTCACAATCGTACCCAACGCATACTTTTGAAATTAAACCATCGTTATGACTGACAAAAACTAATTAACTACTAATGTTCAACTTTCAGCAAAATAACAAACAAAGTAATCTGTATAGCTACAATTAAGAATTATTATTAAAAGAAATCGAACACGAAATCTTAGATTTTAACTTCTCGTAGGATTAGTTATAGTAATCTTAACCTTTCAAAGGTCTGATCATTTTGGCATACCTAAGAAAAATGGATGTATGTGTGTGTGTATGTATGTGCGAATACAATTTTTTGTCGACGATTTCGGGAACAACCGATATGAATGATGATGCAAAAAACAATTTACTTGTATTGACGAAATAAACAACTGCTGAAATTTTTGATCAAAAAAGTGAAAAATAATGCCATTTGACGATCAAAAATGGTCATTAGACATATGCACATCACTGATGTCAAATATTTTATTGACATTATAATAATAAACACAAATTTTGTGTATATTTCTATGGATTCCGTGCTAATGTTTTTATATTAGACTCTGGCGCGGCGCTTACGCGCTTTGATAATTTGACTCTAAAATAGCTAAGAAACGCAATTACTTTAATCAAATTCAAAGTTTTTAAATAATTCTAAGATATAAAAAAATCTTTTTTTTTTCAAAAAAATCCATTGTTTTCAAAAATTTCAAGAAACTCTCAAAAATCTATTTTTTTCAAAGTTTAGAAATAATCTTAAAGTTTATTAAAAATGTTAGTTTTCAACACTAGTTACTCTTCAAAAGCAATGCGTTCTAAGATCACGATAACTGAAT
Organism: Ctenocephalides felis; assembly: GCF_003426905.1. NCBI lineage: Eukaryota > Metazoa > Arthropoda > Insecta > Siphonaptera > Pulicidae > Ctenocephalides > Ctenocephalides felis. Next base: position 140,177,769 of record NW_020538040.1, read on the forward strand.
GCAATAATGGGAACGTGATCAAACAAACATACTACATCTTTCTCCCTTTGGACCCTATCTCAAAATCAATATCGTTTATCTGTTAGCTAAAAAGAAAAGAATCTTCTGAATAAGATTGTGAGAAGAACAAGAAACTGGGTCGAAATCTTATTGGAAGGAGGGTGTGACGACGTTGGTGTCGTAAAATTCATAGAATTGAAGCTTAGGAAACAAAAGTTTGAAAAGTAAAAAGTAATCTATAAATAAACAAGCTGGGAGAAAAGGTAAATTAAATTTGACGCTCTTATTCCAAGGAAATGTCTTTAGCCTGAAATTATTTTCAAAAGTGAATAAACGTAAAAGTAATTATTTAAAAAAGAAAAAAGTAAGTTTTTCATCATCTATTATATAGTAGCATAATGTAGTTAAAAAGTAAAAATGATTGATGATGCAAAATATAATTTTAATATGCACATAAAATAGTAATATGATGTTGAGAAAGTGTTATTACAGAGGTCATTAAATTAGATAAAACCTGTTTTATGTGTACTTTTGTTTATTACATTATGTAACACATGAAGTAACATTACAATGAAAGAAAGTTTTTTTTATTAAACTAAAAAGGATAAAAATGACTTCTTATAAAAAGTTCTGTAATATAAATCATTATTAAAATTGTCATGTTTATTGTGTATATTTTAAATTTTATTATAATTTTCACTCATTGTTCCGGCTATATTTCTAAAGCAAAATTAAACTTAAACAAAAATATAACTGTCATAATAAATACTCTGTAATTTAAAAATAATTTATAAAAATTCATAATAATTTGATAATAAAAACAATAATTATTACAATAAATCATTCATTTACTTAATTTAATGTCGCTTTATAGGAAATTTTTTAGTATGAATTATTAGAAATGTTGAATTAATGAAGTTTTTTTATGACGAGCAATAGTGCATAATAAAGTGAATTAAATGTGCATATGTAGATTAAAAAAATCAATTAGATTCTTGAATAAATTAAAAAAGTCCTAACTCTTAAAAACTTGAAGCAATTGTTTACTGAGGTCCTGGAAATGTTAATCGCGGTTACGCTTCCAAAATTTAAATGATCAAAATTAATAAAAATTAATCACAAAAACTTATAATTTGTCATAATTTCACCAAAGCTCTAAGTTGTACTTAACAGCTCATAATTTCCAACCTGAAATATTTTTTTTTCTAATTTTTTTTAGGTCAATACTATCACCATGTTTCGGCATTAAAGATCATTTAATTCTTTCTTGAACCAAACGTTTTGACATATAATATTACATCATCATCAGTATATAGTAAACATTATATGTAGTTCAAAAATATTTATATATTAGGTTCTTCGAACTTAAAAGAGAAACAAGCTCATAAAAATATGTTTTCATTCCACATACGTTGTTTCATTAATTCTAGCATGTTATATAATATCATCGGCTTACAGTTTGACCTATTGACAATAGAAGAAGCTGTATCGTTATAAATGTGATCTAATTTGAAAAATCCAAGGATATATAAATATGAAACCTTATATTATTATTTTCAGTCCATTCCAATGTGTTTGTTATGTGAAGGATATTTTCTAATGAAAGTATGAGTTGCGTATGTGCGTCATGCGAAAGGACATATCGAATGAAAAGTATCAGATTCTAAAATTCTGACACTCTTGTTTGTTCGGATAAAATAATATACATTTCTACTGAAGTTTAATTAATAATTTCTAGGGTTTAATTATTTTCATATAGTTAATTCAAAATGTGTGGCGGAAATAGCTCAGTCAGCAGCATACCTCACTCACACGCCAAGGATACTCGGTTCGAATCCTTGTGCTGATATAGAATTGTCATTTGATTTAAATTAGAAAAACAAAAATAGAATTAAAAAAAGCTAGATTTGCTAAGAGAAAAGATAAGATTTAGAAAAAAAAAAAGAATGAAGATTGGAGATGTAAATATGCCAGTACAGAATAAGGATGAATAATTATAGTATAGAAAAAAAAAAGGGAAATGGTGTTCGAAAATAATAAAAATAAATAAATAAATACAAACAAAATGTATTGACAAAATACGTAATTGACTAACGCCGCGGTTTCCAACATCTGGGGCGCGCCCCCTCATTGGGGCGCCAGAACAGGTGTTTGCGGTGCAATAAAGGTTGGGAACCACTGGACTCTTGTGTTATGTGATAATTTTGTAGGTTTGCTATAAACTAACTATGTTCAATTATGTATCATTTTTTCATAAATACCAGGTCAAAATTAAAAAAAATCATGAATCAATTTTGAAAGATTTTTTTATTCAGGAAAATATGCTACACCTATTACACATTTCTTTGTAATTATCTAATAAAACATTTTCAAGTATTTTTAAATTACAAAATAAACACCAACGTTTTAAAATTCGTGGAGCTATTTTTTATTTGATTGCTTGATAATATTTATTTATTTAATAATATTATATATAAGAGGCACTTAGATTTTTTCCCAGCAATGATCGGAAAGGCTATTTTTACTTAAAAGCATATTTTTGAAATATTTACAACACAAGAATGCATATATTATATTATGAGAATATTTTTAATACATAAGAGTGTATGTTTTTCATAGTGCAGTTAGGGGTACTTATCACAGGGGTAAGTAGTAACAGGCGTTTTTCAATAGGATTTTAAACTATATTAAAATATTTGTAAGTTTCAAGCATATATGTAAACCGTCCTTCATCATTGTGTCATAGCTATTGCACCGTGAGCCGACGCAGATAACAAAAGTGTGCAGGTGTGTCATTTTTGTCAAGCTATATAAAATAGTACCATAAAATCATAAAATGCCGGTTTGCGTTATTATTATTGACTAATTTTAAATTTCATTTTGATTATTGTAAAAAAAATCATACCTGGGGAAAACCATTCCTTGTAATTAACTGTTTCAGACATATTTTTTCTATACACGTAAAAATATATCAGAAAATCCTAATAAAATTTAAAAAATCCAAAGTTCATTTGGAGCATGTTAGTTGTAACTTGTATTGATTAACATTAGATTTGTCAAACTAGTAGAACAAATTCCAGAAGTTCTCAATGCGTGTTGGTCAATTAAAATAATTTCGAATATCTAATAGTACAAGCAACTTGCCTTAAGGCAAAATACCAATAACATCTAGTTATTATAAATTGTGGACGCAGTCCTCTAAGTTTAATAATGTTTTATACATGCGTGCGTGAGCTTTCGAGTGAGTATGCGTGTTCCACAAGCGACCAAGTTTCCTTCACTCGGTGGAAGCCCCAGACTGCATGTCTCGCGGATCGGCAGACCAGTGATTGTTCAACTTTGAAGACAATGTAAGAAAGTTTTGCGAAATATTGATAAATAGAATAGAAAAACTAGTGGTACATGGCATCGTGCCATAAGGCAATTAGCTGAAACTTCTCTTATCAAAATCTGAATTATTAAAAAAAACTTTGCTAAACTTTGAAAAAATTAGATTTTTGAAAAATTTTGAAATTTTTGAAAAACGTTAACTTTTTTGAAATTACATTTTTTTTATTTCAATTTTTTTTTTGAAAATTTTGAACATTTTTTCAAGCAATCGCACTGCATAGCTGATTTGGAGTCGAAATATCAAAGCGCGAAAGCGCCGCATAGTCGTCTAACGTGTATACATTGGGACGGAACCCATATAAATGTACACAAAATTTGTACTTATTATTATAATCTTTATAAAATATCTGATAATACGATGTATATATGTCTAATGTTCATTTTCGACCGCCAAATATCATTATTTTTCACTTTTTTTGAGTTTCCGGAGACGCTGAACCTGCCTTTACAAAAATTCGCCAAAAACTAATCAGCACGTGTCCTTATCAATACGAATCGAATGTTTTTTGGATTATTGAAATCGGTTGACCCGTGTTTCCGAAATCGTCGACGAATATTTATATCCGCACCCACACATATACATCCATTTTTTTAAGGTATACCAAAATGCTCAGAGACTTTTGAAACGTAAAGATATGCAAAAATTTTCATGTTTTGATTGTTTTACCATTACTATAGCTTACCCTACGGGTAGTTAACAAATAGCTAGTGGTGTATGGCACTGCTGGAACGTTTATAATAGAAGAAGATGTTTAAAATCCTACTTTCAAATTGTGTTTTTTTTTTTGTTCAACTGGATATATGGATGTAGTCTAAATTGTATGTTGAAAGGTGTGAGCTACGACTGACAAGTACATTTAAATTTATAGATTTTCTTTTTAAATCGGTAATGAAGACTGGGTGCGGTTGTGCCAGGTTTTTTAGCAGCAACAATTCACAAGTTAACTGGGAGAAAAGTAAATTAAATTGTAATTTAAACATTTGTCTACGTGGAAATACTGAAATACTGAACTTAATTACGATGGATTAGCCATAAAATCAAATCATACAAGAAAACATTAAGTGTCACAACCGTCCACAATCCCAGAGATGGTTGTGGCAGGCATAAAAATAGGTTAAAAACCAGTATATATGTAAAGACCAAAATAACTTTTATTGTCAAAAATATGTAACACAACACAACATAATTATGATAACAAGGCTTATAAATATAACATAACAATATTCAACCAAACATATTTTTTAAACAAAGTTAATAAGAAATCTCTGTAAAACCTTTTCTTTCTTATATTTAGTTTTTCTTGCTTTTGCTCTTACGCATTTTGTATTAGTTAATGTTTTTTTTCATCTATTTCATCGTACCGACAAAATTTGTCACAACCGTACCCAACGCACACTTTTAAAAACAGATCATCATTATGACTGGACTAAATTACCTAAGCAATAATTAATTGCTGGTAAATAACTAGTAATAATCAACTTACAGCAAAATAACAGAGTGACCTATTAGCATAATATTAACAGTTATTATTAAAAGAATTTGCACTTGAAAAAATATTTTTATCTCTTTAAAACCAATGCGGTCTGCAGATCATTTTATTGTAAGCCTGACTGAAAGAAATAATGTAAACTTGTTCGAACAATCCCACTTAATCTTTCTCCCTTTGAACCTTATCTCAAAATCAGTAAAGTTAAGCTGTTAGGACGATTGTCACTACCGTACCTGGCACAAAACCGTACCCAATCTCCCCTACTATGAGAGCCTGCAACAACTCACTTATAAATCGCAATTTGATATTATTGAAAAATAACTAAACTGAATATAATATAATATAATATACGAGAATCATACTTTTCAAGGAATGTACATATCTTCCAGGAATATAGTATGCGCTCAAAACAGAGATATCTAGTTATAATAAAACTAAAAACGTCTTCGAAATACTTATGCATTTTGTTACACAAAGTAACACATGATAAAATGAAACACATATATTTACATCGACCTTGACGAAAACCGAGCATAAAATTGCGAACTGGATAACTTGAACATCTTCTTCACTTATCTTTATCCCTGTGATTTTCACATTTCACGAAAGAATATGCATATGAAATTTTACCTCTACTGGATATTTGTATTTCCGAATAAAATGAGAACTGTGCAGTTGTTTCTCTTATGAACCAAGTATAAAATATTTTTGTAGAAATAAAGGACATTTTTCAAGGAGACACAAAGCTTAGAATTTAATGAGCTTGTGCGGGGGTAGCAACTACAGATCGGCTAGTGTGAAATAACAAAATCAATATGAAAAAATTTCAAAACTATAATTAGACTATATATAACTAATTTATAGTTTTTTTGTAAATGTGCTAAGGCAAATTGTTTAAACTTTCCGTATTTAAAATTAGAAATTTTTGAAAAGCTTTAATTTTTTTGAAAACTTTAGAAAAAATTAGATTTTTTAAAGTTTTTGAAAAAAAATACCTTTTTTGAACTTTTTTAAAAATTATAAATTTTCAAAAAATGAAAAGCAGCAATCGCGCTGCTTATTGTTTTAGACACAAAGTATAGAAGCGCGTAAGCGCCTCGTCGTAATCTAACGGATAAACATGGGCACGGAACCCATAGAAATGTAAACAAAATTTATATTTACTATTAAAATCTCTATAAAATATCTGAAATATCTGACAATTAGATGCGGATATGTCTAGTGAACATTTTTTGACTTCCTAATAGCAATTATTTTTTCTTTTTCTATTGGATCTGCGAAATGTTTTTTGAATCATTCAAATCGGACCCTCCGTTCTCTCAAAAATGAAGTACCATTTGTGGCACTTTTTGCCCCGTATCTTCAAAACGGCGCTCGAGCTGCCTTTGCCAAAAGCTAATCAGCACGTCTTCCCATAAATAAGAATCGAATGTTTTTCGAATCATTCAACTCGGTTGATCTGTGTTCCCGAAATCATCGACAAAAAATGTATCCATTGCACATTTTTTTAAATGGCATTATTTTTTTTACTTCTTTTGTTGGATCTCTGAAACCGCTAGACCTGCCTGCCCAAAAATTTCATCAGGACTTCATTTCATTAATAAAAATAATGTTTTTTTGTATCATTCAAATCGGACTCTCCGTTCTCTCAAAAACTGAATTACCATTTTTGCCACGTATCTTCATCCGTTCCAGCACGTCTCCTTATCAGCAAGAACCGAATGTTTTCTGAATTATCCCAATCGGTTGATTCATGTTCTCGAACTCGTTGACGAAAAATTGTATCCGCACATACATACACACACACGCACACACATGCATTCATTTTTCTAAGTATGCCTAAAGCGAGAAATAAGTGTACTCTACATACATCTACTTTAACTTAAAGTTAGAAATTCATTCATGTGAGTATCCTCTATTTCAACAAAAAAGACTGGCACAGAAAACAACGCAACCACAAAAGTCTAACGACGCACTTGCTAATTAAGCAGCAGCGACACATATTTGAAAACGCAAAGCGAGATATAGGGGTGACTCTACATCCACAATTATTTGGTCAAATTCCGAATTACTTGATTAATTTGCATATATAAATTGATCTAATAGTTTTGATGTGTAACTTTTAATACGACAGCATTCTGACAAAGTGGTATGTCGAACATAATCCTTTCAGAGTAACGTTCTGACGCAACGACCGTAGTCGACTCTACTACTCGAGCACACATATCTATTTCAGATTATACGCCTACATGTTCGCAACTGCATCGTTAAAATAGAAAGCAAATTCTTCGCAAATCCTGTATAAATATAAAGACTAAAATAATGCCAGTGATAAGTGCTTCGCTGAATATTTCATGAAAATTCAAATGCGATTCGATTGAATTATCTGAAGCACCCACTGAATTTAGAAATGCAGTGGGTTGAAATAAATAGCGTATGTTTGATTAAAAGATTTCTGAAAACTGAAAATTCTCTGAATTCACCGGGGCGTATATCGATTCTGTTTCTATGAATCATTTCAATAATGGAAATATAGGTAGAAAACAAATTTTGAACAAACAAGAAAAAAACAGATTTAGTTATCTAAAATAACATTAGACATTCTCTCTATTGAGTAAAAACTAAATAATTTTTTTAAATTATGAATTACAATTTATATTTTCTCTCTATAACGATAGCTTAAAAAATGATATTATATCTTGATTTAAAAGTAAAACTCGTCTGGAAATTTATTGAAACTTGGTTAGTAGGCAATTAGACTTGATAGTAAGAACCAAACTAAA
>NW_020538040.1:140186431-140241884 GCF_003426905.1 Ctenocephalides felis
ATAATATATATGGACAGTTATAGACGAGAAAGTCTCGTAACGTCAATAACTCATAGAATCATCACGGTTTATTAAAGTTATTGCAGCTTTAAAAATTTTATTATCTTAGCTGTTTAGGATGCCGAGTCATTTAAAAATTAAAACCTTTTTATATATAAAATATTCATGTAAGATTATGATATACACACATGCTATTTACCACACACATATGTGCAGTAGTAAAATAATATAATTGTTATGATATATAGGAGAATGATATATAGGATTTGTAACAGGGGTAATTAGTAATAGGATCTTAAAAATTAAAGCGTTTTTTCAGCAGGATCTTAAAAATTTTAATATTTTTTTGTTTTGATTGGACACATATTAATATTGTTATATAAATTAATATTGTTATACCAATGACGCAATTAACAAAAGTTTGCATTTTTGTCATTTCTTCATCTTTGACAAGTAATATAATATCTATCATAAAAATTTGATTTGCGATATTATCATCGTCTAACTGAAAATTTTATATATAATTTTTATCACATTTTTGCCACATTATGGATTTCACACTGTTTCATTTATCGATCAAAATTTTTATTTGCAACAATTTGACTAATTTCACTAATTATTAGAAATTTTCTTGTTTTTTTTGCGCCTATTGATAATCAAGATATTGAATTTTTACTGTCATTGAATTATTATTCATTTATATATTGTTGTGCTGTTATTATATTGGTGTAACTATTAAATAATTTAATTTATGAATTTTTGTTTTTAATAAATTAACACTTTTAAAAACTATATAAATATTGTTCAAATTATCAATGAAATATTTTATTATAAATAAATGAATAATAATCATTAAGTTCACGAATAGCAATTTATTCTTAATTATTTTTTCTATTAATAATTAACTAACTGTAATAATATAATATTTTTTTTAAATAAATGATAAAAATGCAGCAACTAGTATAAATAGAATCAAATAATAATTTTATATTGAATATTTTAAAGATTTGAGGCTTTAAGTATAATTAAGTTGTTTAACCAAGAAGGAACAAATATATTTTAGTACAAAATGATAAATTTTTTCACATTTTTTTCAAAAATTGTGGCAAACATTTTATATATTTAACAATTATAATTAAATTATATTTAGAATGATTTTTGATGTTGAAATATATGTAATAATAAAATAACATTTTGGAAGGTATAACATCACTTTGATTGTGTTATAATCAAAGTGGATTACAAGCATTATTAAATACATTATTAATAATAAATATAATGCGTTCTAGTCTAATATGTACATTATATTTATTATTATTTTTGCATTTATATTATTCTAATAAAATTATTTGTCGTACTTGTAAAATAATCTCAAATCTGTTTCTATTTATTTGCTGTTATACCTTAGAAGATTTTGTTTATATATATATATATATATATATATATATATATATATATATATATATATATATATCCTGAAATATTTTTAAATGATTTACACAATAAATAAGCAAATATATTTTAAAATTTATTTTATTTTAAGTATAATTTCTGACATTTTATTATTTAAATAAATATTAATTTAATTCAACATTCAAGACAAAATACTTAACGATATGTATCGTTATACTTTGTGCTTAGTTATATCATAACACTTTTATATTTCTATTTACATTTTAATTTTGTATATTTTGCCAAATTCATATATTTTATTAGACTATATTATAATAATTTTATATAGCAGAAATTTATATATAGTGATAGCAATCATAAAACACGTATTTAAAAATAATTAAAATTTAGTAGAATCCAGTTTCCATGAGTTTCTTACCTCTGTGCGCGAAGAATGGCTGATCAACCGACTGTGTTCTTCGCGTGCTCGGAGCGGGCCCCAAGTCCCAATACGTTTTCTTCAAACCAGATCTTCGATTCTTTTTTCCCCTGGACCCGAAAAATGGTACATTGATCGCAGCGTCTGAATCCGTCGATTTGCGCCGTCGGGCTTCAAACATGTCATCGAAGAGACGGTCATCGTAAACTCTTTTCACGTCAAATTTCAAGTCATCGTCGGTGTTCAATTCGGCATATGGCGTGAGACGGTTCTCTTCTTTTCCATCTGATACCATATCGTACGGTGATTTCCTGCGACCTCTCGTGACGTAAAACGGCCCAAGATCTATATCGGACAACTGTCTTATGTCGTGTTGCAATATTATCCATTGCGGTTCGTCGGCAAACAATGGAAACTCTAACATGCCGCCCGATCTGTATTCCTCGGCGTCTTGGCGTCTTCCTCGGTTCCGCGACCAGTAAGGTTCCATTGGATTGTTTCTCCATGTCTGTGCGGTGGGATTTCTTGAAATTACGCTTGATAGTAAATTCGACACAATTTGCGTCTTCCCGTCAGATGTTTCGTAATACATCCTTCCAGGATTAGGCCTGCATAGCGGTTTGTTATCAAAACAATCGTTCTGAGAGCTGGATGACATTGCTCTTTGGGAATCGTCCGACGGTTGGGCGGATGGGTCACGTTTTGTCTGCTGATCCATCGGGACGCAATGCATTGTCCTTAAAAGTAGCATTGACGAAAGCAGGATTAAGCAAAGAGGGGACAATTTTAGAATACCCATCATTTGCTGCGTATCTAGAATAAAATAATCAATTCAATTAGATAAAAATTTCGAACAATTATTTCAAAGACTGCAGAAATCAACAAGCACTGAAGTGAATTAAAAATACTAACTAATGGTTAAGGAATGGTTTAGATATATAATATATGAAAAATTGATCGCCTATCAGAAGTATGGTATATGTATTTATATAGCAATTAAATTAAACATTTATTTCACTTGCTGCTCAATGGATTGAGTTGAATGATATTGCGTTATACCTACTATAAGCCTAACTATTTAAATCTATTAATTATTTTATGTTAGAAACGTTTTTTATTTACGTTATAACTTCCTCTAAACCTTATCAATGATAAAATTTGAAAGAACATTTTTGTACTGAATATACATTTTAATTTTTTTATTGTAATCATAAACATGTCCTTTAAAAAATCTACCGTTTCTTTCACTGCTCCTTGTGCTACGTTATTTTATTTTAAAATATTGTTTATTTAAAAAGCCTCATTAACGTACTGAATATTGTTTAATGTAATCAAAACATTTGATACAAATTGATAAGAAATTGATAAGCATCAGTGTTTACCTGGGGACCCTGGGGTGCATCGTGCACCTGGATGTAAAAAAAATTGATTAAAATTCTATTGAATTGAAATGTTTATACATGTATTTCAATATTTTTCTATTTAAAACCACTTATGCATAATTTTGATAATTGTTTAATAAATTTTTGTTCCTAACTTCTTTGTGCGGCTACAAATCACCGTACATAGTTTTAAATAGATTATTATCTTTACCAATGATTTATAAGAACAATTTGGTTTAATTTCGAATATTTTATAATGATTTTGTAATCCAGTACTCATCTTCCCTTTTCAACTGTATTGTAATCACAACAAATTAATGAATACTGACAAATATTCACTTCGCCGATCTATATTGCAAAATTATGTTAATTACTTTTTTGGTTAAATGCACTCCAATACCCAAATGATAAAACTTTTAATATTTATTGAATTGCATTCAAACCAAATTTATTCAACAAAAAGCACATCAAAATATGAAAATAAAATTTTCATACCTCAGTTTCTATATTTGTATTAAAACCATATATGTCACGTTAAGAGATCACAATGTACTGAGCCTGACCTATGCTCTAGGATCGCCTTAAATAGTAAGGTGACCACAGGACCTTAACACTAAGAAGGTAAAATGTCCTGAAACTGTGGACCGCGGAAAATAAAATAAAGGAAACATATTTGAATCAAACATAAATATTATTAACTTCGCGAAACAATTTGTGTTTTCGCCAGAAAATACAATTTGGTAATTTTATGTTTTCTAGAAGTTTCACGATATTATGAATTGTTTGTTACAAAAATTAGCCTGTGTGTGTGTTTCAATTTCATTCTTCGAAGATTTCTTAAACAATTTCGATTTCAACAATTTAAAAGCCATTTCTGACTCTGGTTGATGACTTATACGCGAAGATCGTTCGAAGACCGTTTCTTCATTATTTGCAGAGAAGTGCAAAATCTTTTATCAAGGTTTTCTTCAAAACTCCTGAATAAATTAAAAAATAATCAAAAACTGTTCAAAGGAATTCAGTTGGCAACATGCTAATTAGTTTTTAGTATAGATCGGCTGAGCCGTTTCTTCATAATTAATTGTTTTTTTAGCGAATAATGAAGCTTTCTGTATCAATAAAGTTCATGACTGAAACAAACATCCTAAAATATTATAGATCTATGAGTAATGGTTTAATGAGTAATGGTAAAACGTCATTAAAAATTAGAGCAATTCTACAAAGGTGATTCTTATGTTTTAGTTTATTACTAAAAACTTATCTGTGTTAGTTGCTCAAATTAAATTTTCATTGTTTAGGTCCATTGAAAATAATAAAACAAATTAAACATTTGTGCCGTATTTCTATATTATTCGTAGTTACAATAAATATTTGAAGTTATTGAAATGGAAAATATTTTTTAGTCAAAACAGATATTACAGCTGTTTAAAAAATGATATTGTATCGCCAGCGAAAAGGTAAAAAAATACCATCAGTCAATGAATGTATGTTAATTTTAATTACATGAAGTTATTCAAACACAATTATTACATGATGAGTGAAGTTGCGAAAACAATATTTGTTTAGTCGTTGTTTTACATAATTCGCTGTGTTGACGGGTATTATAGAATTTATTAATCAGCAATTACTTCATTTCTATAACAAAGATTTATTTTTAAATGCTAATTACAATGACAGACCGATCATGTCATATTTGAAGTATGACTTTATTTACATTATTGTTTTTAAATATTATACATATGTTTAATGCTATTATAAATATAATTTATAATTTATCATTATATAAATGTGTATAATGGTTGACACTAATAAATATGTGCATCGCGAGTGTTACCATATTACTAATAAACATTATTCAAAATTGTTATATGATGTATTTATTTTTACTTAAATGCCATCTTGTACAGTAGCAAATAAGTTTTTCTTCAATCGCTTGTGAACCTTACGCGCACTCTTTTTTTCTTTCTCATTAGTTGTTTATCATCTGCATTCGTCCTAGTTCTTTTAATTCTTTTAATATATTTTCGATGTTTTATGTTATGCACTAGGCACTCTTTTCTTAATATGATTTTTCTTTTTCTCAATTTTGGCCTATTTTCTTTGTACAAGCTTTTTTTGTCTTACTCTGTTTGAAAATTTCTTACTTATTACTTAGGTTGTTTTAGTAAGGTTTGTGTTAAATTTGCTGAACAGCATTTTAAGCATTTATCTGGCAATTTCAGTCACAAGCTGACACCTTTTTGATTTTTTTAATATCTAGTTTTTTATCATTTGAAACATAAAATGCGTTAGTTGATATGACTGTTCTTTAAATTTTACAATTTTCTTTGAGAAGTCCAGTGTCCTGCCTGGTCCGTGATATGAGGGGGCGTCCACTAGCGGAAAATCAAGTGAAACCTATGAGAATTAAAGAAAAGAAAATGGTTGAATTTGATTTATCAAGGGGATACACGTTGTTTGTTCTTGTGTTTGTGAAATATTACATACTGACTGAGTTTCATATTAGTAATTCTAAAATTCCAATAATTGTAAATATTATTGTACCTACCTACAATAAAGTGAAGAATGGCGTTTGGTGTATTTGGACTAGGGTAATCAATATTTTTTCCAATCAGATGTGACCTACTAATAAAAATTTAAATTTTGTTGTTTTTGAATCTTGTCTGGAAAAGAAAATTGTGTTTGTATACGTTCGTAATATGTTATAGAAATTGTATCAAAATGAGCTTTTATAATCTCGTCGAACCGCAATTATATCAATGTATATTTATTCATATAAAACTAAATGAATTTCATAATTGTCTAAAAATATTTTAAAGTTTTTTAATTTCGCATATGTATAGAACCACTTAATAAATTATCTAATTTGTACTAATTTTGTTACAATTTTTTTGGTTCCGTACCAAGATTACTAATTTTTAAAGTTACTTATACGATACAAAGACATTCAAAAACCTCAGAAAAAAATGTTTTTCAAAATTTATAAAAATATACAAAATTTTATATATAAATTCTAAATTTTCAATTTAGTTTAAAAAGTTATTTCATATGCGTTATTGCAATTGTAAGAAATATTTCCTCAGATGGATTCATTCGGCATCTCTTTGTAAACATTTTTAAGTGTTTTGAGCGATAAGATTATCAATGTATACTAAATGAACGAATAAATATATAGTAATTATAATTATCTCTTTGAAAATATTTAGAACAATTGTTATTAATCATTGATCAATCTTATTTTTTTTGCTTGAATATTTAATTCTGGTACGGAAAGTCCCAGCAATTTGCCTTAAGGCACAATGCCATGCACCACTAGTTTTTTAATTTTTTATCGAATCTTTGATACCGCTGGACCAGCTCTCCAACAATTTTTATTAGTTTTTCATTTCGTCAATAAAAATATTTTTTTTAATTATTCAAATTGAATACCACGTTCTCTCTAAAACTGAAGTGCCATTTTTGGCACTTTTTGCACTCTATCTTCGAGACCTGTCTTTGCCAAAAACGAATCAGCACGTCTCTCCATCAATACGAATCGAATGTATTTAGAATTATTCAAATCGGTTGATCCGGGTTTCCGAAATCGTCTACGAAAATTTGTATCCGCACACACACACATATACCCACACACGTACTTCTTTTTTTTAAGGTATGCCAAAATGTTCAGAAATATATTTATGTCTTTGCAACGTAAAAATATGCAACAATTTTTATTTTCGATTTTTTGCGATTATTATAACTTACGGGAATCTAATATTAAAATTGATGTCACTTTTCCATTAAATAATTGAATTCTTCTATTCTTGTATTTTTTTGCTTTGTTGAATTGTATATAATTAATTTCATTAATTTAATAGTAAGAATTCAGAAATAAATGTCCACACAATGATAAAATCATTTGCCAAGGCAGATATTTTCTTCTGGTGCATGGATATGATATCAATTCTCCTGAAAAATTATTTTCTAATTAACAAAAATTATCTTGTAGGTTGTAATTTATTTTTCAAGTATGAAACTATAAGTTTATGATACACTAGAAATTTTTTGATATTTTCTATATATGAAATAGCATCTCATAAAGAGTTATCATTACGTTGGTTACATTATGTTTTGTTGCAAGCATTCCTCAGACTAACAATAAGTTTGAAAAGATAGCAACAGTTATATTTTCTCTATTAGCTTGCGTACGTATATATATATATATATATATTATATATATATATATATATATATATAATAGTAAATATGATTTCTAGCTAACATATAGACTTAGAATTCTCTGTGATCTGTTACCACGAGAGCAATTTCATTGTACCGTAACATAACCAGGAGAATTCGCATCTCGGCTTTGCTTTCTGGTCTGATGTTTTCGTGACGCAGATACAATGGAAAATATTTCTTGGAACGTAATAAGTTTTGTCTTTTAAGGACAGAAAAATCGATAAAGTAGAAAATTATTTACTATAAAAAATTTGGCTAGAAGAATTAGGACATGACCCATTATTACTATTATTTATCGCATTGACTTTATTTAATTTATATATTTTGAAGATTTTTGTCTGCTGAACGATGACTATGACTCAAATCTAGTAAATAATTATATTATGCATTTATTATTTTGTTCAAAGTATTGAAAGTTTAATGATATGTGTCTATATCCTATATGCTATCCGTTAGAAACAAAGTTTTTATCAATCGGTTTTTTGTCATTTCTACAATTTTCCAATCATTACACGCCGATTGATCAATTATGGTCGATGAAAACTGACTTTCACGCCCCAATTGGTCTCCAGCAAGAAGCAATTATTACTTTCTTCTTGTCGATCTTGGTTAATACAAAAATGCAGTCAAGTTTTCTTTATCAACTAATTATAATATAATTATAAGGCAATGCGAGGCTTAGACGTCCGCTGGTAAAAAGGTCCACCAGCATTAGTTAATTTTGGTGATACTATTTTAAAGTAAAAGACAAGATATGTGTAAACATCACATTCATACTTACGACGTCACCATCAGGATATAAACGAAATTGTATCAATATTCATATCCAATTTATTTTTTTTTGTAGTTTTTTGGTTTTGAGCTCTTGTATTAAGTTCATGATACCTGAATATAATTTTTAGGTATGTTATTTAATTTTTTTGTAAGAAATATGATTATTTTTAAGTTATATTAAACAGTTTTTTTATATAACCTTTATAAAAGCTTACATGGGGGTAGGGTAAAAAGGACCAACTAAACATTTACATTGGCAAAGGTGTGAATCAAGAAATAGTAAACAAAAAAGTAAATTAAGTTAAAAAAATGCAATTGTACAAGAGATAAATAAAATTAATAGTTGTTCGTCCTCTGGTGCTGAAAATGTCTTGAAATATCAGATCAAGCTAACATACAATAAAGTCTTTGTAAAAAAAAATGTTCTCATTTCCAAATTTGTATTTCACATGGGTTAAGTAATGTCGCTATTATTTCGTAAAATTTCTTTAAAATAAAACAGACGTTGAATCCATTCGCTTTTTTATCCCGCCTATGGGACAAAAAGGGACAAAAACAAATTTTAGATAAATATTAATACAATATACTTCTATAATTAGATTAAATAAGACTGTTATTCAAAAACATGTCACTTTATATTTTCTACCCCATAGGCTGGGTAAAAAGAGACAGCCATCGGGTAAAAAGTTACAATTTCTTATTTTTAAATTTAACGGAATTTTACGGAATAATAGCTACATTCTTTAACCAATACAAAATATAAATTTCATAGGCACACTTTTTACAAACATAACACTGTATACAACTTTGATCTAGTATTTTGTTGGAAATAATCATCAGCATGATTAGAAGTATTTATTTTGCTTATCTCTTGTAAAATTGCTTTTGTTAGCTTAATTGATATAGTTTATTCTTTACACCTTCGCTAGAAAAATTTTTAGTTGGTTCTTTTTACTCCACCTACATGTAATCTTTTATAGAGGATTTATAAAAAGCTATTGAATCTAACTTAAAAATAACAGTAGGTACATTTTATAAAACAATTAGATAAAGTATACCTAAAAGTTATATTAAGGTCTCGTACATTAAACAACAGTGCTCACAACCAAAATACTAACAATAAGAGAAAATACTTTTGTCATGGATTTTCAAACATTGCCTTTTATTTTTCTACAGTGACGTCATAAGAATCGAGGTGATGGCTAATTATAAATCTTTTGACTTCTACTTTCAAATAGCACCGCTACACCCTAAATATAATAATTATTATTTTAGGTATTATCTTAATTTTTATTTATATAAAATGCATAAGTTACTTTAGGATATACATCAAAATGACTACATATCGTGTTAATCTTCGATATCATCTGTTATTGGCATTTGTATTTGTAGGTAATATTAATTTCTCTTGTAAAAAATCTGTTTCTAGACACATTCTTTAACTTTTCATCCTAAAGTTATTTGTCCATTCGTATTCCATGTGTCTTTGTTATTAAATTTTTGCTTGATATTAACTACACCTGAAATAGTTTCGCGAGCAATCTGTCGAAACGTCAATCAATCATTTCTGGTCCTAATGCCTGTTGGCGAGTAAATGAATTAATAGTCCTGACATTTAGGAATCTACGAAGGCAAAATGACAGGAAATGCATACGCAATCGTCAGGTGCGGAATAATTATTTTTTGCCACGGGTATGGAGAACCAATATTTGTATGGGCGTACTCGGTACTGACAGTGTGCGACATGAATGCGATATGTGCAAAGGCAAAGGTTTTTCAACTATAAACTTGTCTAACGATAAGATCTATTCGAAGACAATACCATGTTCTTCAATTTTATAAAATGAGTAATTTTTTTGGAGCATCGATCAGAATTTGGTATTATAACCTGTTGTGATGACACAGGCCCACAAAATAAAAAAAAAGTTATGGGAACATTTTTCACAAAGATTTCATTATATATAGTCTTGTACTTCAAAAGAAATATTCATCGGCAGACATCGAATAACTATTATTTTAATTTTCTTATTTTATTTACTGTTTATTATTGTTTACAACTTTCCAATGTAAAGTTTTAGTTGGTCCTTTTTACCCCAACCACGTGTAATCTTTTATATAGGTTATATAGACAAAACAATTGCATCTAACTTTGAAATAACGATGCATTTTACAGAACAATTAAAAAACATATACCTGAAAATTATAATCATGTATCATACACTAAATACAAGAGATCAATTAAGGAAAAAACAAACAAAAAAATCTTTTGTAATTGATACATTGTTATTTATCTCATGATAGATACGTCGTAAAAATTAAGGTGATGGCTGGTTACACATTTTTTGCAATCTACTTCAAATAGTATAATTAAAAAATTATGTACTTAGCTTACTTTTGAGATAATGATGGTGGACTTTTTAACCCGCCAACATATAAGTCTCACTGAACCCTATTTATTTATTTATTTATTTATTTATTTATTCATAAGCAAGCCGTAATCAATAATAATAGATATTATTTCAGATATATTAAAAGATGGTAACCCAATAGTTGTCATTTTCTAATTTTGATAATATTTAAACATTTTACAATAATTTTTGAAAGGACTATTTTTACTGGTCAAAATATTTCTATAATTTTGACTGATGTCACATAATGTATGATCCAATTAAAAATAAAACTCTCTGTTTATGTACTTCTTTATTAAATAAGATTATCTAATTTATTAACTCTATGAAAAAGAAGTTACAATTAGTTTATTAGTTATAATTAGCGCCAGAAAATACAATTTTTAATAGTTGAAAACTATTAGTTGAATATACCTAGCATGTTCGTCATAATTGTACAAAATGTAATAAACTGCAATTGTTTCCAACAGCAATTAGGTGTAAAATTAATGTGGATCTTTGTTATTGTCGTGGCTTATTAATATAGTAAATTTTGATAGCAGATCTTTAGGTATACTTATAAACCCCCAGCGATTAAGCATATTTAAATTAATACTTGATTTTTTTTTTTAAGTTGATTTATTACATATATGAGGAAATTCATGCAACTTGCCTTAAACTAGTTTACTTTTTTGTTACTGAAATGTAAAAAGTCAAGTTCTAAAGTCTTTTATATACCACCATTGGCATAGAATCCCATTTGACCAAACTAGTGTTTTTTTTTAAATTGCTAAAACTTTACGATGTATAAGCAAATAGAATCAGACGAATAAATTTAAATAACAAATTAAAACTTTAAGCCTGCACGGTAATGGCACGGATTTTTAAATTGTACAAACCGAGCAGTATTGTACAAATCGAGGAGTAAAAAATACATTAAGGAAGTTGTTTAACAGTTCAAAGACATTAAACTATTTAAATCGAATATTGTAGAACCTCATACTAAAATAATCATTATATAGTATAAATATTGCGAAAAAAACATAGTTTCTCTATTTTTTTCCAAGGAACAACAATAAATAGCGAATGAAGCGTTATAACAATCAACATTCAATTTAGATTGTAATTTTGGGTTACGACATTCATTAGGCCATAAAAACTGAATTTTTTAAAGCTTTTACTGTGCTATGGTTATGATTAGTTTTTTGGTAAATTTTATGCTAATTTTTTTATTTTATTTCAATTTTTATTATATCTTTTATAGATTTGTTTGTAAGTTGGAGAGTCTTGCCCAGCACCCACTTCTAAAATTCGCGCTGGAGGGAATGTAAGGACAACACTAGTTGTCGCAATTGTGTAGGAAGCTAGTAACAAATTTATTACCTATTAAATATTTTGTTGGATTATGTCGATATAAGGATTATAATAATTATATATGAACAAATATTGATTTTATGAAACCTTTCTTCACAAGGTGACGCTGTTCATAGTTAAGCAGGTTCATAGACGTTATGGTTATATACCTTTAAAGTTATAACAAATCATTCATTACAAGTAAGTTGGACTATTTTTTTATTACTAATGTATTTTGAAACCAGAAATACATTTAATTAAATTTTTGTTGATTATTGTTTATTGTATCGGAAATTGATTGCAAATTTATTGCCAATTGCTATTAGATTTATATTGGATTGTATTTGATTTTGATTTGATTTGATTTTTTTATTATGTTGATTTAACAGACGGGCACACAGACAAAAAGATATATTTCGATATATATTTTCTAAGTGTGAGTTTTTTACCCGCGGGTAATTCTACTTCATCCATGGTTATATGATATTATCAGTGTACAATTTTTTTCTTTATTAGCTATCGACATAGATACTGTTTGGAAAAAAAAGGGGAAAAGTTTACAATTCCCCCCCCCCCCCAAAAGTCCACATTTCCATATTTGCTAAAGTTATATCGATTTGGGGTTGATAAAATTATATATTATCTTAACAAATACTTATGAAGCCTTTAATTACACGAGAGTTAAATAAAAATTAATTTATTAATATTTTATTCAGATGCTAATTTATTGCTTTCTGTGGATGGATATTTTATTTTATTTCATCGATTTTAGGGTTGATGAAATTATATGTTAATGAACATTGATTTTGTGCAATATACTTCTGAAGTAAATACAACTTATTCATTAAAAGGTACTTTAGTCAAAAGTGTTTTCATATATCGGTGTTTGATAAATCAAAATATTCAAGTAATTACTAATCAATTAATTAATTTATTTATAGCATTATAGGCAATCCTTAAATTTTTGATCTTATTTATTCTAATTGTAAGTAAACAAATTGAATTTCAATTACAATATGTCTTATTGTTAGTTTTATTGAAAAATAATTTAACAAAAATAAATCTTATTTCTATTATTCATGATCATATAACTATATGCATATCTGCAATATTTTTACAAAGTATTAATTAAAATAATTTTGATAATTAGAACTATTTTTACTAATTATTAATTTCTTTATTTCTTTAACAATGTCTCTAGTTTCCTACAATGAAATGTTTGTTTTAGCTAGAAAATCTGATTTGCTAATTTTATGTTTTTTTGGAAGATTCAAGTCATTCTGAATCGCTTTAGACCAAAATTGGAAAAAAGTATATGTTTGTATAAGAGCCAAAATTTGACCTTTCAACGACGTTTTTTTGAAAACAGATGCGCCAATTTTTTATTTTTGAAAGCCATTTGCTGAAGCTCGATAAGGATTCAAATTAATTGTTTTCACGAGAAAATCTGCCTTGCAGTTTCTTTCTAATTAGCAAATAAGTGAAAACTTTTTTGTCCACCATTTTGCAAAAAATCCTGAACCAAAATATAAAAACTGTTCGAAAGATATTATTTGGTAATCGTGCTGATTAGTTATTAGTGAAGTTTTGTCAAGCAGATTTCTTGTAATTAATTGTTCAAAGAAAAAAATGTCATTCTTGATTAAATTTTGTATGGTGATAGAGTTTATGGTCCTGAAGAAACATTCTTAAATATTAAAGACATACGAAAAGTAGTTTAATTTAAAAAAAATTAAAATATATTAAAATTTGGTTTTGATCTGATCACTATTGAAGTTAGCACTTAAATAAAACACATATTTAAAATAAGTAGAATGAAAGGTGTCAACAAATCCAATTTAACTAATATAATTACAAATATTAAAAGTTTGTTTGAAACACATCTTCACAATTGGAAATTGTAATCGTATTCATTAATTATTTTGGAATAAACAGTTGAAAATTTTATCATTGCAATTTGAATAGTTGCTGAATCTCAATTCCTATAGATTAAGTCGATTATATACCCATACCGCAAAGTTCATGCAGCTTGTCTTGGCAGGAAAAATGACACTTACACCTGTTTATAAATTTATTTATCTAATTTTATAATTGGAATGAACTAAATTTTCAATCTTCCTTTCGCCACTTCCGAAGAGACGCCTTCGAGACAATTACCTTTGCTGCAATGTAAATGCTGATATTTCGACTACTATTTCGAAAGTGCTAAACTAGCTAAATAGGATAACTCATAAATATTTATTACAGAATAATTTTATCATGTCAACAGCACATTTTGCATATCGAAAACGGAATAAATTATGTTTGAAATTGTACATAAGCACTTTGCTAGATCGAATTGGATCGTTTGAACTGAGTAGCAGGCTATGAGTTTAGTACGAAGGTGTATCTTTAAAAGACGGAGCCTATTAAAAATATTTCGAAATATTATTTTATGCCTATTGTATTAGAAATGTAGGACGCATAGAATGAAAGTTGTTGCTGAAATTGTTCAATTGCGTCATTTTAATTTAAATCATACGGGCTCGAACAAAAGAATGTGATAAATTTCCATAGGATTTCCATTCAATGGATAATATTATATGCGCATTAATGGCATTGATTGATCTACATAAACGTTGTTTTTGCGTAATTTATGAGAAATACTGTTTGCTGTAAACTGTTCAAGTTTGGAACATTTTGGCTACATTTCAATATAAAGTTAACCTCAATGAACAAATTTTTATAGTACCTATCTACTTCAAACATACGTCCAAAATTAAAATGAGATTTTTAAGTTTCTGAAGAAGATTAAGTTTTTGCCAAAGCAATGATTTGTTAATATTATGTTTTTTCTACGTTTCAACCCATTCTGAATCGTTTGGCACCAAAATTTGATAGGGTAGGGCGGGACACAAAGGTCTAATTTGTATTTCTGTAATTATACTGCCTAAACTAAATGAAGTACATGACAACACATAATATATATCCAAGGATCAACTCTTGAACTATGATCAGTAAAATTACTGTGTAACTCCTGATTATAGAAATATTTTTTTTTTAACTTTTCGTAGGGTATTAACTTCCCGTGGAGTAAGTTATTGTAGTTGTCCAAAAATCTAAATTAAAAATTTCAGCATATCTTCACGTTTTCAAGGTTTCTGAACATTTTGACATACCTTAGAATGTAGGTGTGTGTATGTGTATGTATGTGCGGATATTATTTTTATATAAGAACACGGATCAACCGATTTGAATCTAGAAAAAATCTATGTAAAAATGTTTACAAATCATTATTACAAGATAATAAAGTGATGAAGAATAAATTACATAGATTGTCGCTCATAAAATCATCCGAGATGTCTATTGTTATATCGATCTTTTGTCAAACAATTCTCGTTTTGACTAGTATTGGTATAAAATTTATACTATAAATCGTAGTAACATTTCTTAATAATTTATATAAAGTAAAATTAAACTAGTGGGGCGCATGGCACCGTGCCTTAAGGCAAATTGCTGAAACTTTCCGTACCAAAATTTTTTTTTTTTTAAAAGATTAACATTTTTGAAAAAAAATTACTCTGAGAAATTAGATTTATGAGAAACTATAAATTTTTGACAAAAATTTACTTTTTTTTGAAAAAAAGACTTTTTGAAGAAAAGTGTATTTTGAAATATTTTGTAAATTCTGAACTTTTTTTTAAAGCAAACGTACTGCTTTAACTGCATAGAGACGAAGTATCGAAGCGCGTAAGCGCCGCGCCGCCGTCTAACGGATAAGCATTGGTACGGAACCC
Organism: Ctenocephalides felis; assembly: GCF_003426905.1. Taxonomy (NCBI): domain Eukaryota; kingdom Metazoa; phylum Arthropoda; class Insecta; order Siphonaptera; family Pulicidae; genus Ctenocephalides; species Ctenocephalides felis. The sequence continues at coordinate 140,202,156 of NW_020538040.1, forward strand.
ATAGGAATGTAAACAAAATTTATACTTATTGTTAAAATTTCTATAAAATATCTGATAATTTGATGTGCATATGTCTAATGATCATTTTTGACCGCCAGATGGCATTTTTTAACTTTTTTTACTAGATCTCTGAAACCGCTAGATCTACCTGCATGAATTATTCAAATCGGACGCTCCGTTCTCTTAAAAACTGAGCCACCGTTTTTGGCACTTTTTGCCCCATATCTTCGGAACGGCTAGACCTGCTTTCGCCAAACACTAATCAACACGTCTCCTTATCAAGACGAATTGAATGTTTTTTGAATTATTCAAATCGCTTCATCCGTGTTCCCGAAATCGTCGACGATTTGTATCCGAACACACATACACACACGCACATACACACATACACACACATACATCCATTTTTTCTAAGGTATGCCAAAATATTCAGAAACCTCTGAAACGTAATCGGTCGATTTTTTTGCGATTACTATAACTTACCCTACGGGAAATTAATTAAGATGTATTCTTTACCTATATCGATTATTTCTAATTTCCGAATGTTTAATTACAGTACGGGAAGTTCCAGCAATTTGCCCTAAGGCATAATGCCATGCACCACTATCAAGAATAACTTGCTAATAAAGGAAGAACCAAAATAGCAGTCTGTCGTTTAAGACTTTATTTTTTGCTTACTAATGTATTATAATATACATTAGTGAATGTTGTAAATTGTGCGCCCCTGTAAAGGGGCTTTCCAAAAATTTCCCTTATAGCAGCAAAGAGAAGACTATTTTTTCATTTAAGCTGCCCGTCCGTTTGCCTTTGGTCGCAATACAAATTTTATTATTTATGTGTTCATAAAGATATTAATAAACATACACAAGTACTTTTTCCATCTAAATTATCTATAATATTTAAAATATCCAAACTTTTACTCCAAAGAAAAATCTCAATTATTCACTTTTTTGTCTACGATTTTGGGCGTACAGATCAACCGAATTGAAAGTTAAAAAAAAACATTCGATTCCTATTAATAGGGAGATGTGCTAATTAGTTTTTGAAAAAGGCAGGTTCAGCCATTTCAAAGATACGGAGCTAAATGTGCTAAAAATGGTTGTTTTTGTGAGAATTAAGCATCCAATTTGAAAGATTCAAAAATCTTTCTGCTTGTGTTGACAAACTAATTGCTTTTGTGAAAAAAAAATAAAAATAAAATATTTTCTTTTTATTTCAATAAAAAAAAATCTATATTGATACAACATAACATAATTTATTTAAAATTCGGATTTTGATTCCGGCTTAAGTTCTAAAGCTCACTTCAAATAAATAATTTTAACTTTGCTATTCAATTCATATAATTCTTATTAATATTAGACAATGTTACAGTATTCTATTTGAAAACATTTAATATTCCTCGAATATTTCATTACTGTACTAGAAGTTCCAGCAATTTGCCTTAACGCACGATGCCATACATTACTAATTTACTTAATTTAATTTAATTACTATTTTTTTTTAAATCTGTCATCTGCCTCTTTTGCTTCATGAGCGGGGTAAGAAGGGATACTCAGGGGGCAAACATATCTAACATCTTTTTTTTAATTTTAAAGGAATATTACGAAACAATTACTACATTATTCAACGAATGTAAAATACAAATTTTATTGGAGCAATTTTAGAAAGATTTTATTGTGTAAATTTTAATATGTATTGTATTAACAAATATCGTAAAATATTATAGGCTTTCTAAATCTGATTTAATTATAAAAATTCAACAATAATTGGAATGAAATGGGCCGTTTGCATGATTTTTTTACCACTTATAAAATAGGAAAACAATTTTTTGAAAACTAAAACTAAACTAAACTAAATACATTTTTAACTATTGCTTAAAATTGCAGATGGATTTTAAGTAATATGTAAGGAATTGATGATCGATAGTTTGAGGATAAATTAATTTTAAAGATTTTGAAACAATTCAGAATGTATGTGGCAATGATTCACAGTTTTTAATAAATAGATGACATTAAATGCTGAGAAAACACATTGATTAATTTACATAAATTATGATTTAAGTCCCATAATTATTGGGACTTAAAATTTTCTGAAAAAATCCGAAGGTCCTATGTATTAACTATTAAGAAATGCTTAAAAATCAATGTAAATGTGCCTTTTGGTACCGTTGATGAGTAAATTTACGAATTTAAAAACATTTATATTCAGATATTAGTTAAATACAGCTTTATTTTTTTAAATTTATCTTATATTTCTTCTAATTTAATTATTAATAAATAAAATTTGTTCAGCTAAGAATTTAACATTAGAATTCTCGTCCGCGTTGGAAGTGTTGCCGTCAGATGGGAGCATATGTTTTAAACTTTATGTAAGAGGCAACGGATTGCTTGATATTTTGATTTTATTTATTATAAGTTATGAAATTAAATAGCAATATTAATATATCTTAATTTCAATCCCTATCAGTTCACCAAAAAATATTTATTATGATTATTGTTCATGATCCGAGTAGACTACTGCAAATCTGCAATTCGGAAAATGTGAGAAAATTTGCAAGAAACAGCTATTACTTTGAAATATAATTTTTTCCATATGCAAAACCTTTTTATGCATTATTTAGTATATGTCACCAATTACCCTGAAAATCATTCATTGATACAATTGCAGTGGTATTTGAGTTACTGATCGTTTATACCTGTTTATCTATGGTTACTGAATAATAAATTATCCGCAAAATTTTAATAAAAAGCTAAAATTTTAAATATCTAGCACACCGTTTTATGAATCATCATTCAACAATATTTTCAACCAATAACAGTTCATAAAATGTTTATATTCTCAAAAATCGAATATAACATTTGGAAGAAAAAGTCAAAAAAATCGCATTTTTCGTATTTTTGTTATTGGACCTTTATATGGTGTGGCTATAAGATGATTTTTAGAAACAAGCAAAAAGTTATGGGTTATATAAGTTATATAAATTCTGCCGTAACATAGACGATAAGATAGCGTTATTATGGCAACCTTATCTTATGCTTATAAATTGGTAGTGAAACTATGAAAATATATAACTATTTGCCGCACGATCAGGCGTATTTTACATATAAATAGGCAAGGAGGAATCTTAGTATCACAGAAACTTTGATAATGCAGTTGTCAAAACATTTTTTCTTGCTTTTTTTATATGTAAAATACGCCTGATCGCACAGCAAATAGATAGGCATTTTCATAATTTTTAATGTTATGAGCTCTGTTACGGCGGAATTGCTCCATTAATTTTGATAATTTACTCAAATTTAATTTAATCAAACCTTTATTGAAATGTTCGAGGAATATTAAATGATTTCAAATAACTTAGATTATTATAATTCTGTAACATTGTCTAATATTTATAAGAAATATATAAACTGAATTGCAATGTTATAATTATTTATTTGAAGTATATAAGTGAGCTTTAGAATTATAGCCAGAATTAAAATTTAAATCTGAATTATTTTCGTTATACAGAAACAATTTTTTTTGAAAAAAAAAAGAAATATTATTGCCAACTTTGCTAACACAAGCAGAAAGTTTTTTGAATAATTCAAATCGGATGCTTAGTTTTTCAAAAAATGCCATCTTTTGCACATTTAGCTCCGTATCTTTGTAATAGCTGGACCTACCTTTGCCAAAAACTAATCACCACTTCTCTTTTTGGATCATTCGAATCCGATACTCCGTTCTCTCAAAAAATAGATGCACTCTTTGCTCCGTATCTCCATAACGGCTGGACCTGCTTTCGCCAAAAACGAATCAGCACATCTCCTTCTCAATACGAATCGAATGTTTTTCTAATTATTCCAATCGGTTGATCGGTGTTCCCGAAATCGTCGACGAAAATTTGCATCCGCACACACACACATCCATTTTTTCTAAGGTATGCCAAAATATTCAGAAACCTCTGAAACGTAAAGATATATGACAATTTATTTTCGATTTTTTGCTTTTGCTATAACTTACCCTACGGGAAGTTAATAATTGCTTTATCGATTTGCCGGCAGTCATAATTTTATCTTTCACGTAATGTTTTGATAATTAATCGAAAAGTATTTAATATCTTCTGGTAATAAATCTCGTTCGTCTATATCCAGTAGTAAAGTTTATTCGCGTCGTATAAATTTTCTTAGCGCTGTCCCAGTCTCGTTTAATCTCTATCGAATGCGTGCGTGTGTACAGTTTTAAGTTATAAATGCGATAACCAGTTGACGCTGATCATATGCAATTCAGCATAAATTGCAATTATGCTCTCTTGATAAATATACCCGCGGTAATCGATTCTAAATCGGCTCGTTAGGTGTAATTCTCATTAGTATATCGTCTTGTTAGAGGTTTCATTGCCTCGTTTTACGACTTGCCACTTGATTAATTCAACAATCGGATCAGTATGCAAATCAATAAACAGGCAATACTTGTTGCATGCAATTACCGAGTGAGTGGCACTTCACACGGACGGGATAGGAAGACTGGTGCGACATCGTAAAAATTCTGGGATACCGGAGATAGAGGATTGACTTTTTGATAAGGGCGAATCCATTATCACGTGAGGTTTTTGAAGTAAAACTTCTTTAGGCGCGACTAGGGTGTAAATTCGTACAAATGCAACGGAAATGCGTTACGCCAGAACTGTACGTCATTCGCTTTTGATGAAATCATTTCTCTACGGGTCGATTGTGATTAATCATTGTGTATGTGAATAGAGATCTGTCGTTGTATGCGTATCGGCATCAACGTTGTATGCGTTCTGATATCAACAAGGAAATATACATATATAAATAAACATTTTAAAGTTAAATCGTAGTACAAATCTTGATTTAATGGAAAATGTCTGAATCAGAAGAATATTATACCCTGTTCCTTGAAAATAATAAAACAAATTAAGCATTTGTACCATATACTAAACGTAAGTTTATTGATTAGAAATAATTTCTATATCATTCGTAGTTTCTATAAATCTTTGAAGTTATTAAAATGAAAAATATTTTTTAGACAAGACAGCTATTACAGTTGTTCAAAGAATAAGATTATATCGCCAGCAAAAAAGTAAAAAAAATACAAGCAGTCATTGAATGTATGTTAATTTTCATTACATGAAGTTCTTCAAACACAATTACATGATGAGTGAAGTTGCGAAAACAATATTTGTTTAGGCACTGTTAAACATAATCCACTCAAAAATCCTTAAAAAATAGATCACGTGATTAATGGACGCCCCCTAACGTTATATTATTTTTGTATTTATCTTCATGCTTTTGATTGTTTTCTTGAACAGCAATCAGAACTAGGAATTCTATAACCTATGATATTTAATGATACTTCAGAAGACAACTCAATAGTTATCCCATTTAATATAACGTAGAGTTGGGTTTAAAAGTACGCAGGTAAAAAGATCCACCACCGATATCTCGAAAACAATTTTATGAAACATCTTAGGGACCAGGTGACAAATTTTTTGAAAAACAGCAGAAAAATACATTTTTACAAAGATAAATTAGCTAGTTTTACAGAACATTGATAGTTGTTTGTTTGGTATGTGTTATTTGTTGTGATATAATTTATTTGGTTTTTACAATATAATTACTCAAAATAAAATTGGACTTTTGTACCCCGCCTAGAGTAGCTATTTTTACATTAGAAAGTAACCTAATATTTTTTTAAATAGAGATAATATATGTTAACTTATTGCCGCTCTGCCGGATCGAGCTATTTTCTCTGGGAAACATACTGCATTTTCAAGTATATTTGGATATCACTACTGCTTGATGTAAGATTGTTATACTATATTTTCAAGTAAATTTAAATATCACTACTGCTTGGCGTAAGGTTGTCCGAAACGCAGATTCGAACCCGGATCTCGTGAATATGATGCCAACTAAGAATTTCGAGACGAATGGAATTTTAATCTAACTATACATATTACTTTGTGCAAATTCCTAATCATTTATGAAAAATTTTAAAACATTTAAATATTTTCACATTTATTATCCTACACGAACAACAGTTAGACAGCCTAAATAGTGTGTTTAAAAAAAGATGAGCTACTCATGTGCTGAAAATAACTCCCCCGTGGCCTAGTGGTTAGAGCTTTGGATTATGAATCAAAGATTTTGTACTCGCCTTGGACAGTCTGATGTTAGGCAGTAGTGTCATAATTATCTACTTCGCAGTAGTATCATAATTTATTGAAATAGATTTCAATATGCTTCCAAGTGAAAATAGTTTTTTTTTTCTGATATTGCTGCGTCAATCAAAAATTCATCAGCATTACAGAGTTCTGATTATTTTATAAAATCAGAACGAATATTATAGAATTTATCAATCAGCAATTACTTCATTTCTATATTGAAGGTTCATTTCTAAATGCTAATTACAATGACAAACCGATCATGTCATATTTGAAGTATGACTTTAATTACATTCTTGTTTTTAAATATTTTAGTGCTATTATAAATATATAATTTATAATTTATAATTATATAAATGTGTATAATGGATGCGTGATGCACACTAATAAATGTGTGCATCACGAGTGTTCCCATATTACTAATAAACATTATTCAAAATTGTTATAAGATGTATTTATTTTTACTTAAATGCCATCTTGTACAGTAGCAAATAAGTTTTTCTTCAATCGCGTGTGAACCTTACGCGCACTCTTTTTTTTAAATCTTTTTTTTTAAAGAGAAAATATAAATTGTAATTTGTAACAAAAAAAAAATTAGTTTTCACTCAATGGAGGAGGAGCCTAATGTTACTTCAGATAAGTAAATCTGATTTTTTCTTGTTATATGGAGAATCTCAAAATTTATTTTTAACTATATTTCCATTATTGAAATGATTCATAGAAACAGAATCGATATACGCCCCGGTGAATTCAGAGAATTTTCAGTTTTCAGAAATCTTTTAATCAAACATACGCTATTTATTTCAACCCACTGCATTTCTAAATTCAGTGGGTGCTTCAGATAATTCAATCGAATCGCATTTGAATTTTCATGAAATATTCAGCAAAGCACTTATCACTGGCATTATTTTAGTCTTTATATTTATACAGGATTTGCGAAGAATTTGCTTTCTATTTTAACGATGCAGTTGCGAACATGTAGGCGTATAATCTGAAATAGATATGTGTGCTCGAATAGTAGAGTCGACTACGGTCGTTGCGTCAGAACGTTACTCTGAAAGGATTATGTGCGACATACCACTTTGTCAGAATGCTGTCGTATTAAAAGTTACACATCAAAACTATTAGATCAATTTATATATGCAAAATAATCGAGTAATTCGGAATTTGACCATATAATTGTGGATGTAGAGTCACCCTTTCGGTATGCGTCGTTTTCAAAGTTGTGTCGCTGCTGCTTAATTAGCAAGTGCGTAGTTAGACTTTTGTGGTTGCGTTGTTTTCTGTTCCAGTCTTTTTTGTTGAAATAGAGGATACTCACATGAATGAATTACTAACTTTATGTTAAAATTGATGAATGTAGAGAACACTCATTCCTTGCTTTGCGTCGTTTTGTTAACTTCCCGTATGGTAAGTTCTAGCGATCGCAAATAATCGAAAATCAAAATTTTGGCATACTTAGAAGAAATGAATGCATGTGTGTGCGTATGTGGGTATGTATGTGCGGATACAATTTTTCGTCAACGAGTTCGAGAAGATGAATCAACCGATTGGGATAATTCAGAAAACATTCGGTTCTTGCTGATAAGGAGACGTGCTGGAAGGGATGAAGATGCGCGGCAAAAAATGGTAATTCAGTTTTTGAGAGAACGGAGAGTCCGATTTGAATGATACAAAAAAACATTATTTTTATTAATGAAATGAAGTTCTGATGAAATTTTTGGGCAGGCAGGTCTAGCGGTTTCAGAGATCTAACAAAAAAAGTGAAAAAAATAATGCCATTTAAAAAAAATGTGCAATGGATACATTTTTTTGTCGATGATTTCGGGAACACAGATCAACCGATTTGAATAATTCGAAAAATATTTGATTCTTATTGATGGGAAGACGTGCTGATTAGCTTAGGTAAAGGCAGCTCCAGCGCCGTTTTGAAGATACGGGGCAAAAAGTGCCACAAATGGTACTTAATTTTTGAGAGAACGGATTGTCATTCAAATTCAAAAAACATTTCGGAGATCCAATAAAAAAAAATAATTGCCATTAGGAAGTCAAAAATGATCACTACACATATGCACATCTAATTATCAGATATTTTATAGAGATTTTAATAGTAAATATAAATTTTGTTTACATTTCTATGGGTTCCGTACCCATGTTTCTCCGTTAGACTACGACGAGGCGCTTACGCGCTTCTATACTCTGTGTCTAAAACAATAAGCAGCGGGATTGCTGCTTTTCATTTTTTGAAAATTCAAAATTTTTAAAAAAGGTCAAAAAAGGTATTTTTTTTCAAAAATTTTCAAAAATCTAATTTTTTCTAAAGTTTTCAAAAAAATGTAAAGCTTTTTTAATTTATTTAATTTTCAATACGGAAAGTTTAAACAAATTGCCTTAGCACATTTACAAAAGAACTATAAATTGGTTATATATAGTCCAATTATAGTATTGAACATTTTTCATATTGATTTTGTTTTTTCACACTAGCCGATCTGTAGTTACTATCCCCGCACAAGCTCATTAAATTCTAAGCTTTGTGTCTCCTTGAAAAATGTCCTTTATTTCTACAAAAATATTTTATACTTTGTTTATAAGAGAAACAACTGCATAGTTCTCATTTTATTTGGAAATACAAATATCCAGTAGAGGTAAAATTTCATATGCATATTTTTTCGTGAAATGTGAAAATTACAGGGATATAGAATATGTTCAAGTTATCCCGTTCGCAATTTTACGCTCGGTTTTCGCCAAGGTCGATGTAAATATATGTGTTTCATTTTATCATGTGTTACTTTGTGTAACAAAATGCATAAGTATTTCGAAGATCTTTTTAGTTTTATTATAACTAGATATCTCCGTTTTGAGCGCATACTATATATACTTGGAAGATATGTACATTCCTTGAAAAGTATGATTCTCATATGATGTATTCACTATATGATCAGTTTAGATATTTTTCAATAGTATCAAATTGCGATTCATAAGTGACCTTGTTGCAGGTTCTTATAGTAGGGGAGACTTGGTACGGTTGTGCCAGTGTACGGTAGTGACAGTCGCCATAACAGCTAAACTATAATGATTTTGTTATAGGGTCCAAAGCGGAAAGAAGAAGTATATTTGTTCGAAGAAGTTTCTATTATTGCTTTCAGTCAGTGCTTTATATTAACATGATTTGTAGATCGCATTGCTTTTAAAGAGTTAAAAAAAAGTTTTCATGTTCAAATTTATTTCAATAATAACTGTTACTTGTATACAGATAGTTCAATCTGTTTTTGCTGTAAGTTAAACATTAGTAGTTAGTTAGCAGCAAATAGCTTAAGCTTAGATAATTTAGCTCAGTCATAATGATGATTTGTTTTCAAAAGTGTGCGTTGGGTGCGGTTGTGACAAATTTTGTAGGTACGGTTTCGACATGTATTTCTTGTCCTTTTCTGATCAAGATGAAACAGATGAAAATAAATCCATTAACTCATGCAAAATGTAAAAGAGGAAAGGGAAGAAAAACTAAATATAAGAAAGGTTTTACAGAGAATTATTTTTTAATTTTATTTATTTACAGAGAGCTTTAAAAATTGTTTTGTTAAACATTTTTATGCTTTATACATAAGCTTTGTTTAAATAATTATGTTATGTTGTGTTACATATTTCTGACATTAAAGTCGTTCCTGACAATAAGTTATTTTGGTGTTCATACCTGTGGCTTTTTACCCTATATTTATGTCTGTTACAACCATCCCTGGTGATGTGGACGGTTGTGACACTTGCCCTTTTCTAGTGTGATTTGATTTTATAAATAATCCGTCGTAATTAAGGACAGTATTTCAGTGTTTCCATGTAGACAAATGTTTAAATTACAATTTAATTTGTAATTTACTTTTCTTCCAGCTAACTTGTAAATTAACAAAATTATTGCTGATTAAAAAAGTGGCCTAGTCTCCATTACCGAATAAAAAAAAATCAATGAATTTAAATGTACTCTTTTGTCATAACTCACAACTTACAACATATGATTTAGACTGCATTCATAATATCAAAATTATCAAAAAAAAAACTACAATTTGAAAGCAAGATTTTAAACTTTAACTTGTTTAATAATTCTATTGCTCTATTATAAACGTGAAGTTTCAGCAATACCATACATCACTAGCTATTTTTTAACTACCCGTAGGATGAGTGATAGAAATCACAAAAAAATCGAACGACGTTTCAAAAGTTTCTGAACATTTTGGCATACTTTAGAAAAAATTGATGCATGTATGTATGTGAGTGTTTGGATACTAATTTTTGTCGACGATTTCAGGAACACGTATCAACCGATTCGGATATTTCAAAAAAACATTCTACTCCTATTGATAAGAAGACGTGCTGATTAGTTTTGAAAAGGCAGTTCCAGCCGTTTTGAAGATACGGGGCAAAAAATGCCAAAAACAGCACTTTAGTTTTTGAGAGAACGGAGTGTCCGATTTGAATGATTCAAAAAACAACAAAAAAACATAATGTTTTTATTACCGAAATGAAAAAATGATTAAGTTTTTGGGAAAACAGGTCCAGCGGTTTCGGAAATCCAACGAAAAAAGTAAAAAAAAATGTTATTTGGCGTTTAAAAATGATCATTAGACATATGAACATCAAATTATCAGACAATTCATAATTTTCAAAAATCATTTTTTTCAGTAAAGCTTAAAGCTTTTTTAAAATTTTAATTTTTAGTACGAGAAGTTTCAGCAATTTGCCTTATGGCTCTATGCCATGCATCACTAGTTTGCAAAACTTTATTACATTGTCATCAAAGTTGAACAATCTCTGGTCTGCCGATCCGCGAGACATGCAGTCTGGGGCTTTCGCTGAACGAAGGAGCTCTTCGATTGTGAAATACGCACACACTCTCGAAAGGTCACGCACGCATATATAAAACATTATTAAACTTAGAGGACTGAATCCATAAGTAGATGTTAGTGACAATTTGCCTTGAGGCAAGTTGCTTGTACTATTCGATATTCGACATTATTTTAATTGGGCAACAAGAATTGAGAACTTCTGGAATTTGTTCCACTAGTTTGACAAATCTAAGATTAATCAATACTAGCCGCAACTAACATGTTCCAAATGAACTTTGGATTCTTTAAATTTTATTAGGATTTTCTGAGAAATTTATACGGAAATAAAAAATTATGTCAAACAGTTATTTACAAAAAATGTTTTTTATGATTTTTGTTTCAATAATTTATTTATTTTGTTATATTAAGAGTGTTTAAATAATTGTCTGTTAGGAATTGTATTATTACTATATACAAGATAGATAGAGGAGGAGCTAGGGGCTTTGTAAAACAGTGCTTTTTTAATCAATATCTTGAGAACCACTGACGATATTTGTACAGAATAAGCTAGATAAAAGCTTTAACTATTTCTCTAGTCCTATAAGTAAAACTATATCCATAACTATAATTTATTATTTCACAATTAATCATTTTCTAGAAAAAGTGCGGGTTTTCAACTTACCAATAATGCATCTGATAATTTATTCTTTACTTATTTTTAAAAAAATTTGCATGCTTCTAAGTAATTCTTTTCATACATCAACGCAAGCTATAATTAATACTAAAAGAGGCTTAAATTATTCCTCTACTAAATCAAGTGAATAATTCTACAACTATTTTTCATTACTTTACAATTAATCATTTTCTAGAAAAGTGCATTTTTACAATTGATCCCATATTTAGGGCTAATTGTTACACTTACCTAGGCAAATAGTAACGACAATAATACCCCTGACAAATTATATTTTTTATTTTTAAGAAAATGGCGTATTTCTAACAATAAGTAATTCTTTTCATACATCAACGCAAACGGTAATTTATACAAATAAAATATATAATGTCTTCCGCAATCTAAATTTTTATAATAAATTAACGTAAACTGCAAAAATTATCATAATACATATAGAAGATATAGTGTCTCTTGTAAGACATTTACTCGAAACTGTAAACTAACCCCACGGTTTTTGTTTGAACTAACCCAAGGTGTGATTTTTCCACAATAATCAAGATGAAATTTAAAATTAGTCAATGATAATAACGCAAAACAAAATTTTATGATGCGATTGGAATTTTATGGTACAATTTTATATTACTTGACAAAAATGACACACCTGCACACTTTAGTTAACTGCGTCGACTTACGGGTCAATAGCTATGAGAAAATGATGCAGAACAGTTTACATATTCGTTCTAACATACCAATAATTTAATACAGTTTAAGATCCTATTGTAAAACGTCTAAATAATTCAAGTAAATTACTACCCACCCCTGTTATAAACAGCCCTAAGTTCTCTTATAAAAAAAATCACTCTTATGCTGCTAAAAATTTAAGTGTCTCATATATAATATTATTGAATAAATAAATATTATGTTGAAAATGCTTCAAAAATATATTATTAAGTGAAAATAGCCTTTCCGAGCATTGCTGGGAAAAAAATCTAAATGCCTTTTACATATAATATTAATGAATAAATAAATATTATCAAGCAATCAAATAATAAATAGCTCCACTAATTTCAGAACGTGCGTGTTGATTTTGTAATCTAAAAAATACTTGAAAATTATTTATTAGATAATTACAAAAAAGTGTAATAGGTGTCGTATAGTTCCCGGCTAAAAAAAATATTTCAAACGGTCTTTCAAATTTTCAAAATCGGTTTATGGTTTTTTTTTTTCAAATTTTAACAGGTAATTATAAAAAAAAATATACATAATTGATCAAATAACAAATTAGTCAACTACATATTTTGTGAAAAACATTTTATGAATGCATTCTGTTTTTATTTATTTATTCTTATTGGCTTCGAACAACATTTTATTATTTTAAATTCTATTCTATTTTTATTTATACATATTCTGTACTTGCTTATTTACAACTTTATTTTCATTCTCTTTTTTTCTTCTAAATCTTATCTTTTCCTTTGCAAATCTTGCTTTTCGCTTACTTCTGTTCTTATTCCAATTTAAATTAAATGAGAATTCTATGTCACCACAAGGACTCGAACCGAGTATCACTGACGTGTGAGTCAGGTATGCTACTGTCTGAGCTATTCCCGCCACACATTTTGAATTAACTATATAAAAATAATCAAACCCTAGAAATTATTAATTAAACTTCAGTAGAAATGTATATCATTTTATATTTATTTTATCCCAACAAACAAGAGTGTCAGAATTTTAGAATCTGATACTTTTCATTCGATATGTCCTTTCGCATGACGCACATACGCAATTCATACTTTTATTAGAAAATATCCTTCACATAACAAACACATTGGAATGGACTGAAAATAATAATATAAGGTTTCATATTTATATATCCTTGGATTTTTCAAATTAGATCACATTTATAACGATACAGCTTCTTCTATTATGTCAATAGGTCAAACTGTAAGCCGATGATATTATATAACATGCTAGAATTAATGAAACAACGTATGTGGAATGAAAACATATTTTTATGAGCTTGTTTCTCTTCGAAGGAATTCACATTCCATCTAGAATTGACTTCATTATAGACATCTTGATGGATTCTAGCAGATTCGCTACTTTAGTACAAACTATTTTCAAAAAACTCACAATTTTATAAAAACTTTTTTTTCCAATTTTTTTAAAAATCGAACTTATTTTCATTATATCTCAAAAAGAATTAAAGATACGCATAAAAGCATATAGATAAAAATTAAGGGAATCTTTCTGGCTTATTATTGTTTTTTTATTATTTTTCTTTCACACAAAAATTGATAGAGTTATGAATGTTTAAAGACTGCGCGGCCGCGCAAATTGGAAAATATAGTTTTTATAAAATCGTGAGTTTTCTGAAAATAGTTTGTACTAAAGTAGTGAATCTGCTAGAATCCATCAAGATGTCTATAATGAAGTCAATTATAGATGGAATGTGAATTACTTTGAATCTGGTGGAAATGGCGCTCATTAAACCATATGATTTAAAAGAAAAAAACCTCGTATATGTTTCTTATTTGCATGATAGCTCACTCATTTTACACGCAAAAAACTTGTAACAGCATACATTTTAAAGCTTATGTTGAGTACTATAAAACCCAATTTCACCGAAATGCATAAAATGTAAAACCTCGACACTAGATGGCTTTAAATACAACAATTAAATCTTGAACGAAATAAAAAACGACTTTGCTCTTTCAAATCTTGCTTAATATTTTTCCTAGAACACTTTATGTAATACCGATTTATTAAGATTTTTATTGACATTATTTTGTTCATTACATGATTTTCGTTAAAATGTATATTTTAGGAGATATTTGCAAAAAAACGAAGAAAAACGCCAAAAATATATGAATTTTCAGTGGCCAGTAACTTGAAAAGTATTAGTTTTTTTGAAAAACTATATAAGACATTTTTTTCTTATAATTAGTTCTTCTATCGATTTCCGACGTTATTTTAAAAAAATGTAATTACACATTTTAGAAGGGGTGTCACCCCCCCCCCCCCGGGGGTGATGGCGCAACCCGAATTGTTTTCACTTTTGAATTTGAGGGTAAGATGAACCTAATTTCAAAATTTCATTCAATTCGGAGCACAGTAAAAAAATTCAGACCTAAAACGCTCCGTTTACTGCACGATTAACGTCAAGGCGAAACAAGGTGATAGTATTGACCTAAAAAAATTTTAAGTGCAACTTAGAGCTGTGGTGAAATTATGGCCACTTATCAGTCATGTGATTGTGGTTAATTTTAATTAATTTTGATTATTTGAATTTTGGAACCGTAACCATGATTAATATTTCCAGAACCACAGTAACAAATAATAACACAATTGCCTCAAGAAATTAGTTTTTAAGAATTAGGACATTTTTAAAGTATGAATATAAAATTTTTAAATTTGGTGGACTTTGAGAGGCACTTCTTTAAAAAATGTGCTTAAGTGTGTAGGAAAGTTTTATCAAAAGAAATATTTTAATATTATTTAAGATCTTATTGAAAAACACCTCAGATCCAAAGATCATTGTATGAATAAATATTATCAAACAAACAAATACGAAATAGTTGCACCAATTTTAGAACGTGGGTAATAATTTTGTAATCAAAAAATATTTTAAAATATTTTATTAGATAATTAAAAAGAAGTGTAATAAGTGTAGCGTAGTACCTTGCTAAAAAAATCTTTCAAATGGTCTTTGAATTATCAACCAGGTAATTGTAAAAATCAGGAATTTAATTAAATTATTTTTTATGAACATTAAAATCACTATATTATGCACTATTAGCTGTCATTTCAAAAAAAAATCAAATATTACATTTCTAATAGTTCATATTGAACTAATTCCTATGAAGCAAAATTTACATAACTTGGTAAATGATTGATTTATTTTGATAAAAAAAGTATTTATCATGAATTTTTATGAATTATTTTTAAATTGCAGTGTTATATAATTATTTCAAACGTTGACAGTTGTATTTTTGTTTAAATTTAATTTTTCTTTGGAAATATAGCCGGAAACTATAATAAAACTTAAAATATATACACAAAAACCATTACACATTTAATAATGATTCGTATTATAGAACTTTATATAAGGGGAGATTTTTTATTCTTTTTAAGTTTAATAAAAAAACTTTCTTTTATTGTAATGTTACTTCATGTGTTACATAATGTAATAAACAAAAGTACACATAAAACAGGTTTTATCTAATTTAATGACCTCTGTAATAACACTTTCTCAACATCATGTTACTATTTTATGTGCATATTAAAATTATATTTTACATCATCAATCATTTTTACTTAAGTATTTTAACTACTCTAAGCTACTATATAATAGATGATGAAAAACTTACTTTTTGCTTTTTCAAATAATTACTTTTACGTTTATTCACTTTTGAAAATAATTTCTGACGGAGGACAGTTCCTTGGAATAAGAGCGTCAAATTTAATTTTCTTTTTCTCCCAGCTTGTTTATTTATAGATTACTTTTTATTTTTCAAACTATTGTTTCCTAAGCCTTGGCTTCAATTGCTTAGATTTTGCGAAACTAACATTGTGACACCATTTTCCCAATAAGATTTCGACCCGTTTCTTGTTCTTTTCGCAATCTTTTTCAAAAGATTCTTTTCTTTTCCACTTTTTGCTATAGGGGAGACTGGAGAACGTTTGTGCCAGGGTACTGTAGCGACAGATAAAATATACTGATTTTGGGATAGGGTCCAAAGGGCGAAAGATGTAGTATGTTTGTTTGAACACGTTACCATTATTGCATTCAGTAATCCTGATCTATAGACCGCATTGCTTTTCAATTATTGCTTTCAGTAAGTGCTTTACAATAAAAAATAAATTAATTTATGAGTGATTAAAAGTATTCCGAGTGGATTTATTACACATGATTGAAAACGAATGAACACGTTAACTCGGAGTATTTTCTAAAAGCAAAATTTCAAAAACCAATAATTTTTATAATTGAATCAATTTCCGTAGGACTTTAATGGTTTAGTTTGTTCATCAAGACCAAGTACTCTATCGTTATACCAAGTAAATCGTCTAATTTTAATTTTAACAAACGTCAAAAAAACTACTCATTTTCTCAAACTTTGATGAAGTTTTAAAATTAAACTGCTCGTTGTAAGGCCGTAATATTTCAGTAAGTTCCATAAGACCATGATATATATTATCGAAAAAGGTTCTATAAAAATTGGCTTAATTTTTTTTTTATTACAACTGTTAAATAAATAACATCTATCAATAATGATAAATAATAACATAAATTTAAATAAATAAGAGTGCAAAGGATAGAATTTACATTAAAATAATATCCTAAGTATGATGATTTAATATAATATATATAAAAGCAAGTAATAATAAAAATAAAAATTGATAAATAATGTGAATAAAATTTATGAATAATAAAATAATACTAGAAAAACAATAAAATATAACAAAATAACAATATTATAAATAATAAGATAATAATAATAATAATAATAATAATAATAATATTAATAACAATAATAATAATTTAACATTTAATTATAAAAAAACAGCTCGGTAGATTTTCACCTAAAACTAATCAGTATCATTTCCAAGTAATATCTTTCGAACAGTTTTTGATTTTTTTAAATCGATTCGGTAGTATGAGCTTAAATGTGGACGAAAAGTTTAACACTTCTTTTGAAATTACAAAGCCGTTTTTGAAAAAACTCCGATTTACGGCAAACAATCTGTTCACAGACACACACACACACATGCATACACACACATACATTTTCCAAATTTGGTCTCATTCGATTCAGAATGGCTTGAAACCTCGAGAAAACATAGAATTAGCGAATCCATTTTAACCTATTTTTCTTCCTGTCACAATTGTCCTGGGTGTGTGGATTTATTTATTTATTTTTTTTCAGATCAACGACCTGTGGTGGCTTTTAATCAAAAACAGAAATGTCAATTTTTATTATTCATAACAATTTTTATTTTTATTAACAAACTCGTGTCCTATATTTTTCTGCATCTGTCTACCTTAGTCTAGTCCACCGTATCAACTTTTGCACTCCATAAATTGCATACGCAATCTATCTTCGTGAATTATTTCCGGTCAGAATCTCATCGAGTATTGCTCACGAGTAGGTCTTTGTTCGTCGTGTGTTATTGCATTTGCAGAATGCAATAATATACTAGTAGTGTCACCAAGGAATAGTTTTGCGATTTATCTGCCGAGCTTGCTTTTGAATAAATATGCCATGTCCTGTTATTTTCCGAGTGCTGGAGTTAGTAAACATATCATACTATATTCTTATGTGCTGA
Source organism: Ctenocephalides felis (assembly GCF_003426905.1). NCBI lineage: Eukaryota > Metazoa > Arthropoda > Insecta > Siphonaptera > Pulicidae > Ctenocephalides > Ctenocephalides felis. The sequence goes on from NW_020538040.1 coordinate 140,220,124, forward strand.
CCAATGCTCTGTGGTAAGAATTTGGATTAGCAACCACTCGTTACGGATTCAATGACCATTTTGGCCAACTCGATATAAGAATAAGTAGTAGTGATATAAAATTTTTACTTGAGATTTCAGATTTCAAATGTGATATCAAGTGAAAATAGCCTATTGGGACATTTTTACAATATATATTTATATCATTCTTCGAAACACACACACAGTAAATTCAGCTACTATACAGGTATATTTTATTTGACAGCGCGAGAAGGATCGCTATCCTGCGATAGCACCTTCTTAGATATTATGTATTTTGATGTAGTAAATCATGGCAGATTCTAATTTTGAGACGCTTTGGTGGTAAAGGCTTGAGCAGGTCATACGCTAATTGGTTTGGATGACGACATAGACGAGCTTTGTTTCTGGAGCAGTAATGATTAATTTCTTTTTCTATAGTGGGAATTCTGAGATCTTGATGTATTAACCAGTTTGGGACATGTTTTGGAGCATTCACGATTTCTTTCAAAATTTTGTTCTGGAACCTCTGTAGAATAGTTATGTTTAATTTACTGGTCGCACCCCACAATTGCAGACCGTAGGACCATATTGGTTTAATAATTGTCTTGTATATTAGGAGTTTATTTTCTATTGAGACATGTGATTTCCAGCCCATTAACCAATTAAGTTGTCTACGTGTTAGTTCGAGCTGCTGGCGCTTCTTTAATATATGTCCATGCCAGGTTAGTCTCCTATCCAAATGTATTCCCAGATATTTAACTACATTGAATACAGGAACCAGTTCACCATTCAATTTAACAGGAGGGCATGAACCTCGTTGTAGGGTGAAAGTAATATGAACTGATTTATAGTTGTTTACTTTTATTCTCCATAATTTCATCCACTTTTCTATTTCATCTATATGTTTTTGTAGAGTTTCGGAGGCAAGCAATTGGTTGTTTTTTTATTTAGTATTTGTCATAATATTTATTAGGTTGGCAACTAAATTAGTGCGGCTTTCACATTTTGATGGTTTCAGTTGTATTTTTAGGTCTGCTAACATAGTTCAAATATAAAATACCTTTTGTTATTGGATATTAGGCAATTCAGCTGTCAATCCTCAAAAACAAGTTTTTTGATCGATTGTGTAGTTTTCGTTTGGAATTCGTTGAAAAATAGAAAAACAAATTGATAATTTTTGTTATAGTTTACTTTTTGCAAAAATAAAAAGGAATCTTAAGCTATCAAAAAGTTATGCTTTTTTCTGGTGATGAATCCCTAAAAAGCGGCAGTATCAAAATTGGTTTGCCAAGTTTGGTTATGGTGATTTTTCGCTCAATTATGTGAAACGCTCTGGTCATCCACTTGAAACTGATTAAAAAAGAATTGTCTACTTTGAACTAACAGCACCACCCATATGATCAGTTTTTATGTCTACATTAAACAATTAACGAAATTAAACAATGCATTTGAAAAAAGCAGCCTGAATTGGTCTGAATTGGCAAATAGAATCGGTGACCACTTATTTTTGAACACTTGGCAAAAATAAATGGAAATTGGTTGGGATACCGATCTTACACCATCTGATTACTTTTAGTTCCTTTTTATTCAATAATGATGGTGGTGTCCAATTCTTCCAGATTCAGTTTTTTGCTAAAGTTTTATGAAAAGGGGATGATGATTCTGCTTCAAAGATAACAAAAAGTCAGTGACCAGAAAAAAGTTATTTGATCCAATGAAAAAATGTCTTTGATTTTCTCACAGAAATCTGCACTTACTTAGTTGCCAACCTAATAGAAACAATAACTTTCAGTTTCCCAATCACATATGTTAATGCTAACTCCAAAATTTCAGACAATTTATGTTTGTTTATAATTTCAAACACTACTTTTATTACTGTTACATATAGAGAGCTTTAAAAAATCTTTGAATAAAGTCTCTACATCTTACCAATATTGGACTTACCTGCGTCGCCTCATAGCTAAATGCCACAAGTCCACGTAGGTTACAGAGCGAATTTTTATATGAAAACTGTTTTCTAATTTGTAATATACTAATAAACAATAACATCTGAAATATTTACAACCAAAGACACTAGGTATTGTCAGTACATATGCTAAATCGTAGAGAACCAACATAAATTATTAACTGAATTTGACAGTATATCGCTGCTAATATTTTCTCCAAACACCTCTGTACGGTATATTTAAGATGAAGAGACATTCCTTTATCCACGACCGGAATTTTACTGAGGGACATCATCATAAATTATCTATAGTCGCCATTCATAAACGCACAACTTACAACATAATTTTAATTACTTTTGAAAAGATCAACTCTGGTCGCATCGATATGCAGAAGCATGTTGGAAAGCGCATATTGTTAAGTCAAGTACTCATGATCTAAGTTGAAATATTAAAATATACATCTAGTATATTTCAGTTTATTTTTTAAATTTATTTATTGCCAATTTAGTTTTATTCATTATTTTGAAATATAATTAGAATATATATTTTTATAAGCAACAAAAAGTATCAAATCAGAAGATCAAAATCAGTGAGGAATGTCATTAGGTATGAGGTTCAATAATGATTTTATAATATATTTAGTCAAATTAGATGTTCAATAAACAGCCAATAAATTGTTATGTTATAAAATATTTTTAAAATTATTATTAAACACACACATTATTATTCAGAATGTTATTATTTTTTAAAAAAAAATATGTGTAACTAGTTGAATGAAATCATCGTGCATGGCATCGTGCCTTAAGGTAAAATTGCTTGAACTTCCCGTATCGTAATTAAAACCTTGGTACGAAACTCAAAAAAAATTTCACAAAATTTCACATTATTAAAACCTTTAAAAAATATCTGATGATTTGATGTGCATATGTCCAATAAACATTTTTGACCAAATGACATTTTTTAACATATTTTTATTGTGAGTCCATAACCGCTGGATCTGCCTTCCCAAAAATTTTATCAGTTCTTCCATCTTGTCAATACAAGTAAAACGTTTTTTGCCGTAGGGTAAGTTATAGTAATCGTTCAAAAATCGAAAATGAAAATTTTTGCATAGGTTTACGTCTGAAATGTAACGATTGAATGTAATCTATGCTATCGATTTGAAAAAAATCTGAATTTTAAAAAAAATTGAAAAATACAAAAAAAAAAACAAATTTTTCAAATAAGTAAATTTTTTCAAAAAGTTCAAAATTTTCATGAACCTAATTTTTTCAAAGTTTTCAATCAAATCTTATAAAAATTTTAAATTACGAACGGGTTGTTCCAGGAGTTTGCCTTAAGGTACGATGCATGATGTTTCTCTTTTCTCTTATTGTAATTTTTATATCATTTTTATTTTTTGTATAATTCAATTAATAAAAATATTTCAGTCACTTATATCATTGTGTTTTTAAATGGTCGATCATCCAGGCGATAATATTAATTAATTTTATTTTGGCAAATAAAAAAATTAAAATAATTGTTACTATTTCTTTATAATATATAATCTAGACGTGTAAACAAAACTGTTTTTCTTCTTATTTTTTAATTACTCTTCATATGAATTACTGATAATGAATTTAAAGATTATTGAGACTTGCGATGTATTTATAAAAAAGAAAAAAATCCAAGAAAAGTATTTAATGTTGCTAATTGTTAAAAATGCAAATACAGCATTAGCACCAAAATTCATCATATATTTTTGTTATAGGGCTGAAGGAGGTAGACAAATCCGAATGGATCATGGAAACGCGGCCTAATACTCGTAATTCTTAATTGAATGTAGTAACGAATGTTTTCGCAAAACGTGCAAACTTGCAAATAATATTGGAAATTTATTTATAACAAAGTTGCATTCGCGTACATTTACTTTAGTACAACTTAGCAAAATACTTCATATATTTTATGTTCATAGAAATATTATTTATCATAAGTGAAATCGATGATTTCATTCAAGCTTTGAGAGATTTATATGATCGGAAACATCATTAATAATAATTTTCCATGTTAAGATACTGGGTAATAAATTTATAGAAATTGTTTACACGTATTTGCTAAGAAAAGATGAAATGTCGAATTCAACTATTTTTGAGCCTATTTAAAGTTTTATGATTGTAGTCAAGACTTACCATTAGTTAGTCTTGACTTTGTGTAATTTATTACTATAGTGCCTAAATCGAGGAAAACGATACCTATGTATCTATGAATATACTACAATTTATAAAAATAGGTTTTCGTGAAATGTGTTATAGTATGATTATTTGCTATGTATACTTGTTGTATTTTTTATTTTCATCAGACTTTTGATGAATTTCAATTTAACTTTTTTAATGTTTGACATGTCAAATCAAACAACATTTTACTAGTATTGACTTAGTAAAAAATCGATTACATTTTTGCGAAGGCAGGTCAAGCGGTTTCAGAGTTGCAGGGAAAAACCTTTGAAAAATGACATTTGGTGGTCTGAAATGAATCATTACAGATCATTATTATTGATTTGACTTGTAGAAATATTGATACACAGATTACCAGTGATACTGGTGGACAGGTAGACACGTGAACAGGTAGACAGATAGACAAGTAGACAAATAGGAAAACAAATAGATAGACACGTAGGCAGGATGACAGCTTGACAGGTAGACATGTAGACAGGTAGTAAATGTAATGTAAACAGGTAGACAGGCAGGAAGAGACAAACGAATTAAGTTGCCAACTTTGACAGGTACATAGACAGGTAATCATTTAAAAAATTGAACGAGTCGACTGCTAGACAGATCGATCATAAACAAATCAAATACTTATTGATTAAATCAATCATTAACATTTTGAGAGTGAATGCAACATGCCTCAGGAAAAAATGCACCTTAATTTACCTAATTTACCTTACAATGGTTTTGAAGTTGATGATGAATATTCTATCAATTAACTTGAGCTTAATAATTATACGAAGAAAAATTATAATGAAGTTTTGTGATTAATGCGCATTCATTATGGATGATATTAATAATAATTTTTTAGCTAATCGCAATTTCTGAAGCGAAACGCATCGACATAGTAGCGTAAAATACGCACAGACGCGAGCGTGAAATATTTGCGTCTTTTGTCGGAAGGCAAACAATATTGACTCGTGGTTTCTAGCATCATTAAAGTTGAAGCTCTTTTCACATTGATACGGGTGAAAAAAATTGTCACATCACTCAAAACATTTTCATCAAATTCTCATGTTTTTGAACGCCATGAAAAATTTATGGTGTACTACTTGACTGGCTAGAGCGACTAGACCAGAAGTCCCGGGTTCGATCCCGCTTCGAGGAGCCTGATGTCAAGCAGAAGTGACATGGTTTTTCACTTGGAAATGTAGATAGCAATAAGTTTCTAAGTGAAAATAGCCTTCAGCCGACATTGCTGCATCAAAAAATATTCGCCCTATTACAGAAATTGTAATATAATCTATTTCAAATAAAATAGAACGCTTAAGTTCTGATTCCTAACTCTCATATTTCTGATCCCTTATATACTGCTGTATGTCGACACTGTCGACATTTATGGTGATTCTATTCTGGCACATTTTGTATGCCGGACTTAGAGTCGACACTGTCTTTAGGATTTAGCACTTTCTAGCCGACATTCTCCTTCTCCTGGATGCCGAACTCACATAAATATAAATAATATTCAATGAAGTATTCATAACTTAACTATTCTGTAATAATATATTAAAATTGTTTTGTGTATATGTATTTTACCTCAATCGCTAAAGGTAACCTTAACGATTTATGCCATTCGAATCTTTAAACAAGTTGTCGTAAAACCTGCATAAACCAATTTTTTGAAAAACTAAAAATCCAAAAAAAAGGTTTGTAAACGTATATCTTATTGCAGATAATACATTACTTGAATGATTTTTTTTATTATCTCTTTTATATACAACTGTCCAGTAAAGGACATTCAATAAATTTGATGAATTTACAATAGTCGGCCGAAAAGGGACATTGTATACTACAAGGGCATGTTGGAAAAACAACTCAGTAGTTTTTTACTTGAGTGATTATGATATTTTAAAAAAAATTTGACATGTAAAATTTATTTTTTATTTGTAATGTTTTTCTTGTGGTGTCCTCTAGTGTGAAGGAGTGTTAGGCCCTAGCTCTTCGCAGTGTCATTACATAGCGATATGCGTATCGGTGAATTAACTTTGCGGCCGTTGCACTCCTCGAGAATTCTGCACATTGTCGTGCTGAAATTTTTCAAAAAAACTGCTGCACCGATTTCAAAATTTTAATGGCATTTGATAAAACTCTATAAGGTCTCACATTGATTGGTTTTGTGCGATGATTAGCTCAGTCGTTTCTTCAGAAGAAAAGTGTAAATTTTTTCGTTAACGTCCAAAAATCCTGAACCAAAATGCAACAACTTTTTGAAACACACCAGTTAGGAATCGTGCTGATTTCGGTTGATTTCTTCGTAATTAATTGTGGAGATATTTTTTTAGCGTTTTTGATTAAAATTTGTTTGCTGGTAGTGTTTGTGGTCTTAACGTGGTTTAATTATAAAGAACCTTCAAAGTTTGGAATAATGGGCCATGTCATAATTTAAAAAAATGAGTCACAATTTTAGACGTTGCTAAACCTCAATTCGTATTGATCACTTGATTATATAGGGGAAGTACAATCAAAATGGCGATTTTTAAAGATATTTATTTATATAATGATATTATAATCAGTCGCTTTTATTCATCCTAGGTTCATTGACTACCAGTAACATCAATACTTTTAATTAAATAAGAACTATAACAACATATTTATTAAGGAAAAACGCAATTAATTATAATATAGTACGGACAAAATGACATATAAAGTACGGACTTACTAAATTCAAAGGGAACTAGTCATACTCATGCCTACCAACTTTAACTGGACTCAGATCAGAAAAATAGGTCTTTGCAATAAATTGCAATTACATATTTTCTTTTTATCAGTGGATCCTTTGGTCTGTTTTACAAGTAGATAGTAGATGGTAAAAGCCAATCACATTTGCCAGATTTCATTTTCTTTCTTCTTGGCCTCGAATGAACTACCCTCTGTAGTTCTTTCGAGATAGTACTATGATATTCCATTGAATAAGTGTGTCGTTTTGTTCGAAAGTGAACAAAAAATATAATAATAATTAAAATTTTATCAAACACATGAAAATTGCAATAAAATTAATCAAGATTACCAGCACTGGCATACGTTCATTGATTTTAATAAAAATAGTTACAAATAACATTAAATAAGTCTTAAAAAAACATGAAAAAACCATCCTTAAAATAAACTTTTGAAGGCGCGATATATGTTTGAACTGATTCAGCGGTTTCCAACCTTTTCTTCCTTGCGCCCCCCTTTTGAATGAAAAAAATATTGCGCCCTCCCCCCTTCTTATTTTTCTAACAATTTAATTTAAATATACTTAATATAACTGAAATTATGCCTAATAATACACAGTATTATAAAAAATATACATACAAACATAACTATTTATTATAAGAATTTTCTGTTTCATACAAATGGTAATAAAATTTCTAAAGCATTATTTGTCAAAGTAGGAAAATCGTCCTTTACTGGTAACCAAAACTCAACAATATATTTTCGTCCTGAAACATCTGCTTCAATGTGCTATCAGTAGATAAATCAATTATCATTTTCTGCTCTGCTGTTGAATGACCAAAATCATCATGTTTCTCAATGACAAATGGATTTCTAATCCATTCGTATTTGGACGTAATTAGATAAAGTAATGCGAAAATTGGTTTCGTAGACTAGTCATATGACTGATATATTAATAAGATCTTTACTTACTTCTATTTCACCAGTAACACAAGAAATTTTAAAAGTGGGAAACATGTAAAAGTTATAAGGTTATTTGATACTAGCTATACACAGTTCTAATTTTTTCATAAAAGCCGTAATCTTGTCTTTCTGAACAAAAGCACGAATTTGAGATCCTTGCATTGATTTATTTAAATCGATAAGTCTTTGAAAAATATCAACTAAATACGCAAATTTTGCGAGGAATTTTGTGTCCTAAAACAAGATTGCTCCGTCTCTTTTGTTATCAGCAAGAAATATAGCAATTTCTTTTTTGAGCTCAAACACTCTTAGAAGTACTTTAAGTATTTTGCTGATTTGTTTTTGACACTTACTCAGCATTTAAAAATAATATTTTTGAAACAGCTTTGCGCCCCCCTTGGACGGTATGGCGCCCCCCAGGGGGGCGCGCCCCACAGGTTGGAAATCACTGGATTATTGGGACAAGACTGTGACAATGAGGCTCGACATCTGACAGGATTGTGATTATTTACATGGCTTTCGTCATATTATACATTTGCAGTCGAATTTAAATAAGACCACTGTATCATTTTCTCCATATATACCATTTCATGTTTGAGGAAAAATGCCACTTGCACCAAATTTATTCAATAAAATCCATTATATGATAAAGCGTCATCGTATCAATCAACAGTAGCAAAGACATTTTTTCCTCGATCGAGTACACGCAATGGTTTTCACAAAGCCGCCTTCAGCGCCACCTGATAGGTAACTGATAAAGTATTGCAAATGCATTTATCATCCTATCTATAAAATTACAACAAAGTATACGGATCGCAAATTGACAGTAATGGCGCGTATTCCTTTGTGGTAACATATCTGAACAGTGCCAATTGTGTTCGCGAATTATTTAGTTCAATCCGATCTCATAATTATGATTAATATGATTTTTAATTAATTAACAATTGTTGGTGACGTGTAACATAATTATAAAGTACATATTTTAGTTTTTTACTACTAAAGTGCCTCGTGGACCATTCAAGTGCCCCCTATTTATCATCCTCGTCCATGTATTAATGTGTTTTCAAGGTGTTCTTTACTTCTAAGCATTATTATTCATATTTATTTAGGTAATAGATTTTTTTATAATGTGTGTAAAAAGTGTTACGTGCTTTGTGTCGTGTTCATGTGTCATTTTTATGTGTACACTTTGGAGAGGTATGTCTTCGAGGTTCTACATTCCAGATCACGGTAAAGTTTCGCCTGACTATTGTAATTTAAGGGGCCAATTTTTTTGATAAAATAGAAATTTTATGTTACTGGTCTTGGTTGTACCATTAAGGGGAGAGCCTGCTTTAGAGGCTTAAAAAATCGATTTTTTTATTGCAAAAATGTCTTCCAAAACTAGACAAAAATATATCCCTAAAATTTCAGAAACAAATTCAAATTACTTTAGGAATTACAGAAGAAATAGTGGGCGTCAAGCATGTATACAAGCGGTAGGAAAATTTCGACGGGCGATTTCTCGGCAATGAATTTTTTCGATTCTTCCTAATTAGCGGGAAAGATGAAAAAAACTAAATGTTCTATCGAAACGAGACAAGATTTATTGTATGCAGAATTAAATTCAATCAATCTAAAGTGAAATTTTGTATAAAAAACATGATTTTTTTCAAGCGCAAATAGGTGAATTTCTCATTTTTTTCTGGATTTTTAGGTCAAACTAGAATCTATTCTATTGAAATATATATTTATTTTGATTTTTTTTGTTTCGGATGGAAATTGTGACCCTAATCTTTCCCGCCAAATGATACCTACACACTCGTGGCGCATCGGCAAAATGCTTATACCCGACATATTATGACATATACAGTAATGAAAAAAATTCAGAAGGTAGTTGAAATATATAACAATAAAACCTGAAAGTTTCGTTTCAATTAAATATTTATTTCCTTCCCTAAAAAATCCTCAAAGAAAGCAATTTTTTGAAGCATCTAAAGCAGCAGCTCCCCCTTAAGCGTTTTAAGCTCAATTTACTACTGAAGCCTAACCTCCAAAAGGCACAAATGTCAAATAACAAATTTATCATAAGTGCAACTTTCCTTTGTCACTTTGCTAACTCATACGTTTAGTCTAACCACAGTAAATATTTTAACGTTTTTGCCTTTTGAAGTTTAGGTTTTATGTGCAAAACGCTCGATCAAAATACATTGAAATCTACATAGCTTTTGGTGAAAGATTTGTGACGACTCGTCAATACACAAACTTCTGCTACTTTTTTTGTGACAAATATATTCGTCAATCACCGTTTACTTGTTAAATCTATTATTTGCACAAATCGGAAAGGTCTTGCAACTTGTCTTAGAGCAAAATGCCACCCACGTCTAGTGAATTATAATCATTGCTGTTAAAATGTAATACATGAAGAATAAATTAGAACTCAGTAATTAAAATGTATTACGTACTATTTAATTTTATGTGGAAAGCTATGATTCTTTGTGAAAGATTATAAAATTTTACTGCAATGCTAAACAATAAAAATAAAATGAGTTTATAAATAGTAATACTGTCTGTTATATTTTATATTGATTTTTGAGTGTTCGAATATGATTTATATTATGATGAGCCTCAATTTACACTATTTTTTAGAGCATACAGGCACCTAAAACATTTTTTATTATATACTATTTTCTTTTACATACAAAACTTTTTACTTCATTGTTCTGTTTTTTTTTTTCAATATCTTTTCATACATCCTATTTTCTTCTGACTTATAATTATATTTCAATTTCAACTAAACCAATCAAATTTTATTGAGTCTCAAATTAACAATTTAAATTCTATGAATGTGCCAGGATTCGATTCGAGGATTGCTGGGGCATTGAATTCCATTTTAGTAAAGTTTACGAACCATCTAAGCCTTTGCACATATAGGTGTAATTTATTACAATGACATTATGCATATTTTGGATACGGAACTCTAGTGAACAGATTAAAATACAATATGCAAAAATCTATGTACTTCCTCGTCGTGCTCTTGCAGAATTGCATAATCACATGCTGAACACAATTACTTTTGCGTTACATTATGAATGAACGCTTAATTAATAAATAATGAACAGTTTCTAAAAATAAATATGAGTGTGGACGTCAGCCTCTTATGTTTACAATGTATTCATATAATTTTAACATATGTAGCTGGTCATATATCTACCAGGTATCTGAAGTCATAACTTAACAGATAATTATTGCATGACTCGGTTTGACTTCGAGGCTGGGTTAAAGATATTTTGTTGCTTAATTAGTTGGAATAAAATATAGATGTATTATGCATATTTATTAGATTTCTATTTCTTTATTTAAATCATACCGTGTCGCAATAGCGAGTGCATAATTTTTTGAAACCTTGCCACTGCATTGACTAAATGCATATAAAGTCCATGTTTATTTTGTACGATGATAGATTAAGAAGTCTTCATTTTCTGCTTATGGAGGTTTTCATCAATTGCTTTCTTTTACTTTGTTTTAACTTTACAAAGAAGTTTATGACTTTGCCAAAAAATCTTTTTTATTGTGGATATAATTTATACCTGTTCGATGGACATTAAGTAAAATTTATAAGGAATATTACAAAAAAGAAGCAGTTTGCAAACGAATTGTTGAATGCTTGGAAGAGTGCACAGTTGCATTCTCCCCTAAAATAATAAATAATATATAAATTGATTCGGTTTTATGCGTTTGTTAAGTCTTTAGGTGTTTTTTTTAGTCTTCTGGTGTAGTTTATTGACATGAGCACTTTGGCGAGCTCGTTAGGATGTGTCTTCAATCGATGTTTTTACTTGATGGCGTATCTTGTGATTTCTTGTCTTGCAGTATGCAGACCCGTGTTCTGTGGAGCAGCCAGACCGTAGTAAATATTTTGGAGCGTTTAATTTTGAATTTTTGATTGACTTTTGTTTTACTCTTATATGCTGTCCCCCAAAGTGTTATTCCGTAAGTCTAAATGGGTTTTAGGATAACTTAATAATCATTAGTTTATTGTATGTCGATAGTTGAGATTTTCTTCCTATAACCAATGAAGGCTCTTGAATTGCCAAAAAATCCTAATCGTGATATCTTGAGGCTTCAAGTCATTATAAGTCGTTTGACATCGAAATTGTAAAAATGTGTGATTCACACATATTAGTTGAAATAAGTATTTTTTGCAACTTGCTTTTAGGCAAAATGCCGTTTATATCTTGTTCTTGATGTATACTTGTTTCTTACCATTAGGAAAACAATTATATATCTCGATTTGCTGTTGATTAGATCATTTAAAAGTTTTCTTTTGAGACGAGTTGGTTGCCCTCCTAAAAATACTTTTTTGACAAGCAGTAGGTATCATGAACAACTCGTCTCTTTTAGGTGTTGCTACTTGTTGAAGTAATGATGTTGCAATATTGGATCGCTTTATAAATTTAACTTATATTGCTTGATGTCAACTAATGCCAGAATTAATTCACTCTTTTTGTTAATTTTTTCAATTTTATCCATGAATCACAGTATGATAGGCAGTGGCAAGTACTCGTAATTGGTCTAATGACATTAGTTTGCCACCATGCTAGGCACAAATTCAATCTAACATATATAAAAATATATAAAAAAACATATTGGACAAATTAAATTTATTTGTTTGTTTGTCTACCATATCAATAAGCTAGACACAATACTGACTTATAAATATATAAACATTTTCTGTGTTGAATACGATTTTCATGGTAATTTTTCTTGGAAACTATTCACCATATAGAAATATTTTGCTACATTGTTCTTCTATTTTTAGTAGAGCATATGAGAGTAAAAACTGTGTGTTCTATATCAGATACGTACTACATATATTCGATATTCTTGTATTAAATTTGCATATTTTTTATAGTTATTCATATCGATATATCGATATATATAAAACAGTACGTCGAATTCAAAATAAATATAAACTATTATTAATTTATACGTTTTAGCTAGATATGTCATAATTCAGAAAAAAACTAGTGGTGTATGACATTGTGCCTTAAGGCAAATTGCTGGAACTTCCCGTACAGTAACATCCCGTAAATATACTATCAACAATATATTGTATAAAATGAATGGAAATATATATATATATATATAATATATATATATGTGTGTATATGTATAAGACAAGACTACAAAATTAAAGCATCTTTGTGTCAATTCGGGAATCAATTTAAATTTTCTATAACGCAACAAAAACATTTGATTATTGATCACTATCTAGTTTTACAATCAATTAAGTGTAAGTAGAAAAATTTAAGAATAAAGAGCAAATAAAAATATTTAGAAATGTTATATATTTTTTACCATACGTTTCGACATATAAATTTGACATTATTAGTGGATATAATTAAACTGAATAAAAATGATAAACTACATTAATAATAATTATTATGATGTACTTAGACACAAGCAAGTAACACTTCAGTTATATTGAATTTTTTTTTTGTGAACACAGACTATTCGGCGCATTCGAAACAATATCAGAATCTGTCTTAATACATCATGATGATATAAAAATTATATGTAGAATCTAATCGGATAACAAAGATTCTTTTCCTATCGAGGGTGTATTTACTACATCACTGGCAATATTGGCTTATGGTTATATGTATGGTTATCTATGTACTCTGCAATATTAGCATTAGTTCTGTGAACATGTATCTACAAAGCCTAATGTATAAATATTTATTTATCTGTTCATGTTTTCACGCCAGGTGACATTTCATGATAGTTGTTTTCTTGTTCCATAATGGCCAGTTGAATTCTTCTTTGCAACTGAAAAATGATGTAGAGAAATTAGTAATTTTTAAATGGTAGTAAAATTTCAGACTAATTCAAATAGTACAAAGAATTTTAATAATCTTATTGCCTTTGTTAGAAATAATTTACTTAAGATAATCAGGATAATCTTAAATAATCTCAGGATTAGCTCATTATTTCCGACTCCTAAATTGCAGTAGGAGCCTTCTTTTCTTATTACAATGACATCATATTGCTATAGCATTTATTTTTATGTTATCTCAATGCCAGAATAAACAAATCGTTGGAAGAAAACCACGCAGTCTAGCACGGTCACGTATATGTCTCTGACACCTTAAGATCTGGAACATTTCAGATCAGATAAGAATTACGATGTGTTATTCCTTTCTTGTTGATTAACATAAATGAATCAGATAAGAATTACGATGTGTGATTTGCCCTCATTTTTGAGAGCTCTCAGGCCAACAAAAAAGCATTTTTGCGTCATTTGATTGTTATTTTGTGGATAAAAAATTTTTTTTTGCGAATTAGTTTTGGTTTATTATCGATTTTCGATACTGTGTGCGTGAAATTAATGTTCGCAAATATTTTAGCGTGAATTGGTCTTAATTACCATGATGCGATGTTTTAGACATACTAACATTAGACTTCCACCTACTAGTAATGTAGGTGTGCGATATTAGGCACTAGTTTTAGAGAAATATAGGTATGATATTATTGTTTTTGACAAATCGAATACTTCACATATTTATTTTACCAAAAGCACCACCTAGTTGAGCACAGTAATGCTAATAGAATATTTTGGTACAAATAAGTTGGAAGCTTCTAATACATAAAATTCATTAACAGACTTAACTTAAAAAATGAATTAACCTGTGTTAACTTATTCCAAAACTATCAGGGACATTAAAATACAATGTTACGATTTAATATATGTATATAAGTTTATAGCAAAATCATTTTATTCAATTTTTTCCCCTTTTATACAATCACAATCTGTCTATAAGATGGCATTCAGTGCTGTAAGTGGTCAGTATGTTTTTTTTATATAATTTTTCATTATTTGAACAGCGATCAGAACTTATGGATCCTATGACCCTTATGGGGTAAAGAATATTGAAATGTTATAAAATAGATAATTTCCTTACGAGAGGATTTTTTTGCAGGAGGGAGACCCCTGTAATCCAAGTATTTGTTATACAAAATATTTTATTTTTTTCCGTAATTATCAAAGAAAATATAGTTAGAAATTGAAATTAACACTTCTAAAAAAACTACCCCAAAGCGATATACCATAGGCCCATACTGGCTTCAACAATACTTTATAGTTCAGTATGTTTTATGTTATTACTGACTAACAGTTTAGATTCCTATTATTCAATATAGTTTTCTGAAGCTTTCCACAAACTATAATTTATTCTGGTTTGCTCGCAGTTTATTCCCGTCTCGGACAACCTGAATTATAGCAGTAGTGATATCGGTTTCTACATGCAAATATAGTTCTGAATATGACTCTAAGTGAAAATAGTACTGGGCATTGTTGTAAATTATATCACATTACTATTAAAAATACCTGAAAATAATCTAATTACTAAGAGGAAGGACATCTTCTGGGTTTCCTTTTAATAGTACTAGGTTGTAAAGAATGACATCATAACAACTCCTAGAACGCTTAAGGATAGTTCTGATAGCTGTTCATGAAGTAGAAAAAAGACCGTTAATTAATTTTAATACTACATATTGAGACACATATGTGGTATATATCTATGTATTTTTCAATAGAAATCTAAATTTTCTAAATCAAAAAATGATATTGTTATTTGTTTTGCCATCAAACACGTGTATTATCATATCCCCGATTATCGATCGATAAACTAGAGAGCTCAAATTAAAACCACGAAGCCGCTTTTGGACTAGTTTTTACTGTTTTATAAATTCGTTATTTTTGTGTGACAAAAAATACCACGCATTTTGTTTTATCAAATGCATTAAACGGCGCAAACGGAATTTGGGAACAGACAGAATAAATAATTCTATTATTATTGAAACATTTGGATTCTGGTTGTGTATTTGAAGGATTAGGTTACAGATGTGCGTAGAAAATAATATTTTGTTTTATTTTGTTGTTGAATATTAATTTTATTTTTGTGTTCATGAAGTCAATAATCGATCGGTATTAGTGTTACGTTATTGTTTTACAAGAGATTTCGTCGAAACAGCATTGGGCACTTTTACACATTTGAATATACGTGTGTTTATCATGATATTATTTTAGTCTAAATTAATGACTTCGATCTTACTGAATTGGATGTTACACCAAAAGAAATGTAAGAAAATTTTGTTTTAAATTCTATTTTTATTACTGTATTATAAAATAAAGTAAGTATTGGTACATTATTATTTTCACAATTGATTGCTTAACATGGCTTAACATGGTAAAATTTGCATTTGTACAAACATATATTTATATTGCTTATAATTTAATTTATTAACTAATTTTTTAGGAATAATTAAAAGTGCACGCATGTTCTCATTTTTTATTTTGATAAGTTTTTTTTTAGTAACGTTCTTGCACTTTAGTTGATTATTTTATTTGATACTTTCATCAATTTAGTATTTGTTTTAAAATAGATTTTTACATTAGTTTTTTTGGTGATAACATTCTAGAATGAACAGAATACCAGATTTATCAAATGATATTCAATTGCGTACATTTTGGTGAAAAAATAACGAAATTTATTATTTATCTTTATAACAGATATTCAGATAAAAACACTTTTGTGGAAAATTTACGCGTTAAAAGTGAAGTATTCAAACACAAGACATAGAAAATCAAAAGCTTAAATAGTATATTGTAAATAGCGGATAATATATTATTTCAATGCCATATCAGATATTGAAAGTTTTCAAATGAAAGCTGATATCAGGTTGTCCGCAACGCGGGTAGAGATCTAGAACTTCTTGATTACAAAACCAGCGCTGTGAATCCCCAATTATACTGGTATAATGGTATAAAAATATTTTATGTCAAGATTGTTTTAACAATTGTTTTCATTAAATACATGAAGGTAATTATATGGGCAATAGGTTGATAAAATTTCAAAAACATGTGAATTTCACCTTTGAATATTTTTAAGAGTAATAGTTTGAATGGTAAACAGCAATGTATAGATAGGTGTTACTCTAATTAGAGTATCTAATTAGATATTTAAACTAATTGGTATTGGTATTTTGCCTTGAGGCAAGTCACATTAACTTCCCGATATGTGTAAATAATCGACTTAATCAATAAGAAATAAATTAATTTATAAGGATTAAAAGTATTCTGAGTGGATTTATTACTCATAATTGAAACCAACGCACACGTTAACTCGGAGTATTATCTAAAAGCAATTTTCAAAAATAATATTTTTATTGAACCAGATTCCGCATGACTTTGATGGTTTAGTATGTTCATTAAGACCAAGTACTCTATCGTCATACCAAGTAAATGTCTAATTTTAATTTTAACAAACGTCAAAAAACTACTCATTTCTCAACTTTGATAAATTTTTCAATTTAACTGCTTGTCGCAGGGACGTAATATTTTTATATGATCTATAAGACTATGGTATCTACCATCAAAAAAATCATAAAAATCGCCAAAAAAGTCTTTTTTACAACACTTTATTACAAGAAAACGCCCCGGCCGATCTCTACCAAAAACTAATCTACACGATTACAAAAATTAATCTGCACCATTAAGTCTAAACCAATATCTTTCGAACGGTTTTTGAATTTTATAATCGATTCAGAATTGCGGGCTAAAACGTGGACGAACAATTTTTCACTTTTCTGCGATTTACAAAGAAACGGCTCGGCTGATTGTCGCACAAAACTGAGAAACGCTAGTCTTCATCGAGATACATCGAATAGCTTTAAATTTTTGAAATCAATTCAGCCTTTTTGAGCAAACGTCGATTTACGGCAAAAAAATCTGTTCACACATACACACACACATACTTTATCCAAATTTGGTCTCATTTGATTCAGAATGGCTTGAAACGCCGAGAAAACATAAAAATTAGTGAATCGAATTTTTTTGATGAAAACATAAACTTCTTTTTCGGGAAGTTAATTACTAAGAACTTTTGTTTTGTTTTTAATTCTGATCTGTTAAAACTAGATTTGTTATGTGATTATCCATCATTGGACATATAACTTTTTGCATTGATATATTTGTAAAACAATTAAACATTAAAAATAATGTCTTTCTAATGGATTTCCAACTTTTAGACAATCTCACCGAGAAACTAATATCAAAACTGTGACTATTTAACTTTCAGTTTTGGCGGGATTAGCTCAAGAGTAGCGTTCCCGATTCACATGCTGGAGGTTCCGAGTTCGAATCTCCGGCAGAAGAAGTTGAAAAATTATTAAGTAGTTAAGTTGGAATAATAATAGAATTATGAATTGTAATAAAAAGATATGTATGTGAAATCAAAATGTATAAAAATTAGAAAATTATAATTAAAAATGAATTGAAGTAAAAGAAATGAAAAGTATAGAAGAAGAAGAAATAGTGGT
Organism: Ctenocephalides felis; assembly: GCF_003426905.1. Classification (NCBI taxonomy): domain Eukaryota; kingdom Metazoa; phylum Arthropoda; class Insecta; order Siphonaptera; family Pulicidae; genus Ctenocephalides; species Ctenocephalides felis. The sequence continues at coordinate 140,238,296 of NW_020538040.1, forward strand.
TAGAAGATGAAATGAGAAGATAGATAGTAAGAAGAAGAATGAAGATAAGTTTAGAAGTATAGATAAAAGAATAGGATTATATGAAGAAGATAGTATAAAATTGAAGATTGTATAGGATATATGATTGTATAGAATAATGTAGGTGGCTAAATGCTCAAGTAAGCGAGGCCAATAAAAATAATTAACAAAAAAAAAAAAAAAAAACTTTCAGTTATAGAGACAGCTAACAATCAGTTGATGAAATAATGACCAGCCTAATCTTTCGTGCACCAAACCCTAAAAATATTCATTTTTGATCATCACTGTCATGTCATCTGTTTCATTTTATCCTCTGACACATCCATCTCGATGTGAATCAAATTCAAAATCCACACGGCGGGCTCTGTCAGATGTTTTTTTTTACACGTTTTTATATTTCACGTGCGATCAGAATAAAATTATGCCCGTTTGTGGTGCGGTGTCCCGTGAACGATTCGGACGGCGAGTTTCGGCTGATATTTTACATTATTGAATGCCGGCACGTCGTAAATCTTTCGTTTCCGTAATGTTTCGTTTTGTTTTGAGTTTTTATTGTTTTGTCTGCATTTGTACCTTGTTTTGTTTCAATTTTGGCCTTCTTTAATTCGTTTAGGACGGGCTTGATACATTGTTTATCGACGACCCGTCCTCGCATTTATTTTCGGTGATATACACATGCGCCTAAGCTCTCGGAGGTAGTCTTCTGTTGGATTGATGGATTTATTGAGAATAAATTGGAATTTTAAAATATGATATATTTATGATATTTAAATAATTGAATTTCAGTTAAAAGAATTATGAGTTGCATACAATATAATAATTTATTATTATACGTATAAATTATTTGTACAATATCAACTAACATCGGGTCTTTACTTTTATTGTCCTTTTTGCTACCATATTTTTTTGGAAACAGCAAACAAAACTTGAGATTTGTTTGAGCTATTTTGTTGATTGTTAATAGATACTTCTAAAGTTTACAGTTTTTCAGATGGCAATCTAATTACTGTCTCAGCTATATTAGATTTTTTTATTAGTGGTGATGAACTACTTTCTTTCGGAAAATATTTTTATATATAATTTTATGGAAAAATGGATATCATTACTGTTTGATATCAGGTTGTCATATACGCGGATTGTAGCTACTTAATAATGTAATGATAAACTTTGTAATTATGAATCCAGGGAAACCGCATAAATCATTATATGCCAAACTTCTTATAACAAATTATTTCAAAAAAATATATTATGAAAGTTATATCAAAGGCCAATATGATACGGTTGAAGAATTTATAACAACGCAAATCATTATTGCAAAAAAATCTAATCAACAATGTATCAAATTTAGGGAGTCAAACCGTTGGGTTGCCTTCTAAAAATTATACCCAGTTATGATTATCTAAAAATGCAGTGTGATTTCTGCTTTTTTGAAATTTTTATATGTAATTAATGATCATATAATTTATTTCCTTTTCCTTCAATGTATTTGTAAACAATTACACATTAAAAATACATTCTAAAATTGATGTTTCAGGATTATTTAATAGTTTTTTACTCTCTAGATAATCACACTAATTTATATTTTATACTTGATTTACACTAATTTATATTTTAACACAATGGAATTAATAATTTTTAAAATATTAGAGTACAAATATTTGAATAAATTTTAAATGGCTCCGTCGATGATTATTTACCTTCATATTTAAGTGAAAAATCAAAAAATTTGATTCTCTAAATATTTATATCTAATATATATATATATATATATATATATATATATATATATTCAAATTTTAAAATTCTAAAATACTTCCAAATCTGGCAAATATATAATAAAAATTATGAAGTTTTGCCCACCGTTAATTCTTGATCGAAAATTGTGTTAATTATTGGAAAATATTAAATAAGTCAATGTGTATGCGTTTCATCATGAAATAAAACTTCTAAATCTTTAATAGACACATAAAATCGTCTGACGTATTCATTAAAATGCATTTATTCAATAATGGACATATAATTTAGAATGGATGCATTCGTTGAATGTATTTAAGATTATCAACATTCGTCGTTTCTAGACATCAAGGCACCAATTGATTCATTTAAAATGCTTTCTATTTTAGATGAAAGAATATTCGGTAGTTGGTATTATAAGTGGTATCATTCGACAATACAGATGATATTCTTTTAAGTAGTAACCGATATTACTCTATTCACTAAATTTTCTAATTTCTAAGCATCTTCAATTTTAACGAAATTTTGTATGTATTAGATTTAATAATCAAAATAGTATTAATTAATACATTGCGAATATTTTTTATATCCTTATTTAGTCGGTATTTTATTTGCTTTTTTTTTATTTTTTCAACGGCATGAGTTTTATGACCTGTTGTGATAATACTTTTCAAGTACGTGTTTCTTAGAAGACAACTCAATAGTTGACTTATCCATATTTAATTTTTTTATTGAATTTTTTTAATAATTGTCAATATTTTTTTAGTTTAATGTAGCAATGACTGGAAGGATTAATTTATTAATCTTATTTAATTTTTTATTTTTATTTAATTTATTAATTAGATTTAAATACTACTCTATTCATTATGTCAATAAATTGAATTATATTTCAATAAAGTTATAATAAAAACTTATAAGACAATAATGAAGTAATAGTGGTTAGAAATTTATTTCTACTTATATATAGGGTGATTCTTAATATAGATGTTCTCGAATTTCCTTGCTCCCAGGAGTTGCTTCCAAATTGATAAAAAATAATTTTCCGAAAGGTTTTGTTCTTAATATTACCTCTTACATAGTCCGCACTTCAACCAAAGTTTCTATGGAAATAACATGGGTAAAATTCCATTTGTTTTATAACTTAGCAACAAGTGACAAAATTTTGGTAATAACATTTGCTTCTATTGATCATAAATAAAAAAATACGACAAAAATTTGATATATTTCATAAAATAAGTATTTACTTAGGAATAAGAACCGAGAAACTTCGGTTGTAGTGTTTACTTTAACTTTATTTTTGCATCAATTTTCGAATACTAAATATATATCTAAAGTATCTCTATATATCACGTTTAAATATATTCGTACCTCAGCATCAGTGTATGTATATGTTCGATTGTGCAATTGCTTCAATATAAAAATTCCGTGATTATAAATTCAAATCAGCCGTTACAAGTTACCTGCGGCCGCGCCTGCGACACTTCGTTCATTCTTGTTTCTTCCGTGCATCTAATGTGTTTCTGTTCCTACATATTGAACACATATATAATACATCATCGAGTACAGTCTTGCAATATTTAAATATGCAAACATAAAAATAGGTTAAAATAAATAAAAAATATGGTATGGGATTTTTACCCGATCATCTCTGAACACGAGCGTAAAAAGTTGTAGTATCTCACATATATCCAATGAGCTACCGAGACGTTATATGGAACACTGTAGTAAGCGCACGTATTGCCCGCAAACTTTTAAACCTTAATTAACATTTATAATTAATCCCCTTTCGTAGGCCTATAATATTTTAAAGACATCGGTTTGACTATCAACTCTATCG
>NW_020538040.1:140242884-140276672 GCF_003426905.1 Ctenocephalides felis
AAAACCTTCTTCTATTAATTGATTCCTTAAGAAAAAGTTGCGGAAGACATATCTCTAGAACGGAGATCATTCCTTTACGTATTGGTTCGCAAAGATGATCCATATCTTTAATTGTGTTAAGTCTTGCATCACAAAGCTTGTGTGTTACATTGCTTTTATTAGCAACATATTTATTATTCTTTTTTTTTCACCTGTTATAATTCAATATAATCTAACTGAGACAATTTCAATTACAAACAATTCTAAAAGGAGTTTAAAAGAACAACCTATAAAATTTCTAGCAGACATCCGTCAATTGAGAAAAAACATAAGGCAATTTCTTGTTAATAGAACAGTCTTGTTCAGAAATGATCAGATAACCCTGTGCTAAATGGAATTTTGAAGTAAAACTTCTTTAGGCGCGACTAGGGTGTAAATCCGTACAAATGCAACGGAAGTGCCTTACGGCAGATAAGATAGATAAGAGTCAATGATTCGTCATTCGCTCTCGATGATATCGTTTCTATACGGGTCGATTGTGATTAGTCGTCGCGTATGTGAATAGGAATCTGTCGTTGTATGTAATATCAACAACCAAATCGCATAGAAAAATAAACATTTTAAAGTTACATCGTAGTACAAGTGTTGATTTAATGAAAAATGCCTTAATCAGAAGAATATTTTACCTTGTTCCTGAAACTAATAAAGCAAATTAAGCATTTGTACTAAACGTAAGTTTATTGATTAGAAATTATTTCTATATTATTCGTAGTTTCTATAAATCTTTGAAGTTATTGAAATGGAAAAATATTTTTACGCAAGACAGATATTACAGACGTTCAATGAATGAGATTATATCGCCAGCGAAAAAGTAAAAAAAATACAAGCAGTCAATGAATGTATGTTAATTTTAATTAAATGAAGTTCTTCAAACACAATTACATGATGAGTGAAGCTGCAAAAACAATATTTGTTTAGGCGTTGTTCAACATAATCCACTGTGTGAACGAATATTATAGAATGTATTAATCAGCAATTACTTCATTTCTCTAATGAAGGTTCATTTCTAAATGCTAATTACAATGACAAACCGATCATGTAATATTTGAAGTATGACTTTAATTATATATGTTTTTAAATATTATACATATTTTTAATGCTATTATAAATATATAATTCATAATTTAACATTGTATAAATGTGTATAATGGTTGACACTAATAAATATGTGCATCACGAGTGTTACCATATTACTAATAAACACTATTCAAATTGTTATATGATGTATTTATTTTACTTAAATGCCCTCTTGTACAGTAGCAAATAAGTTTTCTTCAATCGCGTGTGAACCTTACGCGCACTCATTTTTTATATGTCATCTGGTTATGCTATACATGATAAGGTCATTTAAATCTAAGTTACTAGAAGAGTTTTTCTAGATTTAGCACTGTTAATTCACTCTGCCGCCAAAGATAACAACTCGCCAGGTGATATCTTTCCGTTTTTGGCACCAGCAAAGATAGTTCCTCAATTTCTTCCTTATATAATTGAATTCTAAATGCAAAGTAAGCAAGTTAGACTGCAAACTCTTCCAAAAACCTTTCTCCAACACATATCTCAAAAATGACTCCCAGACGTCGGTCTATCAATTTTCAGAAATGAACGTGCGCGATGCGCTTTCGTAACATTGACCCAATAAACAATAGTTCGGTTTCCGGGAAAATACACCAGCCAAACAAACGCTCATTATATTGCAACGATGTTTGTTATAGCATGTACAAGGATTAATTTCCAACAAGGTCCTGACGAATAAAACAGAAGTGCAATGTCACACGCGCAGAAATTTCTATCAATGCCGCGTCATTGAACGCAAGTAAAGATCCCGAGGGAAAAAGGACTGCGTATGCCGAGACCTAAGCACGGAAATCACATAAACTATTTACTAGTTGGTATTTATAATATTTACACGACTATAGTATAAACTAAGTCAGAAAGCAACTAATGATATTTGTCGAAATTGAATCACATTGTCTTTTTAGTGCGTATCGAATAATTCTCGCAATTTGTTTATCTGACCATAATTCAGGGGAGAACATTTCTGTGGCACGTGGCAAATAAAACTATCCAGAGAGCAGAACCATCTTAAAATAAATATAGAGCTGATAGTGGATAAATGCAATAGTTATCTTTAACTTCTCTAACTTGTAAGTCATTGTAATCGTCTGGTAATCGAAATGATGAAAATTTTTGCTGTTTCGATTTCTTCACGTTGCGATTTCTTAACGTTTTGAAGGTTTCTAATCATTTTGGCATACCTTAGAAAAAATAGATGTGTGTGTGTGTCTGCAATTTTTCGTCCACGTTTTCGGGCGCAGGGATCGGCCGATATCTATTGATAGTGCTGCTTAGTTTTTTGCAAAAACAGGTCCAGCCGTTTCGGAGACACGGTGCAAAGAGTGCAGAAAATATAAATCGAGTTTTGACGAGCATCCGATTTGAATGATCCTAAAAACATTCAATTCATAATGATGGGAAGAATGGGAAGAATGGTGATTAGTTTTAAGCAAAGGCAGTTCCAACCATTTCAGAGATACGGAGCTAAATGTGCAAAAAATGGCAGTTTTCGGGAAAACTAAGGTCTGTGTGGGTGTGTGTTTTGTGTGTCTGCAATTTTTCGTCCATGTTTTCAGGCGCACAGATCAACCGATTTGAATGATTCAAAAAACCGATTCCTGTTGATGGGAGATACGGAGCAAAAAGAAATCGAGCAGAAAGTAAAAATCGAGTTTTTGAGAAAACGGAGTATCCGATTTGAATGATCCAAAAAATATTTTAATTGACTGGGAGAAATGATGATTAGTTTTTCGCAAAGACAGGTCCAGCCATTTCAAAGATATAGACCTAAATGTACAAAAAGTGGCAGTTTTTGAGAGAACTAAGCATCCGATTTAAATGATTCAAAAAACTATCTGCTTGTGTTGATAAAACAATTCCTTTTGGAAAAAAAATATTTCAAAATTATTTTGTTTTTTGCAAAATTTTTTTGGATATCGAAAATAATTCAGATTTTAATTTGAATTCTGGCTAAAGTTCTAAAGCTCATTTATATACTTTAAATGAATAACTTTACCTTTGTAATACAGTATTTGTTATAGTTATAATCTATTTGAAGACATTTAATATTTCTCGAACATTTTGTTACTGTACGGAAAATTCCAGCAATTTGCCTTAGGGCACGATGCCATACGCCTCTTGTTAATTTTATATACTGTAAACTTAGGTTATACATATTCATCTATATTTTTGATTGCTAAAATAAAATCGAGTAAAATAATTATTTAGCAATTGAATGCAACCCACTACTAATAAATTTTAATTATTCAAACACACATTTACATTTTCGCTACAATTTCCATTTTGTTGCAGCGATAACATAAGCCCTTCAATTATATAAGCGTGATAAATCTTTTCCAGGAAATTCAAATAGTTCATTAAATATACAAATTCTATTAATTCTGATTTGCCAGAAATGTTAGTTGGAAACACTAATATTGATGAACTCTACCTGAAACTGGTCTGATTGTTCTATTGACATACAATATAATATAATACACACACACATTATATATATATATATATATATATATATATATACGAGTATATATATATATATATATATATATATATATATATTGCGTGTAGATCATTGAGCAACTCTTTTTCATAAAATACAAACAGCAATCAATCTTTACTAAAATCTTATCATCACAATTTCGAACTGATATCTTTCAAAAAGCTTTTGAATTTTCAAAATTGGTTTAGGATCTTTCATGATAATGTTGGCAAAAAGTTTGGCACTCATCTGCTAATTTTAACACAACGGGTGGGCAGATACTCGTGCAAAACTTTGGTTTTAAAATAATTGAAATTGACGCAGCCGTTTTTGGGAAAATGTCGTCAAAAGGTCAAATTTTAGTTTACATACTTATACCTAATTTTTCAATTCCTTGAAACATAAAATTAACAAATTGACTTACGTGGTGAAAACATAAGTTTCTCTTTCGGGAAGTTAAACAAAAAAGCCAATAATCCTAAAAACAACAGAGAAGCATTGGCTGATAAGTAAAAAATAAAAATTACGATCAAAAACACACTTTTAAATAAAATTAAACCTCGTATAGATTAAAGTTATGGGGCTGCGTATCCAAAGCACAAAAAATCTTCAGAATGGTCCTGAATTTACTTTGGTATGTAACAAGTGAACAGTCTACAATGATCTACACATGCGAATTGTGGTAGTAACAGTAAGATTATTAGCATCAAAACACAAAAAATATAAAACCTTCTTAATCAAATGGTAATTTTTATACTTTAATCCATAATCTGTAATGACAACGATACTGAGGAAAAACCATTAGATAGCACTCGAACAGAAAATAATGCAGTATAGTTCAGTTGGATATTACTAGGTTTACACTATAACAGTATAGTTTTGTTTTTAGTCGATCTTATATTAACGCTCTATATGGTTCAAATATTTTTACATCAAGAAAAATTAGAAGAATAAAAAATCAGTATCTAATCATAAGCCAATATATGCAAATAAAAAATTCTATCAAATCAAATTTCTTGGTCTAATTAATTATATGACTTCCAAGTCTCAGCGGCCCATAATGTTCGCACTTCTGCGTATGAAAATTTTATTTCACGTTAAAAAGCCAAGCTAAGGTCTTAAATGTTGATATCGTTTTTTTTCACAACATTATAAAATTTAGATTTATGTATCATCGCACAAAAAGGACCATAATTATTTGGTACAATATCTAAAAATTTTAAATGTGACCTGAAAGTTACGCTGGCTCATAAAGGGTTAAAAAGGAGTGCGCGTAAGGTTCATACACGATTGAAGTAAAACTTATTTGCTACTGTACAAGATGGCATTTAAGTAAAAATAAATATGATGTATTTTATAAAAATTTCAAATAATGTTTATCAGTAATATGGTAACACTCGTGATGCACACATTTATTAGTGCCAACCATTATAGACATTTATAATGATAAAAATAAATATATATATATATATATATTATATTTATAATAGCATTCAAAATATGTATAATACTTAAAAATAATAATGTAAGTAAAGTCATACTTCAAATATGACATGATCGGTTTGTCGTTGTAATTAGCATTCAGAAATGAACCTTCATTAGAGAAATGAAGTAATTGCTGATTAATAAATTCTATAATATTCGTTCACATAGTGGATTATGTTAAAACAACGTCTAAACAAATATTGTTTTCGCCACTTCACGCATCATAGAATTGTGTTTGAAGAACTTCATGTAATTAAAATTAACATACTCGTACATTCATGACTGTGTATTTTTTTTTTACTTTTTCGCTGGCGATATAATCTCATTCTTTATACAGCTGTAATATCTGTCTTGTCTAAAAAACATTATTCCATTTTAATAACTTCAAAGATTTATAGAAACTAATTGTAGAATAATATAGAAATAATTTCTAATCAATAAATACTAATCATTAATCTTATTATCAATATTTTCAAGAACAGGGTAAAATATTCTTCTGATTCAGGCATTTTTCATTAAATCAAGATTTGTACCACGATGTAACTTTAAAATGTTTATTATTTATCTATGCCGATTTCCTTGTTGATATTGGAACGCATACAACGTTGATGCCGGTACACATACAACAACAGATCTCTATTCGCATACGCGACGGATAATCACATTCGACCGTATTGAAATGATTTTATCGAAAGCGAATGAAATACAGTTCTGCCGTAACGGACTTCCGTTGTATTTGCACGGATTTACACCATAATCGCGCGTATGAAGTTTTACTTCAAAAATGATTATTTTCTCAATTGTAATAAATATTTAAAATTTACTATGAGAAACGCAATCCTGAAAGTATAGGTCTATGTTTATAACAAGCTCGTATAATCAGTCGCAAAACCAATCCAAGCGCACCACTTGGTTGACGCGTAGTAATTTGACAGACAACATGCAAATACACAATAGACAACTTTTATAATTATATTATGCAGTTTTCGAAAATTATAACTATGTTATAACAATCTGACTACTACGCAATATGGAGTTCTATTTGCGAGTAATGCGTATTCAAATATAAATTAGGGTGTGAGTCTCTGAAGGGCGAATCCAATTGTGATTGTATATATATTTACTACATGAATGCAAATATTATGAAAGTCACGTAATGGAACAAGTGACCTGTTTATGTGCCCCCACATACGTGTAAGTGGCATTTTGCCTTAGGGAAAGTTGCATAAACTTCCCTGTATGTGAATATTATTGAGAAGATATAGGGAAATGCCGTATGGTATATAATATATGGTCAAATTAACACAGTGGCCTTAGTTGAAAATGAGCTAGTTTTAGTAACGTTTTCGCGTATAACATAAAGAAAGCCAAAACCACAATCCTGTCAGATGTTGAGCGTCATTGTCACTGTTTTGTCGTAGTAATCGATTCAATCGTGTTTCAATCGCTTTGAAAAGAATATTTTGACGATTTTGGAATTCGCAATCAATTAAAATCTATTAACTTATGCAAGTACTAGTGATTGCAATCAGTGTTATTGCAATAATCAGGCGTTTGAAAAATTTTGAATTAACTATCGGATAAAAAGACATACTTATATATAATGGTCAAAATGACATAGTACTATTTCACATAAGTACAGGGCCAATTAAAATCTGTCAAAGGTGATTAGCTTTCAACTTCTACTCTAAGTATGCAAAAAATAAGTACCAGACCAAAAGATCCACCGGTAAAATGAAGAGACTTTTGAAACCGAACCCTCTTTTACCATTTCGAGCCCATTTAAATATTGGTTACGATGTTTGACTTTAGGTTCATGTTGCATGTGCTAAGATTCTAAAGAGAACAAAACAATTCATTTCTGAACTTTTTCTTGAAAATTAGCATCTCAGTATGTCCTTACCCTATATGTCTATTTGTCCGTACTATATGGATAAACTGATTTTTGTAATAGGTTTCACTCTTCCTTAATAAATATGTAATTATAGTCACTACTAAATTAAAATATTATGTTACTGGTAGTCAATAAACTAAAAATATTAGGTTGTCAAATATCTTCCTTCCGCTTTTTTGCTCTTGGTTTATAATACAAAAAGGCGGAAGGGAGATATTTGACAACCTTATAAATAAAACCGATTGAGACAAATCATTATATTTAAAAAAAATCAAAAAAAAATTATCTTAAACTGTTAATTATGAAGAACCTGTTCGAACAATTATTATGCAAGAATATAAAATTTCAATAACAATATAGTGGTATTTGAGTTTTATTAATTGTGTTTAAATATAAGCAATGTACATTGAGCAAAAAAAGTAAGTTGTACTTAAAATACTTGCAAAAACCGTAAAAATTTAGCAAAAAAACTTTCTTGTCTTGTTCTGCTTGAAAATCTGGGTATCGAAGACTTTTTCCAATTTTATATTTTTCATATTTATTTTAATAACAACAATGAACAGTAATTCGTATTTGATCTTACGAGAAGACAATAAAACTAGGATAAAACTATAAAAAGTGCAATAATTATGACGTAAAATTTTTTGTTGCATGTTGAAACAAATTCTTGAAATGTTAGCAGCCAATAAGTCAAAACTAAAATAATATTAAATAATAAAATATATTAAATCTGCACGTTTCAACTATAGATATTTGTTGGAGTCAATATATAAAAAATCATGAAACAATAATTATAAAAGTAACAGAAAACATGTTTAAATATCTTCTTAAAGAAAATGTATATAAAACAAATAAATACTAATTCAATTCAATAAGAACACACAAAAAGAGATAAAACATTTTATACTGGTTTTTATAACAGTAAACACAAAACTTAACAATTAATAAAAATTATGAAATTGAAATATGGGTTAACGTGTTCCAATAGTATTGCTTATTTATTTTGTAATTATTGTTGAATTATTCTATAAATAATTAATAAGTCGAAACGTGTAGATCATGCAATATCAAATTTATTGTATTTTTAGACTCATTTTATTAACATTTCTCATATATAAAATATTCATTTATCACTTGTCCTGCAATTTTCCTTTATTTTTATATTACCATATCGTTTATTTCTAATGCTTGAGGAATGATAAATACAATAGTATTTATATCGACCACTAGAGTCCTGGTTCATATAAATTATCCGACATTGTAGAAAAGTTTTATTAGCCTATAAAATAAAATCTAGTCAATGTTTCACTTAAATTTATGTACAGTGATCAGAAATTGTACGAAGTTATAAAATTTTCTATACGGATATTATACTAGATGCTATAGATTTGCGTTTGTTTATTACGTTATTAGAAATGATAAAATATATGCCATATTATTTACAAAATACTGGAATTTACCATATTACTATTGAAACTTTCGAGATCGTTATCTATCGGAAAGATAGTTATCGGATAAATTTAAAATAATAGAATTTAAAATTATTGTTTTAATTAGAGATAGGATCGGAAATTTTTAACTCTATGTATAAGATTCAAATTTGAAAACTGTATTAAAACACAATTTTTCGTCCATATTTTGAAATATAGATTAAACAATTTTGTCTATACTGAATTACTATATAAAAAATGTAAGGAAAAAACGTAAATACGCATATAATATGACTTTAAGGAAAATTTGTTCAAAGTAAGACCATCTTTTCAACTATTCATGAAGCCCTCTGCTTCAAGATCTGTGTAGAAAAAAATCTGATAAATATATAAAATATTTAGAATTTTTTAAAAATTGATTGAGCATCCAAAAATATAAAAAGTTTTGGAGAATGTTCAACCATCACAAAATTGTTCAAAATTAGTAAAAAACTACAAACAATTTCAAATTTATGCAATGTACCTTAAGGTACAAGCTTGGGCGTAAAACAAAAATTTGAAACGTCTGTAAAATATTTAGAAATTTCGAAATTTTCAAAAATAAATCATTATAATTGACAAAGAGTATCAAACTTTTCAATTTTTTGAATTTTTTTCAATTATGTTCCAAATTAGTAAAACTTTGCTAAAAAAAATCTAATTTTCAGGAATGAACTTAACAATAGCAAAGGTAGAATGACGTATAATTAAAAAACTCAAGAAAATATATAAGTTTTAAAAATTTCTAAACTACCAAAAAAAAAACAATTTTTCAATAATATTAAAATTTATGAAAATGGTCAACATTAAAAAAAATTCAGCAGTTTTTCTTGAAAAATATTGAAAGCGTTGAAAAATTATGAGAGAAACAATGGTTTGGATACAATTTTTTGTCCCTGATTTAGAGAGCACGGATAAACCGATTTGAATGATTCCTATTGATGTAGAGACGTGCTGATTAGTTTTGGCAAAGGCAGGTCCAGCCGTTTCAAAGTTACAAAGTTAAAAGCGCAAAAAATAGATATTCAATGGATTTTGAGAAAGTCCGATTTGAGTGACTCAAAAAATATTTTACTTGTATAAACGGAATGAAGAAATAGTACTTTTTAGAAGGGCAGATCTGGCGTTAAAAAAAGTTAAAAATATTCCTATTTGTCGGTCAAAACTGATCATTATACATATGCACATCAAATTATCAGATATTTTATTTATGAGTACAAATGTTTCCATTTGTTTGGGTTGCATGCTGAGTTTTATAATGTTTAAAGTTTTCTTACATTGCCTAAACAAATGCCCTTGACATTTTCGACATTATGGATCAACCGACTCGAATGGGTTTCAAAATTTTTAATGAATTCCAAACTCTGATTAATAATCTGATTAATAACATTGGTCTGTTATGCCGCAGAATCGGTCCCTAAATGTGCATACTACACTCTCCCATATTATAGTTATCTACTACGAATGTGTACGAACACTTTCGAGAGATGTTTACTAAATTAGATGAATCGATTAATGAAATTAATTTCACGTGCTTTATAGTTTAATAATATTCGTGTGTTTATTACCTCGCCATAATGTTATTGACTTAACATTTTGCGACCATTAAATTCACAAAGCTCAACTAATGCCTCATTACGCACGCACGAATGGTTAAGCGATTATTTGCGTACGTTATTTTGACCGTGGAGATTGATCCATTAATACTTTCGTCGAAATACGGAATTATATTGTATTTATTGTTCAATAGTAACTAGTGGTGTTTAACCTTATGGACATAATTGGATTGAAAATTAAAACTTGTGGTGCTTGGCATCGTGCCTCAAGGCAAATTACTAGTACTTTCCGTACCCTTTTTTTAATTTTTTTTTTGCAAATCTTGAAATAATTGATTTTTTCTTAAATTTGCGACTCTTTTAATTACATTCAAAATTCAACACAATTGACAATTTTACTGTAGAATTTTCTAAATAACTAAATGTAGAATGAATGAAAGAAACAACAATATTAGATTACAATTAACTCCAAAGCTTTTTCACTTATGTCACTAATAAAATTGGTTTATACATAACAAACATTGTTATATTTAATCGTTAGGGAGTACCGGGCATTTCAAAATAATCTGCATTGATCACATATGTAGCCATCTCCACACTCTGGAATGTCTGCACTTGTGTCTTTGACGAATATTCTTAGATATTTCAAAAAAAAGTAACTATTCATCCACCCTTTTGGCTGGGCCATACCGATGCTCTCAGCTGGAGCATTCACCATAAGCTTTTCATTCTTTAACTAGGAAATACGAAAAATGGGGGTATGTAGTGGCCGTTAGCACTCATACAGAACAAAATTAAATAATTGGAATAAATTACGTAAATTCTCACAAGAAATATTAATATGTTTACTGCCCGGCACTAAGGAACGACTTAGTGTCCGGTTCTAAAGGACAGACATTTTAGTTCATTTAGTGGCACCTACTAAAATTGGTTAAAAGATTTAATAATATTCTACCTTTTTACGGATAACAATCAAGTACAACTTTTATCTTTGCACACCACTCAAAGGTAAATGCATAAATATGCTAGAATTACTTCCATTGATATTTAGGTGACGCCGTGATTTTGCGCCTAAAACAGGGAAAGATTGCTCTCGCCGTGGCCGTGTGCGTCACAGGCGAGGCTTGGGGCGTGATCCTGCACCTGTGTGCCCCCCGTGCCCCTCACACTTGTATTTTGAAATAAAAAGATTTATACTCGCTTAAATAATACGTATTAAATAGAGTGTCCGGTGCTTGGTGCCGTCCGGCGTCACGGGACTTCCCCCTATATTAAATTTAGCATTTTGTAATCATATAATGATCTTGACCGATACGCTTGTATATATACCATATACATATAATATAGAACTCAAACGTAAACATATAGGTGCAAGTGGCATTTTGTTTTAAGACAATTAAATGAACTGTCAGATATCAAAGAATAATCTTTGGTAAATGTGCATGTAGTCATAGTGCGTCAAATTAGAATGCAGTCCAACAATAGAGCTGATATTTGTAGTATCGGAACTAGTATTTTCGGCTCCATAAAGTGCATGAATATATGTGTTTAAATTACAGTTATAAAGTAATTCAACCAACTCAAGACATAAAAATCTTTATTTTAACGTCGCTCGTATCTAATTCGTTCACAAAAGCCGGTAAAGCTTCTAGCCAGATGAAACGGTCACTAACAAGCAATATCGTAGGTTGTTGAATGCTGAAAATATTACAACCTTCGTACTTAAATCGTCTCAACTTTTGTTATGGTTAATAACATCGCCAGTTTTATATGTAATTCTGTTAGCATTATATACTTTGGCTAGAAATGTTATCGAGGAATCCTCAATCTAAAACAGCTGGACACTGTGTGTTCTTCTGTTCCTACACAGTACTTAACTAGCTTTATAAAACACTACTCGTTTAATTGAATATAAACAAATGAAAATATATTGTTACGTGATATTCAATTATGCACTGTATGTTCCTTATACGTTTCCTGAAGAAAACTAACGATACAGATCGACACATGGCATGCAAAACATTGGTGAAATCAACTTACCTGGGATTTTCTGGTTGGACAGTGTGTAGGATTTCTTCTGAAAAAGAAAAAATAAACATTTAATTTTTTTAAATAATATTATAAAATGTATGTATATATATATATATATATTATATATATATATTAATTTTATCATCTGTAAATAATATATATTTTATATTATTATAATTTCTTAAAGACGAAACACAGAGTTTCTATGTATTCCGAAGAGCAAATCCAGTAGGAGTAAGCATTTTGAAACTGATTTTTTAGTTAGCTCTGCTGAATATTTTCCAATCGTCTAAGTGTAAGAGACTTCCAATAGCTTTTAATAATTCAGGATTAATTGTACTTTTTAGGTATCAAAAATGCAAATTGGTTAGCTCAAGAGTATACATTTCATAGAATATGAAAATAAATGAATATTTTTTTTGTTCATTTCATGTTTTGCTTTCCAAACTATTATTCACATATTTAAGCAATATATAAATAAATGTAATTAGTTGAAATGTTTTTATTACATAAAATTATTTTGTTTCGGAGAAAAAAAAATAAAGAGATACAGGAATAAAATCATAATAAGATTTAAAGAAATTAATTCTTTTTGAAGTAAAACTTCTTTAGGCGCGACTAGTGGTAAATCCGTACAAATGCGTTAATCAGTCCGTTACGCCTGAACTGTTCGTCATTTGCTCTCGATGACATTATTTCTATACGAGTCGATTGTGATTAGTCGTCGTGTATGTGAATAGAGATCTGTCGTTGTATTCGTATCGGCATCAACGTTGTATGCGTACCGATATCAACAAGGAAATCGGCATAGATAAATAAATATTTTAAAGTTATATTGTAGTACATACCTTGATTTAATGAAAAATGCCTGAATCAGAAGAATATTTTACCCTGTTCCTTGAAAATAATAGAACAAATTAAACATTTGGGCCGTGTACTAAACGTAAGTTTATTGATTATAAATGTAAAAGTTTATTGATTATACGAAAAAGTAAAAAAAAAATACAAGCAGTCAATGAATGTATATTAATATTAATTACATGAAGTTCTTCAACCACAATTACATGATGAGTGAAGTTGCAAAAACAATGTTTGTTTAGGCGTTGTTTAACAAAATCCACTGTGTGGACCAATATTATAGAATTCATTAATCAGCAATTACTTCATTTCTCTAATGAAGGTTCATTTCTAAATGCTAATCACAATGACAAACCGATCATGTCATATTTGAAGTATGACTTTAATTACATTATTATTTTTAAATGTTATACATACAATATTTATATTGCTATTATAAATATATAAATTATATTTTATCATTATATAAATGTGTATAATGGTTGACGCAAATAAATGTGTGCATCACGAGTGTTATCATATTACTAATAAACATTATTCAAAATTGTTATATGATGTATTTATTTTTACTTAAATACCATCTTGTACAGTAGCAAATAAATTTTACTTCAATCGCGTGTGAACCTTACGCGCACTTTTTTTATCAATTTGTAAGTTATATTTATAATAAACAAAGTATGAGCATTTTTCAACAATTCCTAAAAAAAAGGCAAATTAAATATCCAAATTATTTTTAAATAAAATTATTCGCAGAAAAGCGGAAGTTTCTTGCATAGTACTTGACATCATTTACATTTGAAGTTAAATATCCTCTGAAAGTATTTTTATCCATAACGAGCAAAATTCGTAATTTGCTCTACTCAAAGATATAATAATACAACGTCAAGGAAACAAAACAGTCTAAATTAAATTTTAATTATGATAAAGCTTTTAGAAATCAAAATTCGTAACAAAACACTCTTACATGTACTCCTTGGTTCTCCAGAAAACAATAAAACACAAGTAACAAAAAATTCGATTATTGCGTTCAAGTTCAATGTCATAAAGTTAATGGGATTTTGATTGGTCCACGGAGCAAACTCGCAATAGGGTTGGCAGATATTAATCGAAATTAAGAAATATATCGATATAAGCCTATTATATCTATTTTATTTTATTATTTCTACTATTTTAATAGTTGCTGTTTTTCTTTGTTTTTAGTGCTAGCACTTGGAATATTATTTTGTCCTTATAAATATAATTTTCTATCAATTAGATCGTACGCTTCAATAGTGTCATTCAATATTCCATAAATGATACTTTTAATATTTTATCATTTTTAGCACTATTAATCTATAAAATTAATTATAAAATTTGAATATTTTCAGAAAGTTACGTCCATGTGGCAAAAAAGTATTTATTTGAAGTATATAAGTGAGCTTTAGAACTTAAGTCAGAATTAAAATTAAAATCTGAATTATTTTCGATTTGCAAAAAAAAATTTTTTTTGAGAAAAAAAAAGTTGAAAAAAAAAATTTGATTTTTTTTTTACAAAAGCAACTATTTTGTCAAAACAAGCAGAAAGTTTTTTGAGCCATTCAAATAGGATGCTCCGTTCTCTCAAAAACTCGATTTCTATTTTCTGCATTCTTTTCTCCGTATCTCCGAAACGGCTAAACCTGCCTTTGCCAAAAACTAATCAGCACATCTCCCTATCAATAAGAATTAAATGTTTTTTAAACCATTGGAATTGGTTGAAACGTGCGCCCGAAAACGTGGACGAAAAATTGTATCCATACATACATATACACACACCCATTTTTTCTGAGGTATGCCAAAATGTTCAGAAACCTTCAAAACGTGAAGATAAGCAAAAAAATTTCATTTTCGATTTTCGGCCCATTACTATAACTACCCTACGGGAAGTTTATGAAACAGACTATATTTTATATAGTATACAGGGTAGAACGGGGCTTAAAGGTCCACCATCGATATCTTAATATTAAATGAAGTTAAGGATTTTTATAACAGCAATATATGAAAGTAAAGAAAACTACAGGGAGAGGTGTAACCAGCCATCTCCTTGATGTTTTGAGCACTGTTATTTATTTTACGAGACCTTGATATATTTTTAGATATACGATATTATTATTTTTAAGTTAAATTCAAAAGTTTTTTAAATAACTTCTCTAAAAGCTAACTTGTGCGTGGGGTAAAAAGAACAAATTGAGCACATTTACCCTGGCAAAGATGTAAACACAAAAAATAGTAAACAAAACAGTAAATTGAGTTTTAAACAAAAGCAATTTTACAAGAAATTAGTGATTTGAATAAATTACAGTGTTGTATCTGTAAGAAATGTTATCATGCAATTTATATTTTGCATTGGTTGAATAATGTAGCTGATATTTTGCAGAATCCTTTTAAAATTAAAAATATGACACTGGATCTGATTGACCCCTGGCTGTCCCATTTTACCCCGCCTATGGGGTGAAAAAGACCAGATGACAAATTCTTGAAAAAAAAATAAAGTTAGCTGGGCGTTTTACTGAACATATATGCTGACTATATGACTATAGTCAAAGTTGTTTGTATGATATGTGGTTTTGGTTATGATATAATTGGTTTGGTTTTCAGAAGAATTGTTCAAAGTCAAATTTGTGCCCTACCCTACCCTACTTTAACTAAAAAATTTATTCAAAATCGACAGTAAAATTTTTGTATACAAGACAATTGTCAAAGAAATTTATTAATTAAATCGACGAAAAATAACTTTTAGTACTGAGCTGGTTTGATTTTATTTGATTTAGTTTATTTATGGAGATAAATATTTGTTTCAGATAAATTTTAGTGTATGTGCTAGTAGGAATTTTACAAGCTCCTAAAGTCAAGTTACTATGTAATCATTCCATTTTATTCCCATGCATTCCAAACAGGGACTGATATAGATATCGATAAAATTGATACAGATTGATTTATCGATAATCTTTCATCACTAAAGTGTGTGTAATGTTGCTGTCGTCGCAAGTACTTATATTTCTTCAGGTAGTTACACTATAGCTGTTTGTACGAATCAATAAATCAATACGATAATAAGGCGAAAGAAACGTCCGAAGAACTAAATTCGCAGGTCGTGTGTTCGATGACCAAGTCATAAATGTTGTTAAACAACTAACGATTTGAATAAACTTGAAACGATTTGAATAAACTTGAAACGATTTGTGAAAGAAAAAGTTACCATGGTAATGTAATATTGATAAATTATTAAACAAAAATACTTGCAGAATTGTATGCGATTTAATTTGAAATGTGGCACAGTACTAATTTTGCCTTAAGACAAATTGCATTAACATCTCGAATAAAAAAAATAAACATAGCGAGTCCTTATCATGTTTCTTCGCATGGCTTCTAAATTTTATAAATCGCGGAAACCGTTTTTGAGAAAACGTCGAGTCGATATGACATCTTTCGGCTCGAACACACCAGTTTCTTTCAATTTTGGTCTCAAACGATTTAATAGACCTAAAACACCAAGAAAGCATAAAATGAGAAAATCAAATTTTCTGAAAAAAAACAAAAGAAAAATACACGAGTTCGGGATGTTATATGAAAAATATACCTCTTAATTTTTCAGCCTTCTTTATTTAAATTGATTCGATAAATGACAATATTAATTACATACAATTAAATAAAAAAAAGAGTGCGCGTAAGGATCACACGCGATTGAAGTAAAACTTTTAATATTGTATGAGTAGGCAATTAAGATAAAAATAAAAAAAAACATCATATTTGAATTTTAAAAATCATCTTTTAATAATCATATAACATCAATAATAATAAGATCTCCTGAGCATCGGCACAGCTGTCCTACTGATATTAAGAGTTTGAATATGATGTGAAGCTTTCTTCCTAATTTTGTTACCTATCTTACCGGGAAATTCAAACCATAAACGTAGAAGTTCATCATTATCGCCACGTTCTATGTACACTAATTTTCCCACACAACCATTAGCTAAGCCATCACTTACATCAATATTAGTTGTTATTATGTAAAATTTATTCAGAACTAAAATTATTTCATACGGCAAAGCCCCGGTATCAATAACCGATTTTTTTGAAACTGCTGACGAATGTATGATTGTTGATCTGTCGCATGGCAACCTACATAAATATCCGTGGCAGTAGATATTATTTTGTCTTCAACGAGATTCAATATAAATTTATTATATTCCATGGCACATTTATTCTCTAAGAAAAGTCTTATTCCATGAGGACATAATACAGCAACCTCTTCTTTTGTAAAAAAAACGTGATTCAATTAGGGTTTAGCGCTCGACTTACGCATGACATGACGGGAGTGGATACTCGCGACATCAGCGCTTACGGCGTCGTAGTGTTCAACTACACGTTGGCATTTTCGTTGCATTTGTACGGATTTACACCCGTGTCGCGCCTAAAAATTTTTACACCCATATCGCGCCTAAAGAAGTTTTACTTCAATAAAAAAGTTTAAGAAAAGTTTATTCAATTTAATATAAAATTTCTCAAAAATAACCCATTGCATAGTTGTAAAGAATGAATAATATTATCTTAGCATTTATATGATTTGCAACTTTTATACCATTATGCTATCAAAATCAGAATTCATTAAATAAAATATCATTTAAATTTATTAACTACGACTGTAACAAAAAAATAACGACATACCTCGCACAACGTACACCCCACAATGGACGCTGCGCATAACGAATTTTTTTTAGGTCACAAACGTTCCGCACAACGTACTTAACTGTTGTCATTTGTAGTCAAATATATATTGCTCAAATTCATTAAAAACTAGTTTCGGAAATTTTTGCACCGCTGTGGAAATATAATTGTTGGTAAAAAAAACTTACACTTAATCATCTCGTTATTGGATTCACTTTCATACCCCGACGGTCTTTGTAAATATTAAAAGTGAATGATCAAAACTGAAGAAGACCAGTAAGCAAAATAAAACAAAGTCCATAAATATGACCATTTGTAATGCTAAGGAGATCAAGAATTTGCACAATGATAATCTTGCCTATTACTTACGGAAGGTCTTAAAGAAGAGATTAGAAGAAATAACTATCGAGAGTTTCTTTAAAAACTCAGGGCAAAAAAGAAAGCAAAACCACTCTGAAAATAGTTAATTTCGTAAATTAGTAATATTTTTTTAAATGTATTATATGTGAAATTTATCCTTTTTTCTATTGTCATATTTCAAACTGCAGAACAAAGTAATTTTGTTTTCGTGTATTAAAAATGCGATTCGCATAATGACCTTTCTCCCGGAACAAATTAAAGAGCAGGGTATCACTGTATATTAAAAAGTAATTAAATATTTTCTGTTTCTCAATTTTTGAGTCAATGAAGCGCACATTGCAATATTTAAATATATTGCAATTGTAATTGCAAGTCAATATTTCCATTCAGTGATTAAAAATAAAATTTTCCTCTCTCACTGTGAGAATCCGACTAATGAACATCGGAGCCGATGCTGCGAGATTTGTAGACCGTGCGGATGGATATAGATGATGATTATTGGAAAGCTATAGAGAGACGGTTGGGAAAATAGAAAATTAGAAATCTCATCACCATGGGTGTTCGGATCGATTTATGTGACTGTTTTAATAGATGCAAGTGCGAATGTACGAAAGTGCGAATTGCAAAATATGAAACGATATGAATGACCTCAGGTCAATTAATACTCGATGGTCAAGTCAGTTCGAATCGATTCTATCGCTTTCAAATTTCGTGTAAAATAAATACTGCAATATTTTATTTGAAGATTTACTTGTTAATTTAACGAAGATCTTGACATGCAATTTTACAAAGGTACTTATATAAATTTGCTAAATCGTAAGATATAAAATATTGACACCATGAAAGCTAAAAAACTCTACTTCATACTTAGAGGGCGTCCA
The DNA here is from genome assembly GCF_003426905.1 of Ctenocephalides felis. NCBI lineage: Eukaryota > Metazoa > Arthropoda > Insecta > Siphonaptera > Pulicidae > Ctenocephalides > Ctenocephalides felis. Next base: position 140,261,697 of record NW_020538040.1, read on the forward strand.
TTAATCACGTGAGCCATTTTTAAAGATTTTTAGACCCCTCCCTCCCCCCTTGGTGATACATGGTAATATTTCAAATTTTCACCCATCCCCCACACAACATCATGTGTATTTCTAGCACATAGAAAAATCGTTTTTTTTTTCAATTACTTTGAAAAATTTAGTTTATTTCAAAAAATGAAGTAAAAAATAAATACACGTAATATTTTATCAGACCCTCCCCACTACCTTGTGATATTTCGTGATTTTTTGTCAAACCCCCTTTTCCCTTTGAAGTTCACGTGATTAATGAGGCGTCCTTATATCAGAAATAGAAAAAAACTATAGTTATGAACATTGAAATAATTATGAGCCTACAACCTGATATCAAACAGTTGTGATATGCATTATTACTTGAAAATATGGTTTCAAGTAAAAATACCTTTGTAAGATTTGGCGCGATAAAAGTTAAGTAAAAATAATAATTTAAAGCTTGTGAAAATGAAAATCACAGCTAGAAAAGACAACCATTGGGTTGCTTTCTAATAGTTAACCGTAAAAACAACAAACAAAACAATTACGAAATGTCTTTATAAAATCAATAGATTGTTTTTCATATATTAGATAGATTGTATTACAAAATATATTTTGAATTTACTCACTTTACATTCATAAGTATATTTTTGCCTTCAAAATTATGTTTCTATAGATCACCATTTCTATAAATTTTCCAGATAAGAACAATAGCTCGGAAGTAAATTTCAAACATTTAAATACAGTTGTCCACTACAAATACGTTAGTATTTTTGGTAAACTAATGAACTAAAAAAATATATTTGTTTATTCAGGTGCATAAAAAATCGAACATTTTTGACAAAAAGTCGATTTAAATCGTATGAACGTGTATACTTTTAATTTTCAATACTTAATAATTTACACTATTTGATTTGAAAATTGAGTTTGCGTTATTCAAAAATCATATCCTTAAAAATATCATAAAATGATAGCTATGATTCTAAAAAATAAAGAAAAACGCTCTCTAGTATTAATAATTTGTAAAAATAAATGTCAGAAATAGAGTTCTAGACCTCAAAAACTCTCGCACATAAATTTGCTTAATTAATAAAAGAAATATATTTTAAATAAATCTTAAATTCAGAGTCCACACTAGTACATAAATATGCTTAATTAATAACACGCACATAAATTTGCTTAATTAATAAAAGAAATATATTTTAAATAAATCTTAAATTCAGAGTCCACACTAGTACCTACAGTGTGTCAATATATTTTAACTAAATATTTTGATTTATAGTGAACAGTCATGTATCATAATACATGTAGTATGAGAATATTTAAAACTAAATTATTATGAATTTAAGCTTAATAATTAGAACTGAATGAGGAATATTCTATATAAAACTATAGAGTAACGACATAAGAAGTCATAAAACTATGTCTAATAAAAAATGTTAAAATTTCTTTTATATATGATAGGTAGCAATCAGAAAAATTCTAATGAAGCTGATGTTATAAGACGACAACCCAATGGTCGTTCATTCTCTTTATGATGAGATTATTATTAGATATATTTCCAATAGATCTGTGACATACAATAATGCCTTATAATATTATTTTTGACTACCAGATAATATCAAGCCGTCGAAGACGAGAATAGAGCCCAAGACCTCTAACCAGTAGGCCACAAGAATCAGAAATTAGTTGAATTGAAAGAATAACAATTTTGAAAAATTCTAAAGAAACATTGCTAGAATAATTTAATCCGCTATTAATATGACAAATATTTTTAATGAATAAAATTTGGATTTTTTAGCAACTTCTCATCTCCATTTGCTAGAAGCTACTAGGATCAGAATTGTTAAATAATATATAATTACAAGATTTAACGACGTGACGCTTCGTTCTACAGAAAACAGAACGCATTGATAACTTGAAAGCTATTTGCTGCGGAATCATATATTATACAACAGCAAGTAAGAATAATTACATTTTATGGACTTGAACTCAATGAAATTAAATTGTTCGAGGAATAAGTAAATTTACATCGGGTAATTTATAAGTACATTACATGAAGAGTTAATGTAAATAAATAAACTATATAATTGCGTACTATTTGTAAAAAATGCTGATTCTTAGATAGGGCGTGGCACAAAGGTCCAATTTGATTTTGAGCAATTATATTTTAAAAACTAAATCTATTGTATCACCACAAATAGCATATATCAAACAAAAATTATATGACTATTTTCAGTAAAACTCCTAGCTAATTTATCATTGGAAAGATATGTTTTCAAAAATTAGTCACCTGGCCCTTTTTACCTCATAGGCGGTGTAAAATGAGATGGACAAGATGCAAACAAGCCCAATGTCATATTTTTAATTTGAAAGGAAGTTTTTGTTCTCGAACGAATATTAATAAAATTAAAAATTGACATTAGTAATTATAATTATATATTACTATAATAATAATGATAATATCGAACTACACAAACCAGGAACAATATAATGTTAGAACTAATTAAGGGTCTAGTCAAATTGCTAAAATTGTACCTATGTTCATTTTAAATGTACTTAAGATTTTTTTTCAGTTCAATTGTTTTTTTGTTTTGTAAATTACCTCGCAGAAGTTATTTGTGTTAAATATAGTACAATCTAATAAACAGCTAATATCCTTTCCACTCGCGAATTGCGAGATTTATATGTATTTTCCACACGGCATACGAGTGGAAAGGGTTAAAAAAAACTTCATAGAACCTATGACTCAATATGAAATTTTTTAATTTATGCGTAATGATGTCATAAAAGTATCATTTATCCTAGTCTATAAACCATGCCAATTAAAGTAAAACATCATTTTATCATTGCTTAACAGATTGACTGAGAATAATATTGAAAAACAACATCACGAAATAAAAAATATAATGCTAATATTAGTACTCACTTTGTTCTTCTGGGCGCTGATCATTCCATCCTCATCGGTCCTGGTCTTCAGTACCGGATCCGAAGACGATTTCGTCCCAAGTTCCATCATCACTTCCATTGTTCTTTTATTTCTATCTTCTTCATCATCAACATCATCATAAAATTCGCCTTCTTCGCAATCAACAGTCATTCTAGACTGAGCTCTAAGTCCATTGTGGATTTTGTCCACGTCGGAGAGTATTCCAATTCCACTGTCAACCTCCTCACTACGAGAATCAGTGAGAAGATTTTCAGCTGATGATGGTTGGGTCATTGCATCGTCAGCACTTGATGGATCTGAAAGAAACAGAAGAAATTAGGTTGAGAGTTGTTATCAAAACATACCAGATACATCCATCCATATATACATACTAGGAAATGCAATACCGGTATACCGGTATACCGAATTACCGCTAAACCGCCCGATTTTTTGGCGGTATTTTTACCGGTATTTATCCCAAAAATACCGGTATTTTCGGTATTTTTACATAAGCGCTATTTGATACATAATACACTAAAGTTTAAATTTCTCGGAAGAAATTTATCTTTAAATTCCATAATCGCATAAACAGCTATATCTTCAAGTGATTCTATAAGATAAACAAATGTCAAATATTATCTCAACTCGTCATTAAACAGAATATTTATTGCTTTACTAAGGACTTCATATCGTGTTACAATAAATAGAATTGTACTGATAGATTATGATGTTTGTTTCATCTTTTGTAAAAATGTAACGATTTTTTAAGTGATATTTGCGCCAAGATATTTAATATCATACAGATTATCCCTGCGCAATCTTTATTTTATTCTAACTTTATACATAATAATTATGATAATTACTAAATATTTTTGCTTCTTATTACAATTATAAAATATTATTCTTCGACAACGTTTCGAAGTTTGAAAATACTATAGAAGCATCACATTGTTTTAAATAAAAATACTCAACAATTATAGTAACTTATTATTAATCTCGACAAAGTATCCGATCTTAAATAATATATTTGTAGAAAAATTATTTTTTTAAAATATTGGAGATTATGCTAATTTAACACATCGGATACAGACAATACAGTTTATTATAATAATGTAATATGATCTTTTATGTGTTTTTGGTCTTTCTTACTCATAAGTTTGTTTTCGTGAAAAGTACTCATTATACTCGATAGTGATAATGAATTAATTAAATTGGATATACTTTTGTTAAATTATTATTTAAAAAAATAAACTGTTTGTTTTATTTTATTGCTTTTATTGTTTAGTTGAATATAGTTGTAGTTGTATAGACATTTTTTTTATATTTGTACTAGTAACTTTAAATTTTGTTTACGTTTGTTTAAGATAATAAAAATACCGGTAATTTACCGGTATTCCGGTTTTAAAATGAAAAATTACCGAAATACTGGTATTGAAATTTTCCATCGGTATTGCATTCCCTAATACATACTACACATACACAAACATCCATCACTTCTAAAATAAATCAAAATGGTAAAAGGATTTTGATTAGATTTGTATTTTTGTTCGGACGTATTTTCGTTTTATTATATTGACCATGAAGGTGACAACCTTCAGGGCATTAGGCTTTAAACGGAATGGTTGCTACCCCGGATAGAGGTGGTTGCGGAGTGTATTAATTGAACTAGTTGTTCACTTCTAAAAGTAAAGTCCGCGAAACAACATGTTTAGTAAATAACCAATAAATATTTCTTCTTTCATTATAACTTAGTAACAAACCAGTGATTGTAATTAGAACTGCAACAAATACATAATATACAAACAAATCAGTGTTTAATACAGTCCACAGCTACAAGGGTTAAATTATAACCCAACAACCTGAATTATCGAAGGAGAGTTTTAATAAATTTCATAAGTACGTAACATAAAATATAATTATTATTTTGTGGCGGGAATAGCTCACTGAGTAGCGTTCTCAACTCACACGCTGGAGGAATTCGGAGCGAATCTCCAGCAATACCAGAATTAAAAATATAAAATATTGAAGTAGATTAAGAATTGTTGATTTGTAGAATACAAGAAAAAATTGTACTAGAAGTAAGAAGGAAAAAAGAAGTTTAGTTTAAAAGATGAGTAGAACATATTGAGAAACAAGAAGAAGAATGAAAACTGAATCGAAGATTAGGATATAAAAAGAGATAGTTTATATATGATGAATGTATAAGAAATATATATGTAAGAATTGTATAGAATATGATGAAAAATAATATGAATAATGTAGGTGGCTATAAATGCTGTAAAGCGGAGGCCAATAAAATAAAAAAAAATATTATTTCACTTACTTCTTATCCCGTGACCCATTCCAAGCCAACATCTCTTTCGCTGGTAAGCGGACGAAGTAGAAATACCATCCAAAGAGTCACCAGAACCCAAACATTCGTAACTAAGTTCTTCTTTGGAATTAGCAGCCTCGTCTTCGTTATAAGATGAACAACTTGCGGACGAAGATTTATTATCATTTTCTTCTTCGATTCCATTTCTGCAAGTGTCATAAAGTGAATATTCAGAAGGCCAAGTCACACTAGAGGTCGCTGGCGACAGAGAATTTGGGGTTGTTTGAGTGTACTGGTCTCGTGGTTCTCTTATTTCCAATGTTTTTGTGAATGTTGATGATGAAGTCGATGACTGGAAAAGAAAAGAATAAATTAGATTTGATTTTTTCTGCGATGATTATCTACTATCAACATATGACATTAGAGCAATTAATCATAAGGTAAAAAAATTGAAGAACTATATCAAGTGAATCATAAGATATTATTGTGAGTTTTCATATTCACAATCTTCTGTTGTGAGTAGGGTTTGTCGGTTTTCAAAAACCGGTTTTTTGGCGAAAATTATGGAATTCGAAAACCGTTTTTTTGTGAAAAAGTCGGTTTTCACTGTATAAATAGAAAATAACAAATATAGCCAAATATAAAAGATAGATGAAAGCGTTTTGATTCTTGAAGTCATATCGTTTCAATAGCATTTCATATCTTATCAGTCTGCAATGGTTCCCAGAAAGGTTTTGTATATAATAATTTAGATTTTTATACCAGTGTATATATTAATTTAAATCAGTGTGACTTCTTGAAGAAGTAACTTCCTCTACTCAAACTTAAAAAAAAAAGAGTTTTAAACCCCAGAAGCCACAAATTAAATAACTAAGAACTTAGAATTATTATATCAGGCTTTAAGCATAATTTGGTCGCAAGTATGAAGGTTTTCTATTTCAGAAAATTTTGTTAGTAAACAAAGGGCACGTTTAAGTAGCAATTCGATAGACGTTCTCAATTTTATTAAATCATATTTTATTAAACAAAAAACAATTAGAATATTTAAAATTAATTAATTAAAATTGCTCGGGTCAGAAATAAAAGTTTAGCTTAATTGTTTTTAAAACTAAAATTGATCTTAACAAGTATGTATCAACATGTATCTAATATTTTTTTATTTTTTATTTATTTAAAAATGAATTATTTTTATTTATTCGAAAACTTTCCTGTCATTATCATAAAAATATTTTCTTATATGTGAAAATGATGCATGAATAACGGATAATTATTTTCAAAGTTATTTAATCAAAAATAAACTATTATTTTTTAGTTCTACTAATTAAAATTAAAATAATTTTGTTTACTATCTATAAAATTGAACAATAAATGAATTTAGTCAAATACTATTCTAAATTACACTAAATTTGCGGATAAATTACAGAATATTCGAGCAAAAATTTATTTTTTATATAAAATTCGAAACCCTGTTAAAACCGGTTTTTTAGTAAAATTAAAATTCAAAAATCGGTTTTCTGAAATGTCGGTTTTTGTATAAACCCTATTTGAGATGGATTAGATTTAAATTTGGAATTTAAAAATGAAATATTTAAAAATAAATTAGAACTGGTGGTGCATGGCACCGTGCTTTAAGGTAAATTGCTGTACAAAAAAATAAAATTTTTTGAAAGAGAAGTCTTTCAGCCTTATATTATAAAGCAAAGTGTTTTCGATTTGTTTTCACAATTTACCAATGCAGCCACCATTCCTATCATCGTGCCTTAAAACTTTGAACAGATTTGTTCAATAAAATCAAATCACTCGCTAGATACGTCATGGAAAATTAGCCTAACTAATGCTTAACCATCTATTTTCTGAAGCTGTGATGATCATTTATATCATTTATTACTCCGCCCTAGCATTCATCATTTACAATCACTTCCATTATTTTCGTGTTTCCCAGTCTCCTCTACAGAAACTGATCATCTGATTTAGAATCGAGGTTAGTCTTCTGACTTATGACAACCCTGTGTAATCAATTATGATTGCACATTGTGTGCATTACATATGCGTTTACAAGAAACTTAACAATAACAATACTCAAAGGAAGGTGTGATGGCAATTTATCATTAAAGATTTTGCAATTCTCTATATAATGATAGATAGACTTTACATGGTATATGGGTTCAAGATATTGTTAACGTAGGATTTGCTGTAATATATTGCGAACAATGAGGAAATGTAAGATTTAAAACTAAATCTATGATGGCGGAATGGTAAATGACTCATTTGTACTGTTTTGTAACGTTATTTTTTGAAGTAAAACTTCTTTAGGCGCGATATGGGTGTAAAAATTTCTGTAAGCGCGACACGGGTGTAAATCCGTACAAATGCAACGAAAACGCCAACGTGAAGTTGAACACTACGACGCAGGTAGGCGCTGATGTCGCGAGTCGCGATCCACTCTCGTCATGTCATGCGTAAGTCGAACGCTAAACCCTATATGAACTTGCATTAATTGAATCACGTTTTTTTACAAAAGAAGAGGTTACTGTATTATGTCCTCATGGAATAAGACTTTTCTTAGAGAATAAATGTGTCATGGAAAACAAAATAATATCTACTGCCACGGATATTTATGCAGGTTGCCATGCGACAGATCAACAATCATACATTCGTCAGCAGTTTCACAAAAATCGGTTATTGATACCGGGGGTTTGCCGTATGAAATAATTTTAGTTCTGAATAAATTTTACATAATAACAACTAATATTGATGTAAGTGATGGCTTAGCTAATGGTTGTGTAGAAAAATTAGTGTACATAGAACGTGGCGATAATGATGAACTTCTACGTTTATGGTTTGAATTTCCTGGTAAGATAGGTAACAAAATTAGGAAGAAAGCTGCACATCATATTCAAACTCTTAATATCAGTAGGACAGCTGTGCCGATTCTCAGGAGATCTTCATCTATTCCAATGAATAGAAATAAAATCATATTTGCCAAAAGAAATCATTTTCTTTAATGCCATTAATTCTTGCTGGAGATTTCAATGTCAATTTTCGTTCAGAAGAATCTCAACCATTAATTGATTTTTTAAATAATAAATTTAATTTAACAATGAATAATTCTCCATTTGAATCAACCACAAGATATGGCACGACTATTGATGCAGTTTTCTCCAGAAATGTACATAGTTTACAAAGCAAAATTTATGTCTCTCATTTCAGTTATCACAAATCTATTATATCATATATGAAATATGATAGCAATTAATCTATCGCTGTTGTTTTAAACAGTGTTATGGATGTTATGTGATTATTAATAAATGATTTTTAAAATTCAAATATGATGTTTTTTTTATTTTTATCTTAATTGCCTACTCATACAATATTAAAAGTTTTACTTCAATCGCGTGTGATCCTTACGCGCACTCTTTTTTATTATTTTATATTTATATATACCTCTATATTCATTCATTTTTATTATTGCATTCATTTTTAGGTATTTGCTGACGTTACATGATTCTTTTATACTCCGTCAGTTATTATTAATTTATATTTATAAATATGCTTATTGTTAGATTTTTAGTATAAATAATAAGGCGTTTTCCTCAATTTTTATATAAAAGATGTTTTATAAATTGATTATTGCAGTAGAATGTTACACATTTAATCTAAATTTTGATAAACTCATATTGATATTTTTTGTAATGAGTAGAACTTTTTGTTATATTAGAAAATATTGGATGAAGACCATTAATTTATAAATTATAAAGTCAGATTTAGAGATCAATCGCGCACTTTTATCTTATTTACTTAGTAAAAAAAATGTACTTATTGGTTAGAAGTATAATATAAATATCCATAAACATTTATAATATCGTTCAAGAATTAAATCATGTTTTATCATATAAACGAATTAATTCAAAATTTGAAATAATTGTGTAGTTATGTGTATGCTTTATATATTGCTTGTTATAATAAATAACAAATGATGAAATCGACAATGAGAAAAGTATCAATAATTACTTCAAATTTAAATTAAAATCATGCATCCGACCAAAATCCCAGGTAAGTTCCACTGATTTCTTCGATTTCAAGTAGAATCACACAAATGTGCAAGCAGATCTTATATGAGAACATATCCAAGTGCATATGCAATACATCATTCATTGCACAGATCGTGCTTAGGGATGAGAAACTTAAAATTTCATTCAATGTAATAATCGATCGAATGAATCGATTATATAACCAAACGACCAGATTATATGCAACTAATTTTGATGATTACCAATTTTCCAATAGCGCATAGAGTTTCTTTATTTAATTAAGTTTTTTTTGCAATAACAACCTTTATTTTGAAATATCTGTGTATATAATCAATAGTGACGTACATGATATATTTGCGATACAATGTTCTTTCATTAAGATCCTAGAATTATTTTTTTTACTGAATTCACTAACACATAGTTCCCGTTTCCCGATTATTCTAAATCGAAGGTAATGGTTACATAATATTTTTGTAGTTAAGAAGTAGATCTCATTTTTTTTTCCTGTGAGTAAATCAGGAGTAGAAGAAAGAATAATGGATCTTCGGTTTTGCAGCAGCAAGGTTGGTGACTTGAAGTCCTAGGTTGAGTGCAACTCATTTAACAGTAGTGATATCGATTTTCACTTGAATAAAAGAGTCCAATATACATATATTCCCAAATAAAAATAGCCCTTATAAGCATGTTTACGCAAAGAAGTATGTAAAAATCAATATAGTAAAATTTCAATGTAGTAAATTGAAAACATCTTAAAATTCCATGATCGAGTTGCAGTTTAACGCTTACGCTTTAAGAACGCTATGAAATAAAACAACTACTGGTTTTACTTTTCTAATTATGATATACATATTTTTTGTGATATTTTTAATTCGTTGCAGTAATATCTGGACTACCTATTCTCACTAAAAAATGTATTTAGATCTATATTTTCAAGTGAAAACGGATGCCACCACTGCTTGATGTCGGGTTACTGGAGACGCTGAATATGGAACCTTGTAGTTTCAGAACCAAAATTTTCACCACTAAACCACGGGATAAGCTTGCTAGAAATTTTTTTCATTTACACCATCCTTTTGATTGGTGTACGGCCAAAATGTAGTATTACTAAGTAATTGAGAGGTATCATCGTTGGCAACCAAATTGCAGATTTTGCTAAGTAACATTACAACTTTTTGCTTTTTGTTCGAAATAACTCATCAGTAGTATGCACAAAGTTTCCTAGCATCAACACCATCATATCATGGAATTTCATCACCTAGATACCACCCTATCTATATGAGTTTCCTCAATTTCGATCTTCTTTTAATATAATATCCAGTGAAGTTGTGAAAGCGATCATTAATCACGTGATTCATTTTTTAAATATTTTTAGACCCTCCTCTCCCTTGGTGATACGTGGTGATATTCAGTTTTACCGCCCCACAAACATCACGTGTATTTTTAGTTACCATATTTTTAGATACAATTTTTGTTTTTTTTTTGAAAATGTTTGAATTGTTTTTTAAAAATTCATGTAAAAAATAAATGCACGTGATATCTTACTACACGCCTCCCTCCCCCACATGATATTTCGTGATTTTTTGTCAAACCCCCTCTCTCCCAATGTATACCGCCATGTAGTTGGAATTTATTAAAACTCTCTTTCTTAATCTCAGGTTGTTGGGTTTTAGTTTAACCCTAGTAGCTGTGAACTGTATTACACACTGATTTGTTTTGCATTTGTATGTATTTGTTGCAGTTCTTATTACAATCACTGATTTGTCATTAAGTTCTAATTGAAGAAGATTTATTTGTATTTATTATTTATTATACATGTTTCGCGAGCTTTTCTTTTAGAAATGTACAATTACTTCCATCAAAACACTTTGCTACCCCATCTACCAAGGGTAGCAATCATTCCGTTTAAAAGCTGAATGCCATGAAGATTGTCACCTTCATGGCCAATATAATAAAACGAAAATACGTCCGAACACCCTAAAAACCTCACGTGATTGCCTCAGTAGTATGGAAAATCTTTTTTTTTTTATTTATTTTTCATAGCCAAGCTATACATAGTACATTCAGCTACATATGTTACAGTTATATATTATTTGACTGCGTGAGAAGGATCGCTATCCTGCGATAGCGCCTTCGTGGATGTTATGTTATATTTTGTAGTAAATCATTGCAGATTCTTTTTTTGAGACGCTTTGGTGGTAAAGGCTTGAGCAGATCTAACGCTAATACGTTTGGATGACGACTTAGACGAGCTTTATATCTGGTGCAGTAAAGACTAATTTCTTCTTCTATAGTTCGAATTCTCAGATCTTGATGTATCAACCAATTGGAAACGTATTTTGGAGCGTTCGCGATTTCTTTCAAAATTTTATTTTGGAACCTTTGTAGAATAGTTATGTTCGATTAACTGGCCGCACCCCGTAGTTGTAGGCCGTAGGACCATATTGGTTTAATAATTGTCTTGTATATTAGGAGTTTATTTTCTATTGGAAAATCATGGCATGGAATTTCATCGAGAAACCGAAGTAAATATATATATATATAGGGTATATATATGAGTTTTCTCAATTTCGATCTTCTTTCGATGTCCATCTATGTTGTGAGCACCCAGTCGTATGTTGTACTCGTACTCGTAATTTTTCATTGAAATATCGCATATATCCTATGTGCTCTGAAACGCGTTGCGGCCGATCGGTCATAGGAGCAAGGAGTGTGCTCGCCCACTCACTCATTACTAAACGTCGTTAGTTTAGTCTTCCACACAACGTACCGCACCTTTCGATAAATAGATACACTACGAGAAGTGCACTCGTATAAACAGTTTCAAAATTCATATATCCCATATATAAATCAATTCGCTAACTACATTACATACAGTTTAGCAATGCATTATATACGATACATACTATAAATTTAGACTTCATATCCTAGCGATGGTTTGAATAACAGTTAGCCAACAATTGAATTAAATAAATTTAACCACTCGCTGATCCCAAGAGTTATTTCACAGGTTTGCATTCTTGCATTTTTAGACATTTAAGGGTCCAGATCATGACCAAACAAAAAATATCAACAATCATTTCTGACCAACGATTCTTCTCCATATACAGGGTGTACCAGACCTTGAACGTTATGGGTGATAGTATTGACTGTAACCGTCCTAAATAAATTTACAATAGCTTTCGTGAAATTATAAACATTTTTCGGTTATTTTGGTTAATTTTCATTAATTTTGTTCATTTAAACTTTGGAACCCTAACCGTGAATAACATTTCTTGGACCACATTAAAAAAACATAATTTATCAAGTTTTCAAGGATTAACCCTTTGGTTGAACTATGATTTTTTTTAAATCGGTCGACTTGGAGAGGTCCAACTTTCAAAAAGTACTGAAGTGCGTTGGCAAGTTACATGAAAAGATGGCGTAAATACACTTAAACTGCGTAATTATTTTATATTTTAAAAGAAATTTTTTTGAACAGCAATTAGAAATTGGTACGCTATGAACTGTTGTGGTGATTATTGCTATTAGAACGCAACCTAATGATTGATGTATTTTATTTTTAATATATATTTCGTTAAATATACTTTTATTAGTGAACACATTTATAATCTATTTTTGATCTATTTATGATATTTTTTTATTAATTAAATTGATATTACCACTGGTTCATAACAGTTTTGAACTAGGAACATTTGGGTTGCAAGGCAGAGTTTCTACCACTTGCAACATGTACTCTCTATATTTTGTTTCACAATTATATTTTAATATCTGTAATTGTTTTCACTTTGGCTTTTTTGTTCAGATGTATGCTTTTCTTTCAATACGCGCAGTTTTTATTAAGCTTTTGATGCTTCTGTTTTAATATCTGCGTTTGTTTCTACATAAGCTTTTTTATATAAATATTTCATTATTATTATCTACAAGTTAATTGAAAATGCTGATATATTTGATATTTAGATTTAATTGTAAAGCAATGTGTATTCTCATATAATATTGTTTAATTGAATTATTTATGTTTGTATCTATACGAGAATGAGCTTATATAAATATGATTTGCATTTTAGATATAATTGCTAATATTGTTTGTTTGTTTGTTTGAGATGAATTTCAGTTTTCATATCCTTGAGTTTGTTAAATAATAATATGAAATATCTAAATCTGAACTCTGCGTAATTTGTATTAATTATTATTTGAATTTCGTTTGAAGTTTAATTTACGCGTATCTTGCTCATTATATATCATGAAGTATTATTGCAATTTTGAAATTGCAATGATCTTTGCATTGTTAAGTGAAGAGAACTATTTCAAGTTCAAGAAAATGAGTAGTTTAGAAACAAGATGTAATACAAGATATTTTTAAATAATGTAATAACTTATAAATAATATTTTTAAATAATGATATCAAGCAGCAGTTATATCAATTTTACATCAGTCTGAAGTGACTAATGCTTGATGTAAAATAAAGAAGCTAGGGGTTTGTAAATGTTTTGTTTTTTAAACTAATATATCATTAATTACACTGATTACATTTTACGAAATAAAGATGGATAGTGCTGTAAGTATTTCTCTACCGAATCAAAAAAATATAATTCCTTAACTATTGTTCATTATTTCACAATTAATCTTCATCTAGAAAAATTGCTGTTTTACAACTGTCGTATTGTGGGCTAGTTGTAACATCCTTCGGAGCAAGTAGTAACGATAAAAAAACGACAATAATACCTCTGACACATATTTGCTTATTTTTAGAAAAATTTACATGTTGCAAAGTATTTTTTTTTTATAAATCAACGAAAACTACAATTAATACAAATAAAAGATATAGTATCTCCTGAAACACAATTTACATAATCCTATATCTTACAAACGCTAAATTCTATCTTATCTTCTTCACTTGAATCTGTATACATTTTTGTATGTAACAACTAGCCCCGAAGTTTTGTTTCAACTAACCCCAGGTGTAATTCCTTACATTGATGAAGATAACTATTTAAACAATTTAGCAATCACAACAATTGTATACATTATCAAAGATTAGTAATATGAAACGAATAAGATATAAAAATTAAAATTAGCCGATAGTAGTAACTCAAGCCGAAATTTTATGATCAATGAGTTCAATTTTTTATTACCTGTCATACCTGCACAGTTCTGTGTCATTGCGTTAACCTGCGGGACAGTAGCTAGGTCAATATTATCCAGGACCGTTTATATGCCCAATCAAAACAAAAAAATATTTTAATGTCTTAAGATTCTATTGAAAAAAGCTTGTTACTAATTACTTCTATTACATATAGCCCCTAGCACCCTAGCACCTAAAAAAAATATATACTTATCATTATACACGTTTTCCGGACTGGTGCCCCATATAAAAAAAACTGAAATAAATCCTCCATCTATTGGAACTGGTAACTATTCAATAAACTTATACTTACAAGTATTAATTATATCGTTTTTCTCATATGAAGACGACAGGGTATGTTTAATGAAGCAAAGTAAATCAGTCGTTTTACACATAAACTACAAACGTCACTCGTATGTTATGAAGCTGAGTTAGAAAGACCATGTTATCTAAGATCATTTTTTGACATTGTGCGGTTCCTAAGATTAGGATTTTTACATGACAATCTGAGAAAAACGCCTGACTGCACAGCACCACATGGCTTTTTGAATATTTAGTATGGAAAGTTTTT
>NW_020538040.1:140277672-140347963 GCF_003426905.1 Ctenocephalides felis
TTTTTTTTATTATCTCTTTTATATACAACTGTCCAGTAAAGGACATTCAATAAATTGATGAATTTACAATAGTCGGCCGAAAAGGGACATTGTATACTACAAGGGCATGTTGGAAAAACAACTCAGTAGTTGTTTTACTTGAGTGATTATGATATTTTAAAAAAAAATTGACATGTAAAATTTATTTTTTATTTGTAATGTTTTTCTTGTGGTGTCCTCTAGTGTGAAGGAGTGTTAGGCCCTAGCTCTTCGCAGTGTCTTACATAGCTATATGCGTATCGGTGAATTAAACTTTGCGGCCGTTGCACTCCTCGAGAATTCTGCACATTGTCGTGCTGAATTTTTCAAAAAACTGCTGCAAAACTGCTGCACCGATTTCAAAATTTTAATGGCATTTTGATAAAACTCATAAGTCTCACATTGATTGGTTTTGTGCGATGATTAGCTCAGTCGTTTCTTCAGAAGAAAAGTGTAAATTTTTTTCGTTAACGTCCAAAAATCCTGAACCAAAATGCAACAACTTTTTTTGAAACACACCAGTTAGGAATCGTGCTGATTTCGGTTGATTTCTTCGTAATTAATTGTGGAGATATTTTTTTTAGCGTTTTTGATTAAAATTTGTTTGCTGGTAGTGTTTGTGGTCTTAACGTGGTTTAATTATAAAGAACCTTCAAGTTTGGAATAATGGCCATGTCATAATTTAAAAAAATGAGTCACAATTTTAGACGTTTGCTAAACCTCAATTCGTATTGATCACTTGATTATATAGGGGAAGTACAATCAAATGGCGATTTTTAAAGATATTTTATTTAATGATATTATAATCAGTCGCTTTTATTCATCCTAGGTTCCATGACTACCATAACATCAATACTTTATAATTAAATAAGAACTATAACAACATATTTTATTAAGGAAAAACGCAATTAATTATAATATAGTACGGACAAAATGACATATAAATTACGACTTACTAAATTCAAAGGAACTAGTCATACTCATGCCTACCAACTTTAACTGGACTCAGATCAGAAAAATAGGTCTTTGCAATAAATTGCAATTACATATTTTCTTTTTATCAGTGGATCCTTTGGTCTGTTTTACAAGTAGATAGTAGATGGTAAAAGCCAATCACATTTGCCAGATTTCATTTTCTTTCTTCTTGGCCTCGAATGAACTACCCTCTGTAGTTCTTTCGAGATAGTACTATGATATTCCATTGAATATGTGTCGTTTTGTTCGAAAGTGAACAAAATATAATGTAATATTAAAATTTTATCAAACACATGAAAATTGCAATAAAATTAATCAAGATTACCAGCACCTGGCATACGTTCATTGATTTTTAATAAAAATAGTTACAAATAACATTAAAATAAGTCTTAAAAAAACATGAAAAAACCATCCTTAAAATAAACTTTTGAGGGCGCGATATATGTTTGAACTGATTCAGCGGTTTCCAACCTTTTCTTCTTCTTCTGCGCCCCCCTTTTGAATGAAAAAAATATTGCGCCTCCCCCCTTCTTATTTTTCTAACAATTTAATTTAAATATACTTAATATAACTGAAATTATGCCTAATAATACACAGTATTATAAAAATATACATACAAACATAACTATTTATTATAAGAATTTTCTGTTTCATACAAATGGTAATAAAATTTCTAAAGCATTATTTGTCAAAGTAGGAAAATCGTCCTTTACTGGTAACCAAACTCAACAATATATTTTCGTCCTGAAACATCTGCTTCAATGTGCTATCAGTAGATAAATCAATTATCATTTTCTGCTCTGCTGTTGAATGACCAAAATCATCATGTTTCTCAATGACAAATGGATTCTAATCCATTCGTATTTGGACGTAATTAGATAAAGTAATGCGAAAATTGGTTTCGTAGACTAGTCATATGACTGATATATTAATAAGATCTTTACTTACTTCTATTTCACCAGTAACACAAGAATTTTAAAAGTGGGAAACATGTAAAAGTTATAAGGTTATTTGATACTAGCTATACACAGTTCTAATTTTTTCATAAAAGCCGTAATCTTGTCTTCTGAACAAAGCACGAATTTGAGATCCTTGCATTGATTTATTTAAATCGATAAGTCTTTGAAAAATATCACTAAATACGCAAATTTTGCGAGGAATTTTGTGTCCTAAAACAAGATTGCTCCGTCTCTTTTGTTATCAGCAAGAAATATAGCAATTTCTTTTTTGAGCTCAAACACTCTTAGAAGTACTTTAAGTATTTTGCTGATTTGTTTTTGACACTTACTCAGCATTTAAAAATAATATTTTTGAAACAGCTTTGCGCCCCCCTTGGACGGTATGGCGCCCCCCAGGGGGGCGCGCCCCACAGGTTGGAAATCACTGGATTATTGGGACAAGACTGTGACAATGAGGCTCGACATCTGACAGGATTGTGATTATTTACATGGCTTTCGTCATATTATACATTTGCAGTCGAATTTAAATAAGACCACTGTATCATTTTCTCCATATATACCATTTCATGTTTGAGGAAAAATGCCACTTGCACCAAATTTATTCAATAAAAATCCATTATATGATAAAGCGTCATCGTATCAATCAACAGTAGCAAAGACATTTTTTCCTCGATCGA
Organism: Ctenocephalides felis; assembly: GCF_003426905.1. Taxonomy (NCBI): domain Eukaryota; kingdom Metazoa; phylum Arthropoda; class Insecta; order Siphonaptera; family Pulicidae; genus Ctenocephalides; species Ctenocephalides felis. Next base: position 140,280,302 of record NW_020538040.1, read on the forward strand.
GTACACGCAATGGTTTTCACAAAGCCGCCTTCAGCGCCACCTGATAGGTAACTGATAAAGTATTGCAAATGCATTTATCATCCTATCTATAACAATTACAACAAAGTATACGGATCGCCAAATTGACAGTAATGGCGCGTATTCCTTTGTGGTAACATATCTGAACAGTGCCAATTGTGTTCGCGAATTATTTTAGTTCAATCCGATCTCATAATTATGATTAATATGATTTTTAATTAACAAGTGTTTGTGACGTGTAACATAATTATAAAGTACAATATTTTAGTTTTTACTACTAAAGTGCCTCGTGGACAATTCAAGTGCCCCTATTTATCAATCCTCGTCCATGTATTAATGTGTTTCAAGGTGTTCTTTACTTCTAAGCATTATTATTCATATTTATTTAGTTCGTAATAGATTTTTTTATAATGTGTGTAAAAAGTGTTACGTGCTTTGTGTCGTGTTCATGTGTCATTTTTATGTGTACACTTTGGAGAGGTATGTCTTCGAGGTTCTACATTCCAGATCACGGTAAAGTTTCGCCTGACTATTGTAATTTAAGGGGCCAATTTTTTTGATAAAATAGAATTTTATGTTACTGGTCTTGGTTGTACGATTAAGGGAGAGCCTGCTTTAGAGGCTTAAAAAATCGATTTTTTTATTGCAAAATGTCTTCCAAAACTAGACAAAAATATATCCCTAAAATTTCAGAAACAAATTCAAATTATTTTAGGAATTACAGAGAAATAGTGGGCGTCAAGCATGTATACAAGCGGTAGGAAAATTTCGACGGGCGATTTCTCGGCAATGAATTTTCTCGATTCTTCCTAATTGGCGGGAAAGATGAAAAAAACTAAATGTCCTATCGAAACGAGACAAGATTTATTGTATGCAGAATTAAATTCTATTCTAGTTGAACCGAAAAAAACTTAAAAAAAAAGTTATAATTAATCCACTTTTCATCAATCAATCTAAAGTGAAATTTTGTATAAAAACCATGATTTTTTTTTCAAGCGCGAAATAGGTGAATTTCTCATTTTTTTCTGGATTTTTAGATCAAACTAGAATCTATTCTATTGAAAATATATATTTATTTTGATTTTTTTTGTTTTGGATGGAAATTGTGACCTGCATCTTTCCCGCCAAATGATACCTACACACTCGTGGCGCATCGGCAAAATGCTTATACCCGACATATTATGACATATACAGTAATGAAAAAATTCAGAAGGTAGTTGAAATATATAACAATAAAACCTGAAAGTTTCGTTTCAATTAAATATTTATTTCCTTCCCTAAAAAATCCTCAAAGAAAGCAATTTTTTGAAGCATCTAAAGCAGCAGCTCCCCCTTAAGCGTTTTAAGCTCATTTACTACTGAAGCCTACCTCCAAAAGGCACAAATGTCAAATAACAAATTTATCATAAGTGCAACTTTCTTTGTCACTTTGCTAACTCATACGTTTAGTCTAACCACAGTAAATATTTTTAACGTTTTTGCCTTTTGAGTTTAGGTTTTATGTGCAAAACGCTCGATCAAAATACATTGAAATCTACATAGCTTTTGGTGAAAGATTTGTGACGACTCGTCAATACACAAAATTCTGCTACTTTTTTGTAACAAATATATTCGTCTATCACCGTTTACTTCTTAAATCTTATTTACACATATCGGAAAGGTCATGCAACTTGTCTTAGAGCAAAATGCCACCCACGCCTAGTAAATTATAATCATTGCTGTTAAAATGTAATTGATGAGAAATAAATTAGAACTCTGTAATCAAAATGTAATACGTACTATCTAAATTTATGTGGAAAGCTATGATTCTTTGTGAAAGATTATAAAATTTTACTGCAATGCTAAACAATAAAAATAAAATGAGTTTATAAATAGTAATACTGTCTGTTATATTTTATATTGATTTTTGAGTGTTCGAATATGATTTATATTATGATGAGCCTCAATTTACACTATTTTTTAGAGCATACAGGCACTTAAAACATTTTTTTATTACATACTATTTTCTTTTACATACAAAACTTTTTACTTCATTGTTCTGTTTTTTTTTTTCAATATCTTTTCATACATCCTATTTTCTTCTGACTTATAATTATATTTCAATTTCAACTAAACCAATCAAATTTTATTGAGTCTCAATTAACAATTTAATTCTATGAATGTGCCAGGATTCGATTCGAGGATTGCTGGGGCATTGAATTCCATTTTAGTAAAGTTTACGAACCATCTAAGCCTTTGCACATATAGTGTAATATATTACAATGACATTATGCATATTTGGATACGGAACTCTAGTGAACAGATTAAAATACAATATGCAAAAATCTATGTACTTCTCGTCTTCCTCGTCGCTCTTGCAGAATTGCATAATCACATGCTGAACACAATTACTTTTGCGTTACATTATGAATGAACGCTTAATTAATAAATAATGAACAGTTTCTAAAAATAAATATGAGTGTGGACGTCAGCCTCTTATGTTTACAATGTATTCATATAATTTTAACATATGTAGCTGGTCATATATCTACCAGGTATCTGAAGTCATAACTTAACAGATAATTATTGCATGACTCGGTTTGACTTCGAGGCTGGGTTAAAGATATTTTGTTGCTTAATTAGTTGGAATAAATATAGATGTATTATGCATATTTATTAGATTTCTATTTCTTTATTTAAATCATACCGTGTCGCAATAGCGAGTGCATAATTTTTGAAACCTTGCCACTGCATTGACTAAATGCATATAAAGTCCATGTTTATTTTGTACGATGATAGATTAAGAAGTCTTCATTTTCTGCTTATGGAGGTTTTCATCAATTGCTTTCTTTATACTTTGTTTTAACTTTACAAAGAAGTTTATGACTTTGCCAAAAACTCTTTTTTATTGTGTATATAATTTACACCTGTCCAATAGACATTAAGTAAATTTTATGAATATTATTACAAAAAAGAAGCAGTCTGCAATTGAATTGTTGAATGCTTGGAAGAGTGCACAGTTGCATTCTCCCCTAAATTAATAAATAATATATAAATTGATTCGGTTTTATGCGTTTGTTAAGTCTTTAGGTGTTTTTTTTAGTCTTCTGGTGTAGTTTATTGACATGAGCACTTTGGCGAGCTCGTTAGGATGTGTCTTCAATCGATGTTTTTACTTGATGGCGTATCTTGTGATTTCTTGTCTTGCAGTATGCAGACCCGTGTTCTGGTGGCAGCCAGACCAGTAAATATTTTGGAGCGTTTAATTTTGAATTTTTGATTGACTTTTGTTTTACTCTTATATGCTGTCCCCCAAAGTGTTATTCCGTAAGTCTAAATGGGTTTTAGGATAACTTAATAAATCATTAGTTTATTGTATGTCGATAGTGAGATTTTCTTCCCTATACCAATGAAGGCTCTTGAATTGCCAAAAAATCCTAATCGTGATATCTTGAGGCTTCAAGTCATTATAAGTCGTTTGACATCGAAATTGTAAAAATTGTGTGATTCACACATATTAGTTGAAATAAGTATTTTTTGCAACTTGCTTTTAGGCAAAATGCCGTTTATATCTTGTTCTTGATGTATACTTGTCTTTTTCTTACCATTAGGAAAACAATTATATATCTCGATTTGCTGTTGATTAGATCATTTAAAAGTTTTCTTTTGAGACGAGTTGGTTGCCCTCCTAAAAATACTTTTTTGACAAGCAGTAGGTATCATGAACAACTCGTCTCTTTTAGGTGTTGCTACTTGTTGAAGTAATGATGTTGCAATATTGGATCGTCTTTTATAAATTTAACTTATATTGCTTGATGTCAACTAATGCCAGAATTAATTCACTCTTTTTGTTAATTTTTTTCAATTTTATCCATGAATCACAGTATGATAGGCAGTGACAAGTACTCGTAATTGGTCTAATGACATTAGTTTGCCACCATGCTAGGCACAAATTCAATCTAACATATATAAAATATATATAAAAAAACATATTGGACAAATTAAAATTATTTGTTTGTTTGTCTACCATATCAATAAGCTAGACACAATACTGACTTATAAATTATATAAACATTTTCTGTGTTGAATACGATTTTCATGGTAATTTTCTTGGAAACTATTCACCATATAGAAATATTTTGCTACATTGTTCTTCTATTTTTAGTAGAGCATATGAGAGTAAAAATTGTGTGTTCTATATCAGATACGTACTACATATATTCGATATTCTTGTATTAAATTTGCATATTTTTTATAGTTATTCATATCGATATATCGATATATATAAAACAGTACGTCGAATTCAAAATAAATATAAACTATTATTAATTTATACAGTTTAGCTAGATATATCATAATTCAGAAAAAAACTAGTGGTGTATGACATTGTGCCTTAAGGCAAATTGCTGGAACTTCCCGTACAGTAACATCCCGTAAATATACTATCAACAATATATTGTATAAAATGAATGGAAATATATATATATATATATATATATATATATATATATATATATATATGACAAGACCACAAAATTAAAGCATCTTTGTGTCAATTCGGGAATCAATTTAAATTTTCTATAACGCAACAAAAACATTTGATTATTGATCACTATCTAGTTTTACAATCAATTAAGTGTAAGTAGAAAAATTTAAGAATAAAGAGCAAATAAAAAATATTTAGAAATGTTATATATTTTTTACCATACGTTTCGACATATAAATTTGACATTATTAGTGGATATAATTAAACTGAATAAAAATGATAAACTACATTAATAATAATTATTATGATGTACTTAGACACAAGCAAGTAACACTTCAGTTATATTGATTTTTTTTTTGTGAACACAGACTATTCGGCGCATTCGAAACAATGTCAGAATCTGTCTTAATACATCATGATGATATAAAAATTATATGTAGAATCTAATCGGATAACAAAGATTCTTTTCCTATCGAGGGTGTATTTACTACATCACTGGCAATATTGGCTTATGTTTATATGTATGGTTATCTATGTACTCTGCAATATTAGCATTAGTTCTGTGAACATGTATCTACAAAGCCTAATGTATAAATATTTATTTATCTGTTCATGTTTTCACGCCAGGTGACATTTCATGATAGTTGTTTTCTTGTTCCATTATGGCCAGTTGAATTCTTCTTTGCAACTGAAAAATGATGTAGAGAAATTAGTAATTTTTAAATGGTAGTAAAATTTCAGACTAATTCAAATAGTACAAAGAATTTTAATAATCTTATTGCCTTTGTTAGAAATAATTTACTTAAGATAATCAGGATAATCTTAAATAATCTCAGGATTAGCTCATTATTTCCGACTCCTAAATTGCAGTAGGAGCTTTCTTTTCTTATTACAATGACATCATATTGCTATAGCATTTATTTTTATGTTATCTCAATGCCAGAATAAACAAATCGTTGGAAGAAAACCACGCAGTCTAGCATCGGTCACGTATATGTCTCTGACACCTTAAGATCTGGAACATTTCAGATCAGATAAGAATTACGATGTGTTATTCCTTTCTTGTTGATTAACATAATATGAACGGTGATGTGTGATTTGCCCTCATTTTTGAGAGCTCTCAGGCCAACAAAAAAGCATTTTTGCGTCATTTGATTGTTATTCTGTGGATAAAATTTTTTTTTTGCGAATTAGTTTTGGTTTATTATCGATTTTTGATACTGTGTGCGTGAAATTAATGTTCGCAAATATTTTAGCGTGAATTGGTCTTAATTACCATGATGCGATGTTTTAGACATACTAACATTAGACTTCCACCTACTAGTAATGTAGGTGTGCGATATTAGGCACTAGTTTTAGAGAAATATAGGTATGATATTATTGTTTTTGACAAATCGAATACTTCACATATTTATTTTACCAAAAGCACCACCTAGTTGAGCACAGTAATGCTAATAGAATATTTTGGTACAAATAAGTTGGAAGCTTCTAATACATAAAATTCATTAACAGACTTAACTTAAAAAATGAATTAAGCCTGTGTTAAGTTATTCCAAAACTATCAGGGACATTAAAATACAATGTTACGATTTAATATATGTATATAAGTTTATAGCAAAATCATTTTATTCAATTTTTTCCCCTTTTATACAATCACAATCTGTCTATAAGATGGCATTTAGTGCTGTAAGTGGTCAGTATGTTTTTTTTATATAATTTTTTATTATTTGAACAGCGATCAGAACTTATGCATTCTATGACCCTTGTGGGGTAAAGAATATTGAAATGTTATAAAATAGATAATTTCCTTACGAGAGGATTTTTTTGCAGGAGGGAGACCCCTGTAATCCAAGTATTTGTTATACAAAATATTTTATTTTTTTCCGTAATTATCAAAGAAAATATAGTTAGAAATTGAAATTAACACTTCTAAAAAAACTACCCCAAAGCGATATACCATAGGCCCATACTGGCTTCAACATACTTTATAGTTCAGTATGTTTTATGTTATTACTGACTAACAGTTTAGATTCCTATTATTCAATATAGTTTTCTGAAGCTTTCCACAAACTATAATTTATTCTGGTTTGCTCGCAGTTTATTCCCGTCTCGGACAACCTGAATTATAGCAGTAGTGATATCGGTTTCTACATGCAAATATAGTTCTGAATATGACTCTAAGTGGAAAATAGTACTGGGCATTGTTGTAAATTATATCACATTACTATTAAAAATACCTGAAAATAATTTAATTACTAAGAGGAAGAACATCTTCTGGGTTTCCTTTTAATAGTACTAGGTTGTAAAGAATGACATCATAACAACTCCTAGAACGCTTAAGGATAGTTCTGATAGCTGTTCATGAAGTAGAAAAAAGACCGTTAATTAATTTTAATACTACATATTGAGACACATATGTGGTATATATCTATGTATTTTTCAATAGAAATCTAAATTTTCTAAATCAAAAAATGATATTGTTATTTGTTTTACCATCAAACACGTGTATTAATATCCCCGATTATCGATCGATAAACTAGAGAGCTCAAATTAAAACCACGAAGCCGCTTTTGGACTAGTTTTTACTGTTTTATAAATTCGTTATTTTTGTGTGACGAAAATACCACGCATTTTGTTTTATCAAATGCATTAAACGGCGCAAACGGAATTTTTGGAACAGACAGAATAAATAATTCTATTATTATTGAAACATTTGGATTCTGGTTGTGTATTTGAAGGATTAGGTTACAGATGTGCGTAGAAAATAATATTTTGTTTTATTTTGTTGTTGAATATTAATTTTATTTTTGTGTTCATGAAGTCAATAATCGATCGGTATTGGTGTTACGTTATTGTTTTTACAAGAGATTTCGTCGAAACAGCATTGGGCACTTTTACACATTTGAACAAATATATGTGTGTTTATCATGATATTATTTTAGTCTAAATTAATGACTTCGATCTTACTGAATTGGATGTTACACCAAAAGAAATGTAAGAAAATTTTGTTTTAAATTCTATTTTTATTACTGTATTTATAAAATAGTAAGTATTGGTACATTATTATTTTCAAAATTGATTTTGGAGGCATAACATGGTAAAATTTGCATTTGTACAAACATATATTTATATTGCTTATAATTTAATTTATTAACTAATTTTTTAGGAATAATTAAAAGTGCACGCATGTTCTCATTTTTTTATTTTGATAAGTTTTTTTTTAGTAACGTTCTTGCACTTTAGTTGATTATTTTATTTGATACTTTCATCAATTTAGTATTTGTTTTAAAATAGATTTTTACATTAGTTTTTTTGGTGATAACATTCTAGAATGAACAGAATACCAGATTTATCAAATGATATTCAATGGCGTACATTTTGGTGAAAAAATAACGAAATTTATTATTTATCTTTATAACAGATATTCAGATAAAAACACTTCTTGTAGAAAATTTACGCGTTAAAAGTGAAGTATTCAAACACAAGACATAGAAAATCAAAAGCTTAAATAGTATATTGTAAATAGCGGATAATATATTATTTCAATGCCATATCAGATATTGAAAGTTTTCAAATGAAAGCTGATATCACTGCTTGATATCAGGTTGTCCGCAACGCGGGTAGAGATCTAGAACTTCTTGATTACAAAACCAGCGCTGTGAATCCCCAATTATACTGGTATAATGGTATAAAAATATTTTATATCAAGATTGTTTTAACAAATTGTTTTCATTAAATACATGAAGGTAATTATATGGGCAATAGGTTGATAAAATTTGAAAAACGTGTGAATTCCACCTTTGAATATTTTTAATAGTAATAGTTTGAATGTTAAACAGCAATGTATAGATAGGTGTTACTCTAATTAGAGTATCTAATTAGATATTTAAACTAATTGGTATTGGTATTTTGCCTTGAGGCAAGTCACATTAACTTCCCGATATGTGTAAATAATCGACTTAATCAATAAGGAATAAATTAATTTATAAGGATTAAAAGTATTGCGAGTGGATTTATTACTCATAATTGAAAGCGAACGCAACACGTTAACTCGGAGTATTATCTAAAAGCAAATTTTCAAAAATCAATAATTTTTTATTGAACCAGATTCCGCATGACTTTGATGGTTTAGTATGTTCATTAAGACCAAGTACTCTATCGTCATACCAAGTAAATTGTCTAATTTTAATTTTAACAAACGTCAAAAAAACTCATTTTCTCAAACTTTGATAAATTTTTCAAATTTAACTGCTTGTCGCAGGGACGTAATATTTTTATATGATCTATAAGACTATGGTATCTACCATCAAAAAATCATAAAATCGCCAAAAAAGTCTTTTTTACAACACTTTATTACAAGAAAACGCCCGGCCGATCTCTACCAAAAACTAATCTACACGATTACAAAAATTAATCTGCACCATTAAGTCTAAACCAATATCTTTCGAACGGTTTTTGAATTTTATAATCGATTCAGAATTGCGGGCTAAAACGTGGACGAACAATTTTTCACTTTTCTGCGATTTACAAAGAAACGGCTCGGCTGATTGTCGCACAAAACTGAGAAACGCTAGTCTTCATCGAGATACATCGAATAGCTTTTAAATTTTTGAAATCAATTCAGCCATTTTTGAGCAAACGTCGATTTACGGCAAAAAAATCTGTTCACACATACACACACACATACTTTATCCAAATTTGGTCTCATTTGATTCAGAATGGCTTGAAACGCCGAGAAAACATAAAAATTAGTGAATCGAATTTTTTGATGAAAACATAAACTTCTTTTTCGGGAAGTTAATTACTAAGAACTTTTGTTTTGTTTTTAATTCTGATCTGTTAAAACTAGATTTGTTATGTGATTATCCATCATTGGACATATAACTTTTTGCATTGATATATTTGTAAAACAATTAAACATTAAAAATAATGTCTTTCTAATGGATTTCCAACTTTTAGACAATCTCACCGAGAAACTAATATCAAAACTGTGACTATTTAACTTTCAGTTTTGGCGGGATTAGCTCAAGAGTAGCGTTCCCGATTCACATGCTGGAGGTTCCGAGTTCGAATCTCCGGCAAGAAGTTGAAAAATTATTAAGTAGTTAAGTTGGAATAATAATAGAATTATGAATTGTAATAAAAAGATATGTATGTGAAATCAAAATGTATAAAAATTAGAAAATTATAATTAAAAATGAATTGAAGTAAAAAGAAATGAAAAGTATAGAAGAAGAAGAAATAGTGGTTAGAAGATGAAATGAGAAGATAGTAAAGAAGAATGAAGATAAGTTTAGAAGTATAGATAAAAGAATAGGATTATATGAAGAAGATAGTATAAAATTGAAGATTGTATAGGATATATGATTGTATAGAATAATGTAGGTGGCTAAATGCTCAAGTAAGCGAGGCCAATAAAAATAATTAAAAAAAAAAAAAAAAAATTAAAAAACTTTCAGTTATAGAGACAGCTAACAATCAGTTGATGAAATAATGACCAGCCTAATCTTTCGTGCACCAAACCCTAAAAATATTCATTTTTGATCATCACTGTCATGTCATCTGTTTCATTTTATCCTCTGACACATCCATCTCGATGTGAATCAAATTCAAAATCCACACGGCGGGCTCTGTCAGATTGTTTTTTTACACGTTTTTATATTTCACGTGCGATCAGAATAAAATTTATGCCCGTTTGTGGTGCGGTGTCCCGTGAACGATTCGGACGGCGAGTTTCGGCTGATATTTTACATTATTGAATGCCGGCACGTCGTAAATCTTTCGTTTCCGTAATGTTTCGTTTTGTTTTGAGTTTTTATTGTTTTGTCTGCATTTGTACCTTGTTTTGTTTCAATTTTGGCCTTCTTTAATTCGTTTAGGACGGGCTTGATACATTGTTTATCGACGACCCGTCCTCGCATTTATTTTCGGTGATATACACATGCGCCTAAGCTCTCGGAGGTAGTCTTCTGTTGGATTGATGGATTTATTGAGAATAAATTGGAATTTTAAAATATGATATATTTATGATATTTAAATAATTGAATTTCAGTTAAAAGAATTATGAGTTGCATACAATATAATAATTTATTATTATACGTATAAATTATTTGTACAATATCAACTAACATCGGGTCTTTACTTTTATTGTCCTTTTTGCTACCATATTTTTTTGGAAACAGCAAACAAAACTTGAGATTTGTTTGAGCTATTTTGTTGATTGTTAATAGATACTTCTAAAGTTTACAGTTTTTTCAGATGGCAATCTAATTACTGTCTCAGCTATATTAGATTTTTTTATTAGTGGTGATGAACTACTTTCTTTCGGAAAATATTTTTATATATAATTTTATGGAAAAATGGATATCATTACTGTTTGATATCAGGTTGTCATATACGCGGATTGTAGCTACTTAATAATGTAATGATAAACTTTGTAATTATGAATCCAGGGAAACCGCATAAATCATTATATGCCAAACTTCTTATAACAAATTATTTCAAAAAAATATATTATGAAAGTTATATCAAAGGCCAATATGATACGGTTGAAGAATTTATAACAACGCAAATCATTATTGCAAAAAAATCTAATCAACAATGTATCAAATTTAGGGAGTCAAACCGTTGGGTTGCCTTCTAAAAATTATACCCAGTTATGATTATCTAAAAATGCAGTGTGATTTCTGCTTTTTTGAAATTTTTATATGTAATTAATGATCATATAATTTATTTCCTTTTCCTTCAATGTATTTGTAAACAATTACACATTAAAAATACATTCTAAAATTGATGTTTCAGGATTATTTAATAGTTTTTTACTCTCTAGATAATCACACTAATTTATATTTTATACTTGATTTACACTAATTTATATTTTAACACAATGGAATTAATAATTTTTAAAATATTAGAGTACAAATATTTGAATAAATTTTAAATGGCTCCGTCGATGATTATTTACCTTCATATTTAAGTGAAAAATCAAAAAATTTGATTCTCTAAATATTTATATCTAATATATATATATATATATATATATATATATATATATATATTCAAATTTTAAAATTCTAAAATACTTCCAAATCTGGCAAATATATAATAAAAATTATGAAGTTTTGCCCACCGTTAATTCTTGATCGAAAATTGTGTTAATTATTGGAAAATATTAAATAAGTCAATGTGTATGCGTTTCATCATGAAATAAAACTTCTAAATCTTTAATAGACACATAAAATCGTCTGACGTATTCATTAAAATGCATTTATTCAATAATGGACATATAATTTAGAATGGATGCATTCGTTGAATGTATTTAAGATTATCAACATTCGTCGTTTCTAGACATCAAGGCACCAATTGATTCATTTAAAATGCTTTCTATTTTAGATGAAAGAATATTCGGTAGTTGGTATTATAAGTGGTATCATTCGACAATACAGATGATATTCTTTTAAGTAGTAACCGATATTACTCTATTCACTAAATTTTCTAATTTCTAAGCATCTTCAATTTTAACGAAATTTTGTATGTATTAGATTTAATAATCAAAATAGTATTAATTAATACATTGCGAATATTTTTTATATCCTTATTTAGTCGGTATTTTATTTGCTTTTTTTTTATTTTTTCAACGGCATGAGTTTTATGACCTGTTGTGATAATACTTTTCAAGTACGTGTTTCTTAGAAGACAACTCAATAGTTGACTTATCCATATTTAATTTTTTTATTGGAATTTTTTTAATAATTGTCAATATTTTTTTAGTTTAATGTAGCAATGACTGGAAGGATTAATTTATTAATCTTTTATTTAATTTTTTATTTTTATTTAATTTATTAATTAGATTTAAAATACTACTCTATTCATTATGTCAATAAATTGAATTATATTTCAATAAAGTTATAATAAAAACTTATAAGACAATAATGAAGTAATAGTGGTTAGAAATTTATTTCTACTTATATATATTAGGGTGATTCTTAATATAGATGTTCTCGAATTTCCTTGCTCCCAGGAGTTGCTTCCAAATTGATAAAAAATAATTTTCCGAAAGGTTTTGTTCTTAATATTACCTCTTAAATAGTCCGCACTTCAACCAAAGTTTCTATGGAAATAACATGGGTAAAATTCCATTTGTTTTATAACTTAGCAACAAGTGACAAAATTTTGGTAATAACATTTGCTTCTATTGATCATAAATAAAAAAATACGACAAAAATTTGATATATTTCATAAAATAAGTATTTACTTAGGAATAAGAACCGAGAAACTTTGGTTGTAGTGTTTACCTTAACTTTATTTTTGCATCAATTTTCGAATACTAAATATATATCTAAAGTATCTCTATATATCACGTTTAAATATATTCGTACCTCAGCATCGGTGTATGTATATGTTCGATTGTGCAATTGCTTCAATATAAAAATTCCGTGATTATAAATTCAAATCAGCCGTTACAAGTTACCTGCGGCCGCGCCTGCGACACTTCGTTCATTCTTGTTTCTTCCGTGCATCTAAATGTGTTTCTGTTCCTACATATTGAACACATATATAATACATCATCGAGTACAGTCTTGCAATATTTAAATATGCAAACATAAAAATAGGTTAAAATAAATAAAAAATATGGTATGGGATTTTTACCCGATCATCTCTGAACACGAGCGTAAAAAGTTGTAGTATCTCACATATATCCAATGAGCTACCGAGACGTTAATATGGAACACTGTAGTAAGCGCACGTATTGCCCGCAAACTTTTAAACCTTAATTAACATTTATAATTAATCCCCTTTCGTAGGCCTATAATATTTTAAAGACATCGGTTTGACTATCAACTCTATCGCCATGCGTAGTTCCAACAAAATCCCAGAAAAGTAAACCTTCTCCTTGTGGATTTTGATATTTTAGTCCAGATTCTATTTGATTTTTTTAATTGTTACCAGTCGTTTTGACATGTCCGTTCGGACGTATTTTTGTTTTATTATATTGGTGACAACCTTCATGGCATTGAGCTTTTACACGGGATGGTTGCTACCCCTTGGAAGAGAGGGTAGCGGAGTGTTTTGATGGAACTAATTATCCACTTCTAAAAGTAAAGTCCGCGAAACAACATGTATAATAAATAACCAATAAATATATTTTCTTTCATTATAACTTAGTGACAAATCAGTGATTGTAATAAGAACTGCAACAAATACATACAAATACAAAATAAATCACTGTTTAATACAGTTCACAGCTACGAGGGTTAAATTATAACCCAACAACCTGAATTATCGAAGGAGAGTTTTAATAAAATTCTATAACTACGTAACATAAATGCTGTTGGATTTTTATGTGAGTAATGATGGTAGTAAATCAAAATTATTTGGAAGTTATTTTAAAGCAACATCATAAATTATTTACTTTTGGGTTAAGGCATGGATGTTGTATAGGCTACTGTAAGACCTTAAATTTCTATCAGCCTAACCATTCTTTAACTATTTTGCGTTCTTAGGGCGGTTATGGCGCTGAAAAACTATTTCTATAATTTAGATCAAATTTATATATATAAAATACTATGAATTTTTTGAATAGACGTAGTTCTGTGAATAGTTATACAACCCTCACATAGAACTGTGACATTATTTTTTTTCAATAGAATCTATGTGTGATCCGTAGATCTAGCAGTAATTTAACTTATGTAAAGCTAATTGCAAAATTATCCAACACATATTTTTATTACTTAATAAACTTTGAAAAGTAATCTGAAATTCAACTGCTTGTTATATCGCATAAATGATAAATATCATGGCGTTAATTTTTTGCTTTTTTGTTATGTAGTTGAAAGAAGCAAGCTTCAGCAAAACGTCTTTTGAATAAATTTTCTTCAAAATGAAGAATAGTCGTATGGAAAAAGTCTTGATATGTGTATGTGTTCTGGCTATATGAAATATATAGCTTTAAATTTTTGAGAATCGTTTGCTAACGATGACTTTTGAATTTGGTATAGTTTTACCACTATATATTAAAGCACAATTTGAACTGATTTGATATACAAGATTTCCAAAACGTTCCCAATCGAAAAAATGATATATTTCATAAAAAATAGTATTACTTTTAGAATTTTTTTTCTTATGAACAATTGATTTATTGTCGTATATACGTAGATGATCAAGTTTATAAACATGTTTGAATATTCTTCTTACATTTATAAAATTGATTCTTTGCTGTAAATGTCATTGCCCGACCAAACGATGCTATCAAAATATTTGTTATTTTGGCGCACGCTAAAAATAGCTCTATTCGCAATTCAATAGCTTGATCTCAAGATAATATCCTTTATTATCCCAAGAAGCTAGAAAACATTATTGTATTCAGATTGTGACAACATTTAATGGTCTTACAAAGTATAAAAAAGAAGGAAGTTTACTTTTGTTGTTGGGTAATCCGATACTCATAATAGTATTTCCACAATGATGTTTTTTGTACTTGGTTTTCGCGACATTGTATTATGATCAATCAATAATGTTACTTTGAATAAAGTTCATTCAACCCGGAGGAAAATTTTATAACAATATTAAGTCGCGAAATTCTAATTAGCTTGAAGGCTGATAAACAAAATATTTTCTTAATAATGCATTGTCTTTTTGATAAGTATTACGTCTGATGATGTTCGAATTGTCTCAACGAGCTATTTTCAAATTTTATCTTCATAGACTTTTAGCAATAGGATTTTTTTACAATTTTTTGCGCTTAATAGTTGTATACCGCCACGTAGTTATGAAATTTTTTAAAACTCTCCTTCGTTAACTCAGGTTGTTGGGTTATAATTTAACTCTTGTAACTGATTGCTTGCTAAGTTATAGTGAAAGAAAATATATTTATTTATTATTATTATACATGTTGTTTCGCGGACTTTACTTTTAGAAGTGAACAATTAGTTCCATCAAAACACTTCGCTACCCTCTCCACCAGGGGTAGCAACCATTCCGTGTAAAAGCTCAATGCCATGAAGATTGTCACCTTCATGGCCAATATAATAAAACGAAAATACGTCGGAACAATAGTGTAAACTATTTTAAAACTATTAAGTAAATTTTATAAATTTTGTTCTTTTCTTCTAAAAGTGTGTGTGATGTCATAAGACCCTGTAGTTAATATATTTTCATAGTAATATTTTTGTATGATATAGTATCTTTTGTATGATATAATATATTTTGTGCAGTTCAGTTTTTTATGCATTTTTAAAACTTTAGAAAATATTTCACTGGTCAGTACAAAATACATACATAGTGTTCCGCAGTATTGATTATATCAAATATGTATCGATTTTAAAAATCCAATTTACTATGATTCAGAACATGTAATCAATATCGTGATATAGCTTAAAATATATTATCTGAATATAATTGTTTAAACAATACAAATAGAATGTGCTAACTCGTTAATAAACCTTTCGATTTGCACATCACAGAATAATTTTCTCTTCAATTTATTTTACATTAATGACAGATTCTCATTAGATCTCACAATCTCGTTATTGGCAAACAAATTAGGCACACAATCACCTGAGCATCATACCGTTATGACTGACTTTACAAATAAACAATAAATAAACACATTGTATTTGCAATTTCATTTGACTTTCACAATCGAATTATGAGGCAAAGAGCCAATTTCATATAATTACCTAATTGGATCGACACAATTTATTCAGGGCATTTTTTATGCTACTGGTTTGAAATGTGATACTAACAGATCGTTGATGAAATACTTCATAATCATAAAAGAATCAATTTTTAAAATTAAGTTTAGCACGGATTATTTTGAGATTTTAAAAAAATGTGAATCACTTTTTGAATAGGGCTCGCCCGTAGGTCAGCGATTAAAAGCGACGGGACTTGTTTCAGAGGCCCCGGGTTCGTTACCCACTTCGAGCAGCCTGTTGTCAAGCAGCAGTGACAACGATTTTCACTTGAAAATATAAATAACAATATGTTTCCAAGTAAAAATAGCCCTTGCCCGGCATTGCTGCACCAATAAAATGTCAGCTCTATTAGATTAATTCTAATAACAAAATCATCAAATATGGATGGATTAACCATTGGGTTACCATCTAAAATAAATACGAAGTAAGGAGAAGTTTCAGCCTAACAGCTCATAGCACGTAAGGTTCTGATTGCTGTTCGAAAATATATATATATAAAAAAAATACTTTTTGAATAAGCGGGCAGACAATTATTTATTATTATTTACATACAAAATAGAATTTTGTTTATTTACATACAAGTTTACATACAAAATAGAAATTTTATTATAAAGTTAACAAGTATATTAATTAGAGTCTGGCTTCCATTAGCTTCTCAGAGGAATATAATTATATTTACGAAATTATTTGACATCAACATTCAAAAAAGCATGTTCCTATGTATGTGATCCAAAATTTGGCCTTCCTTCAACGTTTTCTCGAAGGATGCTCTGATTTCCAACATAAATAAATTGTCGAACTAAATAAATTGTCAAACTTTTCGGAAGTGCTAAATCTCAATTATTGAAGTAAAACTTCTTTAGGCGAGACTAGGATGTAAATCCGTACAAATGCAACGGAAGTACGTTACGGCAGATAAGAGTCGTTAAGATAAGAGACGAGTGTCACTGATTCGTCATTCGCTCTCGATGATATCATTTCTATACGGGTCGATTATGATTAGTCGTCGTGTATGTGAATAAAGATCTATCGTTGTATGCGTGCCGGCCTCAACGTGGTATGCGTACCGATATCGACAAGGAAATCGGCATAGATAAACATATTAAAGTTAAATCGTAGAACAAATCTTGATTTAATGAAAAATGCCTGAATCAGAAGAATATTTTACCCTGTCCCCCGTAAATAATTATAATGAAAATAATAAAACAAATGCAGCTTTTGCGCCATGTATGAAACATAAGTTTATTGAAATAATTCTATATTATTCGTAGTTTCTATAAATCTTTGAAGCTATTGAAATAGAAAATATTTTTTGGGCAAATCAGATATTACAGCTGTTCAAAGTTTGAGATTATATCGCCAGCGAAAAAGTAAAAATATACCATCAGTCTGTATAAATGTATGTTAATTTTAATTACATGAAGTTCTTCAAACACAATTACATGAGTGAATTTGCGAAAACAATATTTCTTTAGGCGTTGTTTAACATAATTCATTGTGTGAACGAATATTATAGAAGTTATTAATCAGCAATTACTTCATTTCTCTAATAAAGGTTTATTTCTAAATGCTAATTACAATGACAAAACCGATCATGTCATATTTGAAGTATGACTTTAATTACATCATTGTTTTCAAATATTATACATATTTTTAATGCTATTATAAACATATTATTTATAATTTATCATTATATAAATGTGTATAATGGTTGCCATTAATAAATATGTGCATCACAAGTGTTACCTTATTACTAATAAACATTATTCAAAATTGTTATACGAGTATGACGTATTTATTTTTACTTAAATGCCATCTTGTACAGTAGCAAATAAGTTTTACTTCAATCGCGTGTGAATCTTACGCGCACTCTTTTTTATTATTATTGCGACTTGTATATATTGCATAATTAATAACTTTTTTATTCTATTTTTTAGGACGAATTAAGCGAAGTATTCGAACAATGGGAAACAACTCAAACATCTGACCGAAGAAAAGCTCCTAATCCTCCTGAGCGTATTAGCAGCAAAGTGAAGACCATCATCAAAAGCAACAATAACAACCAGAGAAAAATTAACGGAGATCAAATTCATAAAAATGGCTACAACAATTTCGAAACCAATAATATACGTAGAAGAGAACGTTCATATTATGAAGATGATGGACAACTGAAAGCTGAAGATGCTGCCTGGTCAGAAGGGATTGTTGCAGAAGTCAATTCGATAATTTATCAACAATTGAGAGTTTTAGAGGACGAACGAAACGATACGGTAAGAGATAGATAAAATAGTGATCAAATCCTTAATTTTATTAATAAAACATACATTTAAGTAGTTTAAAAAAAAATTGAAAAGGAGTTGATTACAAAACAAAGCAATAATGATAAATATTCACAAACAACTGCCAGTGAGTAGAATCCTTTTCTGAGAAGAAATTTGTGTTTTTGACAGAAAATTTCATTTGCTGGTTTTGTGTTTTCTCGGTTGTAAAAATTAGGAAAATCAATGTATGTGTATTTGCATGTCTGAAAAATTTGGTAATTTTTTCGCAATCAACATTTTCCAAGCATTCCTGCAGAAAGTTTTCTTAATTTTACTGTTGAATAGGTAAATATTTGTTTCCAATGATAAAAAATATGGACATCTGATATGTTTGAAATAGTTTAGGGGGCGGTAAATCGAAAATAAGTAAGGTAAGTTATAGTAAGTTATAGTAAGTTATAGTAAGTTATAGTAATGGGCCGAAAATCGAAAATGAAAATTTTCGCATATTTTCACGTTTCAGAGGTTTCTGATCATTTTGACATACCTCAGAAAAAATTGATGTGTGTGTGTTTTGTGTGTCCGCATTTTTTCGTTCACGTTTTCGGGCGCACGGATCAACCGATTTGAATGGTTCAATAAACATTCGATTCCTATTTATCAATAAAACGCCGTGGTAAATCGGAAGATGTGCAGATTAGTTTTTGGCAAAGGCAGGTCCAGCCCTTACGGACATACGGAGCAAAAAATGCAGAAAGTAGAAATCGAGTTTTTGAGAGAACGGACTATCTGAATGATCCAAAAAATATTCAATTTGTTCTGATTTGTACAAAAAATGGCAGTTTTTGAGAAAACTCAGCATCCGATTTGAATGATTCATGATTCAAACTTTCTGCTTGTATTGACAAAACAATTGCTTTTACAAAAAAAATATTTAACAAAAAAATTGGATGTCGAAAATAGTTCAAATTTCAATTTTAATTCTGGCTAAAGTTCTAAAGCTCACTTATATACTTTAAATATATTATTTTAAATACAGTATTTATAATAATCTATTTGAAAACATTTTGTTTCCGTAAGGGAAGTTCTAGCAATTTGTCTTAAGGCACGATGCCATACACCACTAGTTGTCAATGTTTGTTTCTGGTATATAGATTTGATTCAAACCTCAATGAAAAATTCCAGAATATAAAATTAGGTCAATTTTTATTCAAATTTTATACTTTGAAGTTTTGGTTTATATCTTCAACAGAAATATAATCGATATAAGAACTTTTTCGTATCTGCTGGAAAAATTAAGCATTACCATTGAAAAAACTATTTCAATAACTTTTTTTGTAGGTCACATAAATTATATGTATTTCTAACTATAACTGTAGAAATATGTTGTAGCTTAAAATTAAACACTACATTTTATTAAAATATTCTTGTATTTGTAAGTAAAAGGTATCCAGCAGTACATAATTGATAATCATATTCCATTGCTATTTTATAGCATTTTTCAACATTAATCTATAACACATAATGCATATTTTGTATAAAAAATGCTAAGTTCTTCAAAATTATTTTTTTTATCTCTTTAGAAAGTGATAAAATTTTTTGGCAAAATGAATGGATTTGTTCTACAATCGAAACTGGTGAATTTAATGTAAATAATTTAATCAGACAATAATATGAGATTTTTTTAAACTTTTGTTGTAGACGCACATTAAAATGTGTAAATTACAAAACATAATTCTAACTATTTTAGATCGTATATATTAAAAATATATAAAAAATTATGACCACTCAAGTCTACAATCTAAGGGAAAAGCACAAGGTGCAGTAAAAATTCATGTTGTTATTTTATTGCCGCTATATTTTTAGAGATTTTCGTTACAAGTACGGTTTTCACATCCAATTTTCAACCATTAGATAAATTTATATATTACTACCACAAATTGTGGCTTTCACGCTCCTATAACGGGTAACAAAATCAAATTATCAAATAGTAAAATATACGTCCAGTGAAATGGCCTAGACTAAACACAATCATTTTAGTTTTGAAGGCGTAGAAATTTATAATGGTTACTGATGCACGTATTTCAACATGATGGACCTAGACTTTCGCATACCTTAGGAACTGTCCAGTAAAATATATGCGTTTGCGAATGTGATAAATAAGGACTAAGCTTTCATCTTGAACTATCACGACGTTAAGTAAATAATTGCCCAGCTGTAATATATCCGTATACCTCATTGTCAGTATTGTATTAAGCTCTTTTTACGTTGGACAGGCTGCCCTGGAAAGGAGACGAAGGTTGTAAAAAACCTAGATGATTTTCGATTTGCGTTAAGCAAATTTTTGAATAGATTGACAGTGCATGAACTAAAATGAAGTTTTTTATTTATTTTAACAATAATCAGCACTACTCGTCCTGTATATTTGAAAACATAACCTTGTATTCCACGAGAAGGCAACCCAACGGTTGACCATTCACTTTTGCTATTTTCACTTGAGATTGTTGGACCGATTTTACCGCACAACAGACAAATGTTATGGCAAAGCTATGTTATGAAAAACTTTCCATACTAAATATTCAAAAAGCCATGTGGTTGCTGTGCAGTCAGGCGTTTTTCTCAGATTGTCATGTAAAAATCCTAATCT
Source organism: Ctenocephalides felis (assembly GCF_003426905.1). NCBI lineage: Eukaryota > Metazoa > Arthropoda > Insecta > Siphonaptera > Pulicidae > Ctenocephalides > Ctenocephalides felis. The sequence goes on from NW_020538040.1 coordinate 140,301,389, forward strand.
TAAGGAACCGCACAAATGTCAAAAAAATGATCTTAGATAACATGGTCTTTCTAACTCAGCTTCATAACATACGAGTGACGTTGTAGTTTATGTGTAAAACGACTGATTTACTTTGCTTCATTAAACATACCCAAATTTGTCGTCTTCATATGAGAAAACGATATAATTAATACTTGTAAGTATAAGTTTCATTGAATAGTTACCAGTTCCAATAGATGGAGGATTTATTTCAGTTTTTTTTATATGGGGCACCAGTCCGGAAAACGTGTATAATGATAAGTATATATTTTTTTTAGGTGCTAGGGTGCTAGGGGCTATATGTAATAGAAGTAATTAGTAACAAGCTTTTTTCAATAGAATCTTAAGACATTAAAATATTTTTTTGTTTTGATTGGGCATATAAACGGTCCTGGATAATATTGACCTAGCTACTGTCCCGCAGGTTAACGCAATGAACAGAACTGTGCAGGTATGACAGGTAATAAAAAATTGAACTCATTGATCATAAAATTTCGGCTTGAGTTACTACTATCGGCTAATTTTAATTTTTATATATCTTATTTCGTTTCATATTTACTAATCTTTGATAATGTATAACAATTGTTGTGATTGCTAAATTGTTTAAATAGTTATCTTCATCAATGTAAGGAAATTACACCTGGGGTTAGTTGAAACAAAACTTCGGGGCTAGTTGTTACATACAAAAATTGTATACAGATTCAAGTGAAGAAGATAAGATAGAATTTAGCGTTTGTAAGATATAGGATTATGTAAATTGTGTTTCAGGAGATACTATATCTTTTATTTGTATTAATTGTAGTTTTCGTTGATTTATAAAAAAAAAAATACTTTGCAACATGTAAATTTTTCTAAAAATAAGCAAATATGTGTCAGAGGTATTATTGTCGTTTTTTATCGTTACTACTTGCTCCGAAGGATGTTACAACTAGCCCACAATACGACAGTTGTAAAACAGCAATTTTTCTAGATGAAGATTAATTGTGAAATAATGAACAATAGTTAAGGAATTATATTTTTTTGATTCGGTAGAGAAATACTTACAGCAACTATCCATCTTTATTTCGTAAAAATGTAATCAGTGTAATTAATGATATATTAGTTTAAAAAAACAAAACATTTACAAACCCCTAGCTTCTTTATTTTACATCAAGCATTAGTCACTTCAGACTGATGTAAAAATTGATATAACTGCTGCTTGATATCATTATTTAAAAATATTATTTATAAGTTATTACATTATTTAAAAATATCTTGTATTACATCTTGTTTCTAAACTACTCATTTTCTTGAACTTGAAATAGTTCTCTTCACTTAACAATGCAAAGATCATTGCAATTTCAAAATTGCAATAATACTTCATGATATATAATATGAGCAAGATACGCGTAAATTAAACTTCAAACGAAATTCAAATAATAATTAATACAAATTACGCAGAGTTCAGATTTAGATATTTCATATTATTATTTAACAAACTCAAGGATATGAAAACTGAAATTCATCTCAAACAAACAAACAAACAATATTAGCAATTATATCTAAAATGCAAATCATATTTATATAAGCTCATTCTCGTATAGATACAAACATAAATAATTCAATTAAACAATATTATATGAGAATACACATTGCTTTACAATTAAATCTAAATATCAAATATATCAGCATTTTCAATTAACTTGTAGATAATAATAAATGAAATATTTATATAAAAAAGCTTATGTAGAAACAAACGCAGATATTAAAACAGAAGCATCAAAAGCTTAATTAAAAACTGCGCGTATTGAAAGAAAAGCATACATCTGAACAAAAAAGCCAAAGTGAAAACAATTACAGATATTAAAATATAATTGTGAAACAAAATATAGAGAGTACATGTTGCAAGTGGTAGAAACTCTGCCTTGCAACCCAAATGTTCCTAGTTCAAAACTGTTATGAACCAGTGGTAATATCAATTTAATTAATAAAAAAATATCATAAATAGATCAAAAATAGATTATAAATGTGTTCACTAATAAAAGTATATTTAACGAAATATATATTAAAAATAAAATACATCAATCATTAGGTTGCGTTCTAATAGCAATAATCACCACAACAGTTCATAGCGTACCAATTTCTAATTGCTGTTCAAAAAAAATTTCTTTTTAAAATATAAAATAATTACGCAGTTTAAGTGTATTTACGCCATCTTTTCATGTAACTTGCCAACGCACTTCAGTACTTTTTTGAAAGTTGGACCTCTCCAAGTCGACCGATTTAAAAAAAATCATAGTTCAACCAAAGGGTTAATCCTTGAAAACTTGATAAATTATGTTTTTTTAATGTGGTCCAAGAAATGTTATTCACGGTTAGGGTTCCAAAGTTTAAATGAACAAAATTAATGAAAATTAATCAAAATAACCGAAAAATGTTCATAATTTCACCAAAGCTATTCTAAATTTATTTAGGACGGTTACAGTCAATACTATCACCCATAACGTCCAAGGTCTGGTACACCCTGTATATGGAGAAGAATCGTTGGCCAGAAATGATTGTTGATATTTTTTGTCTGATCATGATTTGGACCCTTAAATGCCTACTAAAACTGCAAGAATGCAAACCGGTGAAACAACTCTTGGGATCAGTGAGTGGTTAAATTTATTTAATTCAATTGTTGGCTAACTGTTATTCAAACCATCGCTAGGTTATGGAGTCTAAATTTATCGTATCGTATATAATGCATTGCTAAACTGTATGTAATGTAGTTAGCGAATTGATTTATATATAGGATATATGAATTTTGAAACTGTTTATACGAGTGCACTTCTCGTAGTGTATCTATTTATCGAAAGGTGCGGTACGTTGTGTGGAAGACTAAACTAACGACGTTTAGTAATGAGTGAGTAGGCGAGCACACTCCTTGCTCCTATGACCGATCGGCCGCAACGCGTTTCAGAGCACATAGGATATATGCGATATTTCAATGAAAAATTACGAGTACGAGTACGAGTACAACATACGACTAGGTGCTCACAACATTACTGGACATCCAAAGAAGATCGAAATTGAGAAAACTCATATATATACCCTATATATATATATATATATATATATATATATATTTTGTATGATTCTGAATTTGATGTTGACATATGTATTAACAAAGTCTAATAATCGGGCATAACATCAATAAAAAACATGATGTTTTTTATTGATGTTATGCCCGATTATTAGACTTTGTTAATATATATATATATATATATATATATATATATATATATATATATTTACTTCGGTTTCTCGACGAAATTCCATGCCATGATTTTCCAATAGAAAATAAACTCCTAATATAAAAGACAATTATTAAACCAATATGGTCCTACGGCCTACAACTACGGGGTGCGGCCAGTAAATCGAACATAACTATTCTACAAAGGTTCCAGAATAAAGTTTTGAAAAAAAATCGTGAACGCTCCAAAATACGTTCCCAATTGGTTGATGCATCAAGATCTCAGAATTCGAACTATAGAAGAAGAAATTAGTCTTTACTGCACCAGATATAAAGCTCGTCTAAGTCGTCATCCAAACGTATTAGCGTTAGATCTGCTCAAGCCTTTACCACTAAAGCGTCTCAAAATAAGAATCTGCAATGATTTACTACAAAATATAACATAACATCCATGAAGGCGCTATCGCAGGATAGCGATCCTTCTCACGCAGTCAAATAATATATAACTGTAACATATGTAGCTGAATGTACTTTGTATAGTTTGTATGAAAAATAAATAAAAAAAAAAAGATTTTCCATACTACTGAGGCAATCACGTGAGGTTTTTAGGGTGTTCGGACGTATTTTCGTTTTATTATATTGGCCATGAAGGTGACAATCTTCATGGAATTCAGCTTTTACACGGGATGGTTGCTACCCCTGGTAGATAAGGTAGTGGAGTGTTTTGATGGAACTAATTGTACATTTCTAAAAGAAAAGTCCGCGAAACATGTATAATAAATAATAAATACAAATAAATCTTCTTCAATTAGAACTTAATGACAAATCAGTGATTGTAATAAGAACTGCAACAAATACATACAAATGCAAAACAAATCAGTGTGTAATACAGTCCACAGCTACTAGGGTTAAACTGAAACCCAACAACCTGAGATTAAGAAAGAGAGTTTTAATAAATTCCAACTACATGGCGGTATACATTGGGAGAGAGGGGGTTTGACAAAAAATCACGAAATATCATGTGGGGGAGGGAGGCGTGTAGTAAGATATCACGTGCATTTATTTTTTACATGAATTTTTAAAAAACAATTCAAACATTTGCAAAAAAAAAAACAAAAATTGTATCTAAAAATATGGTAACTAAAAATACACGTGATGTTTGTGGGGCGGTAAAACTGAATATCACCACGTATCACCAAGGGAGAGGAGGGTCTAAAAATATTTAAAAAATGAATCACGTGATTAATGATCGCTTTCACAACTTCACTGGATATTATATTAAAAGAAGATCGAAATTGAGGAAACTCATATAGATAGGGTGGTATCTAGGTGATGAAATTCCATGATATGATGGTGTTGATGCTAGGAAACTTTGTGCATACTACTGATGAGTTATTTCGAACAAAAAGCAAAAGTTGTAATGTTACTTAGCAAAATCTGCAATTTGGTTGCCAACGATGATACCTCTCAATTACTTAGTAATACTACATTTTGGCCGTACACCAATCAAAAGGATGGTGTAAATGAAAAAAATTTCTAGCAAGCTTATCCCGTGGTTTAGTGGTGAAAATTTTGGTTCTGAAACTACAAGGTTCCATATTCAGCGTCTCCAATAACCCGACATCAAGCAGTGGTGGCATCCGTTTTCACTTGAAAATATAGATCTAAATACATTTTTTAGTGAGAATAGGTAGTCCAGATATTACTGCAACGAATTAAAAATATCACAAAAAATATGTATATCATAATTAGAAAAGTAAAACCAGTAGTTGTTTTATTTCATAGCGTTCTTAAAGCGTAAGCGTTAAACTGCAACTCGATCATGGAATTTTAAGATGTTTTCAATTTACTACATTGAAATTTTACTATATTGATTTTTACATACTTCTTTGCGTAAACATGCTTATAAGGGCTATTTTTATTTGGGAATATATGTATATTGGACTCTTTTATTCAAGTGAAAATCGATATCACTACTGTTAAATGAGTTGCACTCAACCTAGGACTTCAAGTCACCAACCTTGCTGCTGCAAAACCGAAGATCCATTATTCTTTCTTCTACTCCTGATTTACTCACAGGAAAAAAAATGAGATCTACTTCTTAAGTACAAAAATATAATGTAACCATTACCTTCGATTTAGAATAATCGGGATGTGTTAGTGACTTCAGCAAGAAAAACAATTCTAGAATCTTAATGAAAGAACATTGTATCGCAAATAGATCATAGTACGTTACCATTGATAATATACACAAATACCTCAAAATAAAGTTGGTAAAAAAACCTTTTATCTAATAAAGGAGCTCTAAGCACTATGAGAAAATTGGTGATCATTGGAATCAGTATATAATCTTGTCGTTTGGTTATCCAATCGATTTATTCGATCGATTATTATATAAAATGAAATTTTAAGTTTCTCATCCCTAAGCACGATCTGTACAATGAATGATGTATTGCATATGCACTTGGGTATGTTCTCATATAAGATCTGCTTGCACATTTGTATGATTCTACTTGAAATCGAAGAAATAAGTGGAACTTTCCTGGGATTTTGGTCGGGTGCATTATTTTAGTTTTAATTTGAAGTAATTATTGATACTTTTTTTATTGTCGATTTGCTATTTATTATAACAAGCAATATATAAAGCATACCTATATAATTATTCTAAATTTTTAATTAACTCGTTTATATGATAAAACATGAGATAGTTCTCGACCTATATTATAAATGTTTATGGTTATTTATATTATATTTCTAACCAATAAGTAAAATTTTGTGCCAAGTAAAAAGATAAAAGTGCCAATTGAGCTCTAAATCTGACTTTATAATTTGTAAATTAATGGTCTTTATCCAATATTTTCTAATATAACAAAAAGTTCTACTCTTTACAAAAATATCAATATGAGTTTATCAAAATTCTATAAAAAATTCTATATAAAAATTGAGGCTAAATTCTGTTACTGTTATTTATACATGAATCTAACAATAAGCACATTTATGAATATGAAATAATATCTTAACGGACGGAGTATAAAATTATAATGTAACGTCAGAAAATACCTAAAAATGACTACAATTTCTAAAAATTCTGAGAAGTATATATAAAAATAAAATAATAAAAAGTAACGTTACAAAACAGTACAAATGAGTCATTTACCATTCCGCCATCGTAGATTTAGTTTTAAATCTTACATTTCCTCATTGTTTGCAATATATTACAGCAAATCCTACGTTAACAATATCTTGAACCCATATACCATGTAAAGTCTATCTATCATTATATAGAGAATTGCAAAATCTTTAATGATAAATTGCCATCACACCTTCCTTTGAGTATTGTTATTGTTAAGTTTCTTGTAAACGCATATGTAATGCACACAATGTGCAATCATAATTGATTACACAGGGTTGTCATAAGTCAGAAGACTAACCTCGATTCTAAATCAGATGATCAGTTTCTGTAGAGGAGACGGGAACACGAAAATAATGGAAGTGATTGTGAATGATGAATGCTAGGGCGGAGTAATAAATGATATAAATGATCAACACAGTTTCAGAAAATAGATGGTTAAGCATTAGTTAGGCTAAGTTTTCATGACGTATCTATAGAGTGATTTAATTTCATTGAGCAAATGTGTTCAAAGTTTTAGGGCACGATGATAGGAATGGCTGCATTCGTAAATTGTGAAAACGAATAAAAAATTTTAAAATTCTCAAAAACATTTTTTTTTCAAATTAAAAAAAAAAACTTTTTTAAATAATTTAATTTTTGGTAGGGGAGGTTTCAGCAATTTGCCTTAAGGCACGATGCCATGCACCACTAGTTCCAATTTATTTTTAAATATTTTATTTCTAAATTCCAAATTTAAATCTAATCCATCTCAAATGATGTCAGTAAGCATCAAAAGAAACTGTATAGTCTGTAGAGGATATTGTCAGATCAAACTCGCGACAGAAGATTGTAAATATGAAAACTAGGGTTTGTCGGTTTTCAAAAACCGGTATTTGGCGAAAATTATGGTATTCGAAAACCGTTTTTTTTTTTGTGAAAAAAGTCGGTTTTCACTGCATAAATGGAATATGACCAATATAGCTAAATATAGAAGGTAGATGAAAGCGTTTTGATTATTGAAATCATATCCGTTCAATAGCATTTGATATTTTATCAGTCTGCAATGGTTCCCAGAAAAGTTGTGTACCTATATATTAATCAGTGTGACTTCTTCGTCGCAGAATCAGATAGACGTTCTCAGTTTTTTGAAATCATATTTATTAAATAAACAATTAGAATGTTTAAAATTAATTAATTAAAATTGATCGGAACGGAACAGACAATACCTGGGTTTAGCTTAATTATTTTTAAAACTAAAATTGATATTAACATGTATGTATCAACATGTATCTAATTTTTTTTTTAATTTAATGCATTTTTTTTAATTTAAAAATGTGTTATTTTTATTTATTCGAAAACTTTCTTTACACTGTCATAAAAATATTTTCATTCTTATATGTGAAAATGATGCATGAATAACGAATAATTATTTTCAAAGTTATTTAATCAAGATAAACTATTATTTTTTAGTTCTACTAAATAAAATTAAAATAATTTTGTTTACTATCTATAAAATTGAACAATAAATAAATTCAGTCAAATACTGCTCTCAATTACACTAAATTTGCGGATAAATTACAGAATATTCGAGCAAAAATTTATTTTCTATATAATATTGGAAAACCGGTTAAAACCGGTTTTTTAGTAAAATTAAAATTCGAAAACCGGTTTTCTGAAATATCGGTTTTTGTATAAACGCTAATGAAAACCCACAACATTGTCTTATGATTCACTTGATCCAGTTCTTCATTTTTTTACCTCATTATTAATTGCTATAATGTCATATGTGGATAATAGATAATCATTGCAGAAAAAAATCATATCTAATTTATTCCTATTTTTTCCAGTCATCGACTTCATCATCAACTTTCACAAAAACATTGGAAATAAGAGAACCACGAGACCAGTACACTCAAACAACCCCAAATTCTCTGTCGCCAGCGACCTCTAGTGTGACTTGGCCTTCTGAATATTCGCTTTATGACACTTGCAGAAATGGCATCGAAGAAGAAAATGACAATAAATCTTCATCCGCAAGTTGTTCATCTTATAACGAAGACGAGGCTGCTAATTCCAAAGAAGAACTTAGTTACGAATGTTTGGGCTCTGGTGACTCTTTGGATGGTATTTCTACTTCGTCCGCTTACCAGCGGAAGAGATGTTGGCTTGGAATGGGTCACGGGATAAGAAGTAAGTGAAATAATAATATATATATTTTTTAATTTTATTGGCCTCCGCTTTACAGCATTTTTAGCCACCTACATTATTCATATTATTTTTATCATATTCTATACAATTCTCACATATATATTTCTTATACATCCATTATATATACAGTATCTTTTTTTATATCCTAATCTTCCATTCAATTTTCATTCTTCTTCTTGTTTCTCAATATGTTCTACTCATATTTCAAACTAAACTTCTTTTTTCCTTCTTACTTCTAGTACAATTTTTTCTTGTATTCTACAAATCAACAATTCTTAATCTACTTTAATATTTTATATTTTTAATTCTGGTATTGCTGGAGATTCGCACCGAATTCCTTCCAGCGTTTGAGTCGAGAACGCTACTGAGTGAGCTATTCCCGCCACAAAATAATAATTGTATTTTATGTTACGTACTTATGAAATTTATTAAAACTCTCCTTTGATAATTCAGGTTGTTCGGTTATAATTTAATCCTTGTAGCTGTGGACTGTATCAAACACTGATTTGTTACTAAGTTATAATGAAAGAAGAAATATTTATTAGTTATTTACTAAACATGTTGTTTCGCGGACTTTACTTTTAGAAGTGCACAACTAGTTCAATTAATACACTCCGCTATCCCCTCTACCAGGGGTAGGTGTATGTGTAGTATGTATTAGGGAATGCAATACCGATGGAAAATTTCAATACCGGTATTTCGGTAATTTTTCATTTTAAAACCGGAATACCGGTAAATTACCGGTATTTTTATTATCTTAAACAAACGTAAACAAAATTTGAAGTTACTAGTACAAATATTAAAAAAAATGTCTATACAACAACTATATTCAACTAAACAATAAAAACAATAAAATAAAACAATAAGTTAATTTTTTTAAATAATAATTTAACAAAAGTATATCCAATTTAATTGATTCATTATCACTATCGAGTATATTGAGTACTTTTCACGAAAACAAACTTATGAGTAAGAAAGACCAAAAACTCATAAAAGATCATATTACATTATTATAATAAACTGTATTGTCTGTATCCGATGTGTTAAATTAGCATAATCTCCAATATTTTAAAAAAATAATTTTTCTACAAATATATTATTTAAGATCGGATACTTTGAGATAAATAATAAGTTACTATAATTGTTGAGTATTGTTGTTTAAAACAATGTGATGCTTCTATAATATTTTCAAACTTCGAAACGTTGTCGAAAAATAATATTTTATAATTGTAATAAGAAGCAAAAATATTTAGTAATTATCATAATTATTATGTATAAAGTTAGAAAAAAATAAAGATTGCGCAGGGGTAATCTGTATGATATAAAATATTTTGGCGCAAATATCACTTAAAAATCGTTATATTTTTACAAAAGATGAAACAAACATCATAATCTATCAGTACAATTCTATTTATTGTAAGACGATATGAAGTCCTTAGCAAAGCAATAAATATTCAGTTTAATGACGAGTTGTGATAATATTTGACATTTGTTTATCTTACAGAATCACTTGAAGATATAGCTGTTTATGCGATTATGGAATTTAAAGATTTAGTGTATTATGTATCAAATAGCGCTTATGTAAAATACCGAAAATACCGGTAAAAATACCGCCAAAAAATCGGGCGGTTTAGCGGTAATTCCGTATACCGGTATACCGGTATACCGGTATTGCATTTCCTAGTATGTATATATGGATGGATATATCTGGTATGTTTTGATAACAACTTTTAACCAAATTTCTTCTATTTCTTTTAGATCCATCAAGTGCTGACGATGCAATGACCCAACCATCATCAGCTGAAAATCTTCTCACTGATTCTCGCAGTGAGGAGGTTGATAGTGGAATTGGAATACTATCCGACGTGGACAAAATCCACAACGGACTTAGAGCTCAGTCTAGAATGACTGTTGATTGCGAAGAAGGTGAATTTTATGATGATGTTGATGATGAGGAAGATAGAAATAAAAGAACAATGGAAGTGATGATGGAACTTGGGACGAAATCGTCTTCGGATCCGGTACTGAAGACGAGGACCGACGAGGATGGAATGATCGGCGCCCAGAAGAACAAAGTGAGTACTAATATTTAGCATTATACTTTTTTATTTTATGATGTTGTCTTTCAATATTAGTCAGTCAGCCTGCTAAACAATGATAAAATGATGCTTTACTTTAATTGGTATGGTTTATGGAGTAGGATAAATGATACTTTTATGACATCATTACGCATAAATTAAAAAAAATTATATTGAGTCATACGTTTTATGGAGTTTTTTTTTTTTAATCCTTTCCATTCGGATGCCGTGTGAAAAATACATATAAATCTTGCAATTCGCGAGTGGAAAGAATATTAGCTGTTTATTAGATTGTACTATATTTAACACAAATAACTTCTGCGAGGTAATTTTTACAAAACAAGAAATAATTGAACTGAAAAAAAATCTTAGGTACATTTAACATGAACATAGGTACAATTTTAGCAATTTGACTATAGACCCTTAAATAATTCTTAATTATATTATTTTTTGGTTTGTATAGTTTGATATTAATATTATTATTATTATACTTAATTATATTTATTAATTATGAGAAGTTAACAAAATTTAAATTTATTAATATTCAAGAACAAAAACTTTCTTTAGAATTAAAAATATGACATAGGGCTCGTTTGCACCCCGGCCATTTTATTTTAACCCGTCTTTGGGGTAAAAAGGAAATTTTTGAAAAAAAAAACAGCAAAAAACACATTTTTACAATTATAAATTAGCTAGGAGTTTTACTAAACATAGTCATATAGTTGTTTGTTTGATATATACTATTTGTGGTGATACAATAGATTTAGTTTTCACATTATAATTGTTCAAAGTCAAATCGGACCTTTGTGCCCCGCCCACGCCCTTCTCATTTTTTTTACAAATAGCACGCAATTATATAGTTTATTTATTTACATTAACTCTTCATGTAATGTGCTTATAAATTACCCGATGTGAATTTACTTATTCCTCGAACAATTTAATTTCATTGAGTTCAAGTCCATAAAATGTAATTATTCTTACTTGCTGTTGTATAATATATGATTCCGCAGCAAATAGCTTTCAGTTATCAATGCGTTCTGTTTTCTGTAGAACGAAGCGTCACGTCGTTAAATCTTGTAATTATACGAGGTGTGTTCAAAAAGTACCCGGAATTACTAATAATTAAATTTCGCGGGTCTGGAGTGTCTGATTGTCAAATTTTTTTTTTATTGTGTTGGTATACATGCCCCTAAAGTATGATGAAATTTTCAGCTATATTCACTGTTTACTTTGTCTGTGGTAGTCGCTAAAGTTCGACGTGTTTTTCTGAGCTCGGCGATTTTTACAATGGAAGAATTGAAAAGTCAAAGAATTTGTATTAAATTTTGCGTAAAAAATGAAATAAAGTGTTGCAAAGTGCAAAAATTCACCAGATATGGCTCCGTGTGACTTTTTCCTATTCCCAAAGTTGAAGAGACCCATGAAAGGACGGCGGTTTTCCTCGATTGAAGAAAATCGCTGAGAGTGCTCAAGGACATATCAAAAAGTGAATATCAAGGGTGCTTCGAAAATTGGAAAAAACGCTGGCATAAGTGCATTATATCTGGGGGGGACTACTTTGAAGGGGACCACATTAATGTAGACGAATAAATAAATATTTTTTTGAAAAAACGAAAATTCCGGGTACTTTTTGAACAGACCTCGTATATTATTTAACAATTCTGATCCTAGTAGCTTCTAGCAAATGGTGATGAGAAATTGTTAAGAAATTTTATTTATTAGAAATATTTACTATATTAACAACGGATTCAATTATTCTAGCAATTTTTCTTTAAATTCTTTGAAAATTGTTATTCTTTCAACTAACCTAATTTCTGATCCTTGTGACTTATTGGTTAGAGGTTTTGACTCTATTCCCGTCTTAACCAGCTTGATATCATGTAGTAGTACAAATAATATCCGGTGCATTATTGCAAGTTACCCCTCTATTGGAAATATATCTGATAATAATTTCTTCATAAAGAGAATGAACGACCATTGGGTTGTCCTATAATATAATAGCACTAGATTATAAGGAAAGCCCCAACATCAGCTCCATCAGAAGAGATCTTATTGCTGCCTATAATATATAAATAATTTTTATTTTTTATTTTTTATTATACTAATAACAGTTTATATCTTCTATTGCTTCTCTATAGTTTTATATAAAAAAATTCTCATTCAGTTTTAAATAATAAGCTTAATAATTTTATAATTACATATTACATCATAATTTTTAATCGGTTGTTTGAAAAAAATTTGCTTAACAAGTAAGAAACCATAGCATTTCGATTAAATTTGAATACGATTTCAATACTAATTTTTTTTACACTTAAGCAAATTTGTATGAGGTCGTTTTTGAGATCGAGAAAAATCTAATTAATACTTTTTCTTTTATTTATTTAGATGTATTTTTTAGAAAAAACTTGCAATCAAATTTTGATTTGTTTCTCCCATAATGCAAACTTAAATTTTAAATAGTTTAAATTATTATTCAAATTAAAATACGTTATTAAGATCTTTATGATTTAAAGTGATTTTTTTCGTAAGTTTTTAAAACTTTTAAACTTAAAATATAAAAACGTATTGCTATTAGACAACTGCATTGAAAATTTTGCTTTTTCGAAATTTGCTTCCTAGCTATTGTTTTTTCGTGAAAATTTCTAGAAATGATGACCTATAGAACCAGAATCTCGAGGGCCAGAATATATTAACAATATATGTAATGTGTATAGATTTTTTTATAAAATACAATTTATTGATTTTATAATGACATTTTCATGAGCAACACGATGTTTGTCCTTTCTGGCTCTGATTTTTATTTTTACAGGCTTTAAATATTATTTTTGCATCTGTCTCACGCATTTCTGCAGGGTTATCTTTACTTGAAACCATATTTTTAAATAAAAATAAAAATCACAGCCAGAAATTCCGATCATCACAGCCAGAAATCACTAGTACCAGATATGAGGGTTATAGGCTACGTGGGATTTGAACTCGGAACCTCGTTTCAAAGCTCAGGTTCACTCACTTTCGCCACGGATTTTTTTATATTAATATTACTCTTTCTTTGTTTATAATTATATATTTTTTCTATTTCTGGAATAAGTATGAAGTTGATTTGTTTAGCTCTTACGGTTTGTCCAATACCTAACATAAATTAATATTTTATATAATATCATTTATCAAATTTAATCTCTATTTTTTTAAAGTCTTTTATCGGAACTTTCGTAGAGTTAACAAGTAAATTTTCCAATAAAACTTCGCAGTATTTATTTTAGACGAAATTTGAAAGCGATAGAATCGATTCGAACTGACTTGACCATCGAGTATGAATTGACCTGAGGTCATTCATATCGTTTCATATTTTGCAATTCGCACTTTCGTACATTCGCACTTGCATCTATTAAAACAGTCACATAAATCGATCCGAACACCCATGGTGATGAGATTTCTAATTTTCTATTTTCCCAACCGTCTCTCTATAGCTTTCCAATAATCATCATCTATATCCATCCGCACGGTCTACAAATCTCGCAGCATCGGCTCCGATGTTCATTAGTCGGATTCTCACAGTGAGAGAGGAAAATTTTATTTTTAATCACTGAATGGAAATATTGACTTGCAATTACAATTGCAATATATTTAAATATTGCAATGTGTGCTTCATTGACTCAAAAAATTGATCAAACAGAAAATATTTAATTACTTTTTAATATACAGTGATACCCTGCTCCTTAATTTGTTCCGGGAGGAAGGTCATTATGCGAATCGCATTTTTAATACACGAAAACAAAATTACTTTGTTCTGCAGTTTGAAATATGACAATAGAAAAAAGGATAAATTTCACATATAATACATTTAAAAAAATATTACTAATTTACGAAATTAACTATTTTCAGAGTGGTTTTGCTTTCTTTTTTGCCCTGAGTTTTTAAAGAAACTCTCGATAGTTATTTCTTCTAATCTCTTCTTTAAGACCTTCCGTAAGTAATAGGCAAGATTATCATTGTGCAAATTCTTGATCTCCTTAGCATTACAAATGGTCATATTTATGGACTTTATGTTTTATTTTGCTTATGGTCTTCTTCAGTTTTGATCATCACTTTTAATATTTACAAAGACCGTCGGGGTATGAAAGTGAATCCATTAACGAGATGATTAAGTGTAAGTTTTTTTTACCAACAATTATATTTCCACAGCGGTGCAAAAATTTCCGAAACTAGTTTTTAATGAATTTGAGCAACATATATTTGACTACAAACGACAACAGTTAAGTACGTTGTGCGGAACGTTTGTGACCTAAAAAAAATTCGTTATGCGCAGCGTCCATTGTGGGGTGTACGTTGTGCGAGGTATGTCGTTATGTTTTATTACAGTCGTAGTTAATAAATTTAAATCATATTTTATTCATTGAATTCTGATTTTGATAGCATATGGTATAAAAGTTGCAAATCATATAAATGCTAAGATAATATTATTCATTCTTTACAACTATGCAATGGGTTATTTTTGAGAAATTTTATATTAAATTGAATAAACTTTTCTTAAACTTTTTTATTGAAGTAAAACTTCTTTAGGCGCGATATGGGTGTAAAAATTTTTAGGCGCGACACGGGTGTAAATCCGTACAAATGCAACGAAAATGCCAACGTGTAGTTGAACACTACGACGCCGTAAGCGCTGATGTCGCGAGTATCCACTCCCGTCATGTCATGCGTAAGTCGAGCGCTAAACCCTAATTGAATCACGTTTTTTTTACAAAAGAAGGTTGCTGTATTATGTCCTCATGGAATAAGACTTTTCTTAGAGAATAAATGTGCCATGGAATATAATAAATTTATATTGAATCTCGTTGAAGACAAAATAATATCTACTGCCACGGATATTTATGTAGGTTGCCATGCGACAGATCAACAATCATACATTCGTCAGCAGTTTCAAAAAAATCGGTTATTGATACCGGGGCTTTGCCGTATGAAATAATTTTAGTTCTGAATAAATTTTACATAATAACAACTAATATTGATGTAAGTGATGGCTTAGCTAATGGTTGTGTGGGAAAATTAGTGTACATAGAACGTGGCGATAATGATGAACTTCTACGTTTATGGTTTGAATTTCCCGGTAAGATAGGTAACAAAATTAGGAAGAAAGCTTCACATCATATTCAAACTCTTAATATCAGTAGGACAGCTGTGCCGATGCTCAGGAGATCTTATTATTATTGATGTTATATGATTATTAAAAGATGATTTTTAAAATTCAAATATGATGTTTTTTTTTATTTTTATCTTAATTGCCTACTCATACAATATTAAAAGTTTTACTTCAATCGCGTGTGATCCTTACGCGCACTCTTTTTTTATTTAATTGTATGTAATTAATATTGTCATTTATCGAATCAATTTAAATAAAGAAGGCTGAAAAATTAAGAGGTATATTTTTCATATAACATCCCGAACTCGTGTATTTTTCTTTTGTTTTTTTTCAGAAAATTTGATTTTCTCATTTTATGCTTTCTTGGTGTTTTAGGTCTATTAAATCGTTTGAGACCAAATTGAAAGAAACTGGTGTGTTCGAGCCGAAAGATGTCATATCGACTCGACGTTTTCTCAAAACGGTTTTCCGCGATTTATAAAATTTAGAAGCCATGCGAAGAAACATGATAAGGACTCGCTATGTTTATTTTTTTTATTCGAGATGTTAATGCAATTTGTCTTAAGGCAAAATTAGTACTGTGCCACATTTCAAATTAAATCGCATACAATTCTGCAAGTATTTTTGTTTAATAATTTATCAATATTACATTACCATGGTAACTTTTTCTTTCACAAATCGTTTCAAGTTTATTCAAATCGTTTCAAGTTTATTCAAATCGTTAGTTGTTTAACAACATTTATGACTTGGTCATCGAACACACGACCTGCGAATTTAGTTCTTCGGACGTTTCTTTCGCCTTATTATCGTATTGATTTATTGATTCGTACAAACAGCTATAGTGTAACTACCTGAAGAAATATAAGTACTTGCGACGACAGCAACATTACACACATTTAGTGATGAAAGATTATCGATAAATCAATCTGTATCAATTTTATCGATATCTATATCAGTCCCTGTTTGGAATGCATGGGAATAAAATGGAATGATTACATAGTAACTTGACTTTAGGAGCTTGTAAAATTCCTACTAGCACATACACTAAAATTTATCTGAAACAAATATTTATCTCCATAAATAAACTAAATCAAATAAAATCAAACCAGCTCAGTACTAAAAGTTATTTTTCGTCGATTTAATTAATAAATTTCTTTGACAATTGTCTTGTATACAAAAATTTTACTGTCGATTTTGAATAAATTTTTTAGTTAAAGTAGGGTAGGGTAGGGCACAAATTTGACTTTGAACAATTCTTCTGAAAACCAAACCAATTATATCATAACCAAAACCACATATCATACAAACAACTTTGACTATAGTCATATAGTCAGCATATATGTTCAGTAAAACGCCCAGCTAACTTTATTTTTTTTTCAAGAATTTGTCATCTGGTCTTTTTCACCCCATAGGCGGGGTAAAATGGGACAGCCAGGGGTCAATCAGATCCAGTGTCATATTTTAATTTTAAAAGGATTCTGCAAAATATCAGCTACATTATTCAACCAATGCAAAATATAAATTGCATGATAACATTTCTTACAGATACAACACTGTAATTTATTCAAATCACTAATTTCTTGTAAAATTGCTTTTGTTTAAAACTCAATTTACTGTTTTGTTTACTATTTTTTGTGTTTACATCTTTGCCAGGGTAAATGTGCTCAATTTGTTCTTTTTTACCCCACGCACAAGTTAGCTTTTAGAGAAGTTATTTAAAAAACTTTTGAATTTAACTTAAAAATAATAATATCGTATATCTAAAAATATATCAAGGTCTCGTAAAATAAATAACAGTGCTCAAAACATCAAGGAGATGGCTGGTTACACCTCTCCCTGTAGTTTTCTTTACTTTCATATATTGCTGTTATAAAAATCCTTAACTTCATTTAATATTAAGATATCGATGGTGGACCTTTAAGCCCCGTTCTACCCTGTATACTATATAAAATATAGTCTGTTTCATAAACTTCCCGTAGGGTAGTTATAGTAATGGGCCGAAAATCGAAAATGAAATTTTTTTGCTTATCTTCACGTTTTGAAGGTTTCTGAACATTTTGGCATACCTCAGAAAAAATGGGTGTGTGTATATGTATGTATAGATACAATTTTTCGTCCACGTTTTCGGGCGCACGTTTCAACCAATTCCAATGGTTTAAAAAACATTTAATTCTTATTGATAGGGAGATGTGCTGATTAGTTTTTGGCAAAGGCAGGTTTAGCCGTTTCGGAGATACGGAGAAAAGAATGCAGAAAATAGAAATCGAGTTTTTGAGAGAACGGAGCATCCTATTTGAATAGCTCAAAAAACTTTCTGCTTGTTTTGACAAAATAGTTGCTTTTGTAAAAAAAAAATCAAATTTTTTTTTTCAACTTTTTTTTTTCTCAAAAAAAATTTTTTTTTGCAAATCGAAAATAATTCAGATTTTAATTTTAATTCTAAATTAAGTTCTAAAGCTCACTTATATACTTCAAATAAATACTTTTTTGCCACATGGACGTAACTTTCTGAAAATATTCAAATTTTATAATTAATTTTATAGATTAATAGTGCTAAAAATGATAAAATATTAAAAGTATCATTTATGGAATATTGAATGACACTATTGAAGCGTACGATCTAATTGATAGAAAATTATATTTATAAGGACAAAATAATATTCCAAGTGCTAGCACTAAAAACAAAGAAAAACAGCAACTATTAAAATAGTAGAAATAATAAAATAAAATAGATATAATAGGCTTATATCGATATATTTCTTAATTTCGATTAATATCTGCCAACCCTATTGCGAGTTTGCTCCGTGGACCAATCAAAATCCCATTAACTTTATGACATTGAACTTGAACGCAATAATCGAATTTTTTGTTACTTGTGTTTTATTGTTTTCTGGAGAACCAAGGAGTACATGTAAGAGTGTTTTGTTACGAATTTTGATTTCTAAAAGCTTTATCATAATTAAAATTTAATTTAGACTGTTTTGTTTCCTTGACGTTGTATTATTATATCTTTGAGTAGAGCAAATTACGAATTTTGCTCGTTATGGATAAAAATACTTTCAGAGGATATTTAACTTCAAATGTAAATGATGTCAAGTACTATGCAAGAAACTTCCGCTTTTCTGCGAATAATTTTATTTAAAAATAATTTGGATATTTAATTTGCCTTTTTTTTAGGAATTGTTGAAAAATGCTCATACTTTGTTTATTATAAATATAACTTACAAATTGATAAAAAAAGTGCGCGTAAGGTTCACACGCGATTGAAGTAAAATTTATTTGCTACTGTACAAGATGGTATTTAAGTAAAAATAAATACATCATATAACAATTTTGAATAATGTTTATTAGTAATATGGTAACACTCGTGATGCACACATTTATTAGCGTCAACCATTATACACATTTATATAATGATAAATTAAAAATTATATATTTATAATAGCAATATAAATATTGTATGTATAACATTTAAAAATAATAATGTAAATAAAGTCATACTTCAAATATGACATGATCGGTTTGTCATTGTAATTAGCATTTAGAAATGAACCTTCATTAGAGAAATGAAGTAATTGCTGATTATTGAATTCTATAATATTGGTCCACACAGTGGATTTTGTTAAACAACGCCTAAACAAACATTGTTTTTGCAACTTCACTCATCATGTAATTGTTGTTGAAGAACTTCATGTAATTAAAATTAATATATATTCATTGACTGCTTGTATTTTTTTTTTATTTTTTCGCTGGCGATGTAATCTCATTCTTTGAACAGTTGTAGTAATATCTGTCTTGCCTAAAAAATATTTTCCATTTTAAAAACTTCAAAGATTTATAGAAAGTACGAATAATATGTAATAATTTATAATCAATAAACTTACGTTTAGTACACGGCCCAAATGTTTAATTTGTTTTATTATTTTCAAGGAACAGGGTAAAATATTCTTCTGATTCAGGCATTTTTCATTAAATCAAGTTATGTACTACAATGTAACTTTAAAATGTTTATTTATCTATGCCGATTTCCTTGTTGATATCGGTACGCATACAACGTTGATGCCGATACAAATACAACGACAGATCTCTTTTCACATACACGACGACTAATCACAATCGACTCGTATAGAAATAATGTCATCGAGAGCGAATGACGGGCGTAACGGACTGATTTACGCATTTGTACAGATTTACACCCTAGTCGCGCCGATTTACACCCTATAGAAGTTTTAGTTCAAAAATAATTATTTTCTTTAAATCTCATAATGATTTCATTCCTAGTTAAACTGTGTATCTCTTTTTACTTTTTCTTTCTTCGAAACAAAACAATTTTCTGTAATAAAAAATATTACAACTAATTACATTTATTTATATGTTGCTTAAATATGTAAATAATAGTTTGGAAAGCAAAACATGAAATGAACAAGAAAAATATTCATTTATTTTCATATTCAATAGAATGTACACTCATGAGCTAACGAATTTGCATTTTTGATACCTAAAAAGTACAAATAATTCTGAATTATTAAAAACTAATGGAAGTCTCTTAGACGAATGGAAAATATTTCAGCAGAGCAAACTAAAAATCAGTTTCAAAATGTTTACTCCCACTGGATTTGTCTTCGGAAGAATACATAGAAACTCTGTGTTTTGTCTTTAGGAAATATTAATTTGTGATGTAATTAAAATATATATACACCATTATTTCAAAAATTAAATGTTTATTTTTTCTTTTTCAGAAGAAATCCTACACACTGTCGAACCAGAAAATCCCAGGTAAGTTGGTTTCACCAATGTTTTGCATGTCATGTGTCGATCTGTATCGTTAGTTTCCTTCAGGAAACGTATAAGGAACATACAGTGCATAATTGAATATCACGTAACAATATATTTTCATTTGTTTATATTCAATTAAACGAGTAGTGTTTTATAAAGCTGGTTAAGTACTGTGTAGGAACAGAAGAACACACAGTGTCCAGCTGTTTTAGATTGAGGATTCCTCGATAACATTTCTAGCCAAGTATATAATGCTAACAGAATTACATATAAAACTGGCGATGTTATTAACCATAACAAAAGTTAAGACGAGTTAAGTACGAAGGTTGTAATATTTTCAGCATTCAACAACCTACGATATTGCTTGTTAGTGACCGTTCCATCTGGCTAGAAGCTTTACCGGCTTTTGTGAACGAATTAGATACGAGCGACGTTAAAATAAAGATTTTTATGTCTTGAGTTGGTTGAATTACTTTATAACTGTAATTTGAACACATATATTCATGCACTTTATGGAGCCAAAAATACTAGTTCCGATACTACAAATATCAGCTCTATTGTTGGACTGCATGCACATTTACCAAAGATTATTCTTTGATATCTGAAAGTTCATTTAATTGTCTTAAAACAAAATGCCACTTGCACCTATATGTATACGTTTGAGTCCTATATTATATGTATATGGTATATATACAAGCGTATCGGTCAAGATCATTATATGATTACAAAATGTTAAATTTAATATAGGGGAAGTCCCGTAACGCCGGACGGCACCAAGCACCGGACTCTCTATTTAACACGTATTATTTAAGCGAGTATAAATCTATTTATTTCAAAATACAAGTGTAAGGGGCACGGGGGGCACGGGGGGCACACAGGTACAGGATCACGCCCCAAGCCTCGCCTGTGACGCACACGGCCACGGCGAGAGCAATCTTTCCCTGTTTTAGGCGCGAAATCACGGCGTCACCGTGAAGTAATTCTAGCATATTTATGCGTTTACCTTTGAGTGGTGTGCAAAAATAAAAGTTGTACTTGATTGTTATCCGTAAAAAGGTAGAATATTATTAAATCTTTTAACCAATTTTAGTAGGTGCCACCAAATGAACTAAAATGCCTGTCCTTTAGAACCGGACACTAAGTCGTTCCTTAGTGCCGGGCAGTAAACATATTAGTATTTCTTGTGAGAATTTACGTAATTTATTCCAATTATTTAATTTTGTTCTGTATGAGTGCTGACGGCCATTACATACCCCCATTTTTTGTATTTCCTAGTTAAAGAATTAAAAGCTTATGGTGAATGCTCCAGCTGAGAGCATCGGTATGGCCCAGCCAAAAGGGTGGATGAATAGTTACTTTTTTTTGCAATATCTAAGAATATTCGTCAAAGACACAAGTGCAGACATTCCAGAGTGTGGAGATGGCTACATATGTGATCAATGCAGATTATTTTGAAATGCCCGGTACTCCCTAACGATTAAATATAACAATGTTTGTTATGTATAAACCAATTTTATTAGTGACATAAGTGAAAAAGCTTTGGAGTTAATTGTAATCTAATATTGTTGTTTCTTTCATTCATTCTACATTTAGTTATTTAGAAAATTCTACAGTAAAATTGTCAATTGTGTTGAATTTTGAATGTAATTAAAAGAGTCGCAAATTTAAGAAAAAATCAATTATTTCAAGATTTGCAAAAAAAAAATTAAAAAAAGGGTACGGAAAGTACTAGTAATTTGCCTTGAGGCACGATGCCAAGCACCACAAGTTTTAATTTTCAATCCAATTATGTCCATAAGGTTAAACACCACTAGTTACTATTGAACAATAAATACAATATAATTCCGTATCTCGCCGAAAGTATTAATGGATCAATCTCCACGGTCAAAATAACGTACGCAAATAATCGCTTAACCATTCGTGCGTGCGTAATGAGGCATTAGTTGAGCTTTGTGAATTTAATGGTCGCAAAATGTTAAGTCAATAACATTATGGCGAGATAATAAACACACGAATATTATTAAACGATAAAGCACGCGAAATTAATTTCATTAATCGATTCATCTAATTTAGTAAACATCTCTCGAAAGTGTTCGTACACATTCGTAGTAGATAACTATAATATGGGAGAGTGTAGTATGCACATTTAGGGACCGATTCTGCGGCATAACAGATCCATATTATGGTATAATCAAAGTTTGGAATTGAAAGTTTTGGAATTCATTGAAAATTTTGAAACCCATTCGAGTCAGCTGATCCATGATGTCGAAAATGTCGAGGGCATTTGTTTAGGCAATATAAGTAAACTTTAAACATTATAAAACTTAGTACGGAACCCAAAGAAATGTAAACAAAATTTGTACTCATAAATAAAATATCTGATATTTTGATGTGCATATGTCTAATGATCAGTGTTGACCGACAACCAGCATTTTTTTTTTAACTTTTTTTTATTGAATCTTCGAATGCGTCAGATCTGCCTTGCTAAAAATACTATTTCTTCATTCCGTTTATACAAGTAAAATGTTTTTTGAATCACTCAAATCGGACGCTCCGTTCTTTCAAAAACTGAATTTCCATTTTTTGCACTTTTTACTTCGTAACTTCGAAACGGTCGGACCTGCTTTTTCCAAAAACTAATCAGCACGTCTCTAAATGGGAATCGTTCAAATCGGTTGATCCGTGCTCTTTAAATCATGGACGAAAAATTGTATCCAAACATGCGTGCATGATATGAATTGCATATATACACATACATATGTACATCCATTTTTTTTAAGGTGTGCCAAAATGTTCAGAATACCCTAAAATGTAAATAAATGCAAAAATTTTCATTTTAGATTGGTTTTCGATTACTATAACTTACCCTACCGAAAGTTAAAAAAAATGTAGCTTTTATTAGAAAAAGCTTTCAAATTTTTATACATATAAATAGTTTGAATACTTATTTATGCTCATTTGAACTTATAGAAAATTTTAAAACTGCTCTCATATTTTTTCAATGCTTTCAATATTTTTCAAGAAAAACTGCTGATTTTTTTTTTAATGTTGACCATTTTCAAAATTTTAATATTATTGAAAAATTGGGATTTTTTTATAGTTTAGAAATTTTTAAAACTTATACATTGCCTTGAGTTTTTTAAACAGTACGTCATTCTACCTTTGCCATTGTTAAGTCCATTCTTGAAAATTAGATTTTTTTTAGCAAAGTTTTACTAATTTTGAATATAATTGAAAAAGTTTTAGAAAAATTTAGAAGTTTGATACTCTTTGTCAATTAAAATGATTCATTTTTGAAAATTTCGAAACTTATAAATATTATACAGACGTTTCAGATTTTTGTTTTAAGCCCAAGCTTTTACCTTTAGGCACATTGCATAAATTTGAAATTGTTTGTAGAGTTTTGCTAATTTTGAACAATTTTGTGAAGGTTAAAAATTTTATACTTTTGGATGTTTAACCAATTTTCAGAAAATTGTAAATATTTTACAAATTTATCAGATTTTTCTCTACACAGATGGCTGAAATTTAAAAATATTTGAAAAGTTTATCTTATTTTAAAAAATTTTTCCTCAAAGTCATATGGCATGTGTGAGATTTACTATTTTTCTTTCTTACATTTTTTATATAGGTATTCCAGTATAGCAAAAATTGTTCAATTTTCATCGAATGTAGATGGAAAATTACTAAAATAATGACAGTTCTCAAATTTGGATCTTATATATAGAGTCAAAAATTTCCGATTCTATCTTACGCTAATTAAAACAATAATTTTAAATTATATTATTTTAAATTTATCCGATACCTATCGGAAATAAAACGATCTCGAAAGTTTCAACAGTAATATGATAAATTCCAGTAATTTTGTAAATAATATTGTATATATTTTATCATTTCTAATAACGTAATAAACAAACGCAAATCTATAGCATCTAGTATAATATCCGTATAGAAAATTTTATAACTTCGTACAATTTCTGAACACTGTACATAAATTTAAGTGAAACATTGACTAGATTTTATTTTATAGGCTAATAAAACTTTTCTACAATGTTGGATAATTTATATGAACCAGAACTAGTGGTCGATATAAATACTATTGTATTTATCATTCTTCAAGCATCAGAAATAAACGATATGGTAATATAAAACTAGAGAAAAATTTCAGGAAAAGTGATAAATAAATATTTTATACATAAAAAATGTTAATAAAATAAGTCAAAAAAAAATATAATAAATCTGATAATACAAAATCTATACGTTTCGACTTTTCGATGAAGTAGTTTTATTTACGTCATAATTATTGCACGATTTATAGTTATATTATTGTAATGCTTGCGAAATAGTACTATGTCATTTTGACTATTATATAAGTATATCTTTTTATCGAATAGTTAATTAAAATTTTCCCGAACACCTGATTATTTCAATCAAACTGATCGCAATCATTACTGTACTTGCATAACTTTATAGATTTTAAATGCAATAATTAAGAATATTAATAAATAGATTACATAAAAGCACGAAAAAAACACTCTCAAAATATACAAGGCGAAACACGTCTAAACTGATTACTACGACAAGACAGTGACAATGACGCTCAACATCTGACAGGATTGTGGTTTTGGCTTTCTTTATGTTATATAGTCGCAAAAACGTTACTAAAACTAGCTCATTTTCAACTAAGGCCACTGTGTTATTTTGACCATATATACCATACGGCATTTCCCCCATGCCTTCTCAATACTATTCACATACAGAAAAGTTTATGCAACTTGCCCTAAGGCAAAATGCCACTTACACGTATGTGGGGGCACATAAACAAGGTCACTTGTTCTATTACGTGACTTTCATAATATTTGCGTCCATATAGTAAATAAATTTACAATCACAATTGGATTCGCCCTTCAGAGACTCACATCCTAATTTATATTTGAATACGCATTACTCGCAAATAGAACTCCATGTTGCGTAGTAGTCAGATTGTTATAACGTAGTTATAATTTTCGAAAACAGCATAATATAATTATAAAAGTTGTCTATTGTGTATTTGCATGTTGTCTGTCAAATTACTACGCGTCAACCAAGTGGTGCGCTTGGATTGGTTTTGCACTGATTATACGAGCTTGTTATAAACATAGACCTATACTTTTAGGATTGCATTTCTCATAGTACATTTTAAATATTTATTACTAATGAGAAATTGATCATTTTTTTAACCCTTTATGGGCCAACTTAACTTTCAGGTCGCATTTCAAATATTTCGATATCTTACCAAATAATTATGTTTTTTTTGTGAGATGATGCATAAATCTGAATTCTATAATGTTGTCAAGAAAAACAATATCAAT
Source organism: Ctenocephalides felis (assembly GCF_003426905.1). Lineage (NCBI taxonomy): Eukaryota > Metazoa > Arthropoda > Insecta > Siphonaptera > Pulicidae > Ctenocephalides > Ctenocephalides felis. Next base: position 140,327,286 of record NW_020538040.1, read on the forward strand.
ATTCGAGACCTTTGCTTGGAATTTTTCATTTGCATATATAGGCTTATAATTAGGTACTGATTTTTTGTTCTTCTAATTTTTCTTTATGGAAAACAAAAATTCGACACATAGATCGTTAATATTAGCTTAACTAAAAACGAAACTATACTGTTAACCTAGTAATATCCAACTGAACTAAACTGCCTTCTCGAAGGAGAAGTTTATGCTTTCATCAAAAAATCCGATTCGCTAATTTTATGTTTTCTCGACGTTTCAAGCCATTCTGAATCAAATGAGACCTGGAAAAGTGAGACCAAATTTGGCATTTCTCAAAATTAGACCTTTTATCGACGTTTACTCAAAAACGCCTGAACCGATTTCAGAAATTTAAAAACCATTTGATGTGTCTCGATGAGGATTATCGTTTCTCAGTTTTGTGCGACAATCGGGCGAGTCGTTTCTTTGTAATTTGGAAAAAAGTGTTGAACTTTTCATGCACATTTAAGCTCATACTACCGAATCGATTTTAAAAAATCAATAACTGTTCGAAATATATTAATTGAGAATGATTAGTTTTAGTTGAAAATCTACCGAACCGTTTTCTTGTAATTAACTATTGAAAAAAAAATTTAAGCCGATTTTTATGGAACTTTTTTGGTGATATATATCATGGGGTTATAGAACTTATTGAAATATTACAAGTAGTTTAAATTTTAAAATTCATCAAAGTTTAAGAAAATGAGTAGCTTTTTTGACGTTTGTTAAATTAAGATTAGACGATTTACTTGGTATGACGATAATGTACTTAGTCTTAATGAACATACTAAACCATTAAAGTCATACGGAAACTGGTTCAATTATGAAAAATGTTGATTTTTGAAAATTTATTTTTAGAAAATACTCAGAGTTAACGTGTTTGTTAGTTTTCAATTATGTGTAATAAATCCACTCGGAATACTTTTAATCACTTATAAATTAATTTATTTTTTATTGATTAAGTCGATTATTTACACATATCGGAAAGTTCATGTAACTTGCCTTAAGGCAAAATACCAATACCAATTAGTTTTCTGATTGAGCGCCATCCAATGGTTTTTCCTCAGTATCGTTGTCATTACAGATTATGGATTAAAGTATAAAAATTACCATTTGATTAAGAAGGTTTTATATTTTTTGTGTTTTGATGCTAATAATCTTACTGTTACTACCACAATTCGCATGTGTAGATCATTGTAGACTGTTCACTTGTTACATACCAAAGTAAATTCAGGACCATTCTGAAGATTTTTTGTGCTTTGGATACGCAGCCCCATAACTTTAATCTATACGAGGTTTAATTTTATTTAAAAGTGTGTTTTTGATCGTAATTTTTATTTTTTACTTATCAGCCAATGCTTCTCTGTTGTTTTTAGGATTATTGGCTTTTTTGTTTAACTTCCCGAAAGAGAAACTTATGTTTTCACCACTTAAGTCAATTTGTTAATTTTATGTTTCAAGGAATTGAAAAATTAGGTATAAGTATGTAAACTAAAATTAGACCTTTTGACGACATTTTCCCAAAAACGGCTGCGTCAATTTCAATTATTTTAAAACCAAAGTTTTGCACGAGTATCTGCCCACCCGTTTTGTTAAAATTAGCAGATGAGTGCCACACTTTTTGCCAACATTATCATGAAAGATCCTAAACCAATTTTGAAAATTCAAAAGCTTTTTGAAAGATATCAGTTCGAAATTGTGATGATAAGATTTTAGTAAAGATTGATTGCTGTTTGTATTTTATGAAAAAGAGTTGCTCAATGATTTACACGCAATATATATATATATATATATATATATATATATATATATATATATATAATGTGTGTGTATTATATTATATTGTATGTCAATAGAACAATCAGACCAGTTCCAGGTAGAGTTCATCAATATTAGTGTTTCCAACTAACATTTCTGGCAAATCAGAATTAATAGAATTTGTATATTTAATGAACTATTTGAATTTCCTGGAAAAGATTTATCACGCTTATATAATTGAAGGGCTTATGTTATCGCTGCAACAAAATGGAAATTGTAGCGAAAATGTAAATGTGTGTTTGAATAATTAAAATTTATTAGTAGTGGGTTGCATTCAATTGCTAAATAATTATTTTACTCGATTTTATTTTAGCAATCAAAAATATAGATGAATATGTATAACCTAAGTTTACAGTATATAAAATTAACAAGAGGCGTATGGTATCGTACCCTAAGGCAAATTGCTGGAATTTTCCGTACAGTAACGAAATGTTCGAGAAATATTAAATGTCTTCAAATAGATTATAACTATAACAAATACTGTATTACAGAGGTAAAGTTATTCATTTAAAGTATATAAATGAGCTTTAGAACTTTAGCCAGAATTCAAATTAAAATCTGAATTATTTTCGATATCCAAAAAAATTTTTGCAAAAAACAAAATAATTTTGAAATATTTTTTTCCAAAAGGAATTGTTTTATCAACACAAGCAGATAGTTTTTTGAATCATTTAAATCGGATGCTTAGTTCTCTCAAAAACTGCCACTTTTTGTACATTTAGGTCTATATCTTTGAAATGGCTGGACCTGTCTTTGCGAAAAACTAATCATCATTTCTCCCAGTCATTATAAATTAAATATTTTTTGGATCATTCAAATCGGATACTCCGTTTTCTCAAAAACTCGATTTTTACTTTCTGCTCGATTTCTTTTTGCTCCGTATCTCCCATCAACAGGAATCGGTTTTTTGAATCATTCAAATCGGTTGATCTGTGCGCCTGAAAACATGGACGAAAAATTGCAGACACACAAAACACACACACAGACCTTAGTTTTCCCAAAAACTGCCATTTTTTGCACATTTAGCTCCGTATCTCTGAAATGGTTGGAACTGCCTTTGCTTAAAACTAATCACCAATTCTTCCCATCATTATGAATTGAATGTTTTTAGGATCATTCAAATCGGATGCTCGTCAAAACTCGATTTATATTTTCTGCACTCTTTGCACCGTGTCTCCGAAACGGCTGGACCTGTTTTTGCAAAAAACTAAGCAGCACTATCAATAGATATCGGCCGATCCCTGCGCCCGAAAACGTGGACGAAAAATTGCAGACACACACACACATCTATTTTTTCTAAGGTATGCCAAAATGATTAGAAACCTTCAAAACGTTAAGAAATCGCAACGTGAAGAAATCGAAACAGCAAAAATTTTCATTTTCGATTACCAGACGATTACAATGACTTAGAGAAGTTAAAGATAACTATTGCATTTATCCACTATCAGCTCTATATTTATTTTAAGATGGTTCTGCTCTCTGGATAGTTTTATTTGCCACGTGCCACAGAAATTGTTCTCCCTGAATTATGGTCAGATAAACAAATTGCGAGAATTATTCGATACGCACTAAAAAGACAATGTGATTCAATTTCGACAAATATCATTAGTTGCTTTCTGACTTAGTTTATACTATAGTCGTGTAAATATTATAAATACCAACTAGTAAATAGTTTAAATGTGATTTCCGTGCTTAGGTCTCGGCATACGCAGTCCTTTTTCCCTCGGGATCTTTACTTGCGTTCCAATGACGCGGCATTGATAGAAATTTCTGCGCGTGTGACATTGCACTTCTGTTTATTTCGTCAGGACCTTGTTGGAAATTAATCCTTGTACATGCTATAACAAACATCGTTGCAATATAATGAGCGTTTGTTTGGCTGGTGTATTTTCCGGGAAACCGAACTATTGTTTATTGGGTCAATGTTACGAAAGCGCATCGCGCGCGTTCATTTCTGAAAATTGATAGACCGACGTCTGGTGGTTATTTTTGAGATATGATTTGTGAAAGGGTTTTGGAAGAGTTTGCAGTCGAACTTGCTTAATTTGCATTCAGAATTGAATTGGATAGGGAAGAAATTGAGGAACTATTTTTTCTGGTGCCAAAAACGGAAACAAATCACCTGGCGAGTTGTTATGTTTGGTGGCAGAGTGAATTAACAGTGCTAAATCCAGAAATACTCTTCTAGTAACTTAAATTTAAATGACCTATATCATGTATAACATAATACCAAATGACATATAAAAAAAGAGTGCGCGTAAGGTTCACACGCGATTGAAGTAAAACTTATTTGCTACTGTACAAGATGGCATTTAAGTAAAAATAAATACATCATATAACAATTTTGAATAATGTTTATTAGTAATATGGTAACACTCGTGATTCACACATTTATTAGTGTCAGCCATTATACACATTTATATAATAATAAATTATATAAATTATAATAGCCTTAATGATATGTATAATATTTAAAAACAAAAATGTAATTAAAGTCATAGTTCAAATATGACATGATTGGTTTGTCATTGTAATTAGCATTTAGAAATGAACCTTCATTAGAGAAATGAAGTAATTGCTGATTAATAACTTCAATAATATTCGTTCACACAGTGGATTATGTTAAGCAACGTCTGAACAAATATTGTTTTCGCACTCTTCATGTAATAATTGTGTTTGTAGAACTTCATGTAATTGAAATTAACATACATTCATTGACTGATGGTATTTTTTTTACTTTTTTGCTGGCGATATAATTTCAACTATAGTAATTATTTTTATTGTGAAAACCTCTCTCGGAAGACTTAAATGTTCTCATCAGCTACCAAAACTTAATAAACCATGTTCTTATTGAAGTTGATGAGAAAAATTCAGTGTTTACTATAAGCAATCCATAAAACGATAACTCAAGTAATGTACGTGCATTTTTTGGCGAATCATTTTTGCAACCGCAACATTCCAAGTTCAAATCCTGCGTTGCTTACAATCTATTATCAACTTTCATTTGAACACATAGATACCCTCTTCAGTAATTGCGATGTGAAAAATTGAGATATCATTAGAAACTAGCAGTGCTTGGCATCGTGCCTTGAGGCAAATTATTGGCACTTCCCGAACCATATGATCTTAAAATCTCTATAAAGTATCTGATAATTTGATGTGCATATGTCTAATAATCATTTTTGACTACCAAATAGCATTTTTTTACTCTTTTTATTGAATCTCCGAAACCGATAGATCTGCCTTTCCAAAAACTCGATCAGTTCTTCATTTGAATTACCATTTTTGGAATTTTTTGTCCTGTATTTTCAAAACGGCTGAAACTGCCTTAACCAAAAACTAATCAATACGTCTTTTTCTTAATACAAACTGAATTTTTTTACAAATCGGTTGATCCGTGTTCTCAAAATCGTAGACGAAAATTTGTATCTGCGCACATACACATACATACATTCATTTTTTCTAAGGTATGCCAAAATGTTCGGAAAGCTTTGAAACGTAAAGACATATAAAAATTTTCATTTTCGATTTTTTTTGCGACTACTGCATTGCCGTTTGAAAAAAACAAACAAAGTAATGAGTCTGTATTGAATTATAGGCTTATTCAGCTAAATCTGAAAGTGATTTATTAAAAGAGAAACATCAAAGATTAATAGTTATTCAAATTATAGGAATGACTCCCAAATATATTTTATGACATGCTGCGATATATTGTTCAAGTATGGTGCTAATATTAAATCTTATAATACAAATCCTACGCAACATTTAAGAATCTCTTTGTTAGAAATGACTTTCTCCCGCCGAGGTGTCAAGTCTCATACAATATTGATTTATTTGTATTTCGGTCGATATTTGGTTTCTTTTAAACAAAATTGAAAATATATATTCAAAATTTACAAATGTGACTTGTGATATTGAAAGTAAGGCTAGGTCATTGAATCTATAAATAAAAATATTATAATTCATTCAGTTATTGTCTTAGATGTAATATGGTAAAGTGTTTGGAAATATATTAATTTAATTTCCAGTTGTTATATACTCAATTCAACTGAATTTAGATCTTGTACTATATTAAATATATTAATATAATGTGAATCAACGAATTTTTTTGAAGTAAAGTTCTTTAGGCGCGACTAGGGTGTAAATCCGTACAAATGCAACGGAAGTGCGTTACGGCAGATAAGATAACAGTCGAGTGCCAATGATTCGTCATTCGCTCTCGGTGATATCATTTCTATGCGGGTCGATTGTGAATAGTCGTCGCGTATGTGAATAGAAATCTGTTGTTGTATGCGTACCGTAATACATATTCTTAATGCTATTAAAATATATAATTTATAATTTATCATTATATAAATGTGTATAATGGTTGACACTAATAAATGTATGCATCACGAGTGTCACCATATTACTAATAAACATTATTCAAAATTGTTATATGATGTATTTATTTTTACTTAAATGCTATCTTGTACAGTGGCAAATAAGTCAGATTCAAACACTTCAATCGCGCGTGAACCTTACGTGCACTTTTTTTTTAAAAAAAAAAAACAATATCTAATGAAAATCTAAATTCACACCGACCAATTTTTTAAATTTTAGTGAATTTTTATAATTTAGCCACTTTTTGTATAACTGTAGTAATTCAAGTTGTTTATTAACCCTTTGCTCTCGAATTAAATTTAGAGATGGGTATTGTTCTACTCGGAATTAATTTCTATCCGATATACGATAAGCAGAAATATATAACACGTAAGTTTTGGATGTATAAACAAGATTTAGCAATTGTTTTGTGCACTTTAGATATATCTTATTTCAAATACATTTATCTAGTAATTCTATATGGCTGAGAGAGCAGACAAACGAGGGCAATGAATTTTTTGCAAAAACATTAATGAAATATTTGGCACTTCTTTGCTAGTTTTATCAAATATCAAAAAAAAAACAATTTATAAAAAAGCGTCGACAAAATGTCAGATTTTATCTCACTACAAACACATTCTAGTTTTGGTACCAATCACAAAATGATTTGACGAGAAAAATCAAAATTAGCAAATCGTATTTTTTAGCGTAACCATAAGCTTTTCCTTCTGGAAGTATTTTTGTAAAAATCGTAATAACGTGATACCCAACTTCTAGAATGGTGTCACTTTAAAATACCTCCAACAATGCCATTTTCAATGTCAACAATAATAAGCGTTTTTTTGTATTTTTTTCCATTTATTTCTACAATCTAACTATATTTTTATAATTCAAAAAATCCTAAAAAATTCCCTTAACCAAACTTCAGAAAGATTTATCAAAATCCGAATAATCGTTTAGGAGGATTATCCTTTCATACATCATTATAAAAGAATTTTCTATATAAGATATATATATATATATATATATATATATATTATTTATTTATTTATTTATTTATATATAAGATAAATTTCTGGAACTTTCCGTACCCGTACCGTATCGAAATGTTCGAGGAATATTAAATGTTTTCAAATAGATTATTATAAATAAATACTGTAACATTGTCTAATATTTATAAGAATTATATAAACTGAATTACAAAGTTAAAATTATTTAAATAAAATTAATTAATTAATTAATTAAAATATATAAGTGAGTTTTAGAACTTTAGCCAGAATTAAAATCTGAATTATTTTCGATATACTTTATTATACACAACAAAGGAATTATAGATTGTAACTCAATTTATCGGGATATAGGATATATATCGGGAGTATTTGTTTGAACAGAACCGGTCACAAAGAAATTAGTTTCATGTAACGCATTAGTTAAATTATCATCCCTGATAAATTTTAATATCCGCAGAATTGCATCACAAAAAACTATTTCTTCATCAAACATTTATCCTGAAAAATACTGCACTCCTAGTTTTCCATTATTTTGCAACTTGTAATATAATTATTGTCGGTCTATCTCGATTTATATATAAGCATATGGTTCCGTTGTCAGAAGATTTTTATTATGCCCGGGAGGCATAGTGTTGACACAGAGGCGTTCTGCATTAAGGTGCGGGATAATAAAAAAAATCTAAACGATTGTTAGATATCTTATAAATCATTTATTCACTTTCATCAACCTTATTTCGAGTACATTAAATGACAGATTTATCGAGGGAGCAGGCGGATCTACCGTAGAACGAACAGGAACTGCGATGTGTGGGGGATTTATGGAAAAATTGGAAATTATGAGATAGTAGTATTGGATAAATACTATTTGGTAAATGTTAATACAATCCTGAGTTAGTTTAAAGTTTTATTTCAAAGTCATATTGATTAATATTCACAGTAAAACCCAGTTAAGACGATTTTCCAAAAACCGTACCGAAAACTTGTCTTAAGCGAGGAAGCGCATTATGGTAATTAGGGCCAATAAGTTTTGAAGTACAGGATCTGGCGTGAAGTAGCATATTATGCAAGAAATCGTATTAAGCATGATCTTCTTAACAAGGTTCTACTGCACAAAGTTTATCATAGAAATTATGGTTAACCATCGCACAAGTGGATACCTAATTAGAAATATATTGTAACTGCTTACACGATAAGATTCAGAAATATATTAGTTAATATTAAGTTTTTTGCTTAAACACAATGTATAAAATGTAATTAAATAATCCGAATTATTATTTTTAGATATGGAATAAGAGCTTTAGGACGAATATTTATATTAACTTCCTGCAGAAAAAAATTGTTCTCGCCAAGAATCCGATTTTGCTAATTTTATGTTTTCTCCACGTCTCTGGTCATTCTGAATGATTTGACAGTGAAATTGGGAATAAGTTTGCTTATGTATGTGTGTATGTTAATATATATATATATATATATATATATATTAGAAATTGGTAATTCACTCCGGAGTTATTACTCCGATACAACTCCTCCCTCGGAGATATATCCGAATTTCCTAAACTGGTATTAAATCTGTTAACTCGTGCAGACATTTACTGCGTTTTTTTGGGAAGGAAGCGGACGCTTTCTCGTCTCACAGGCAGTTTTATGACCTATTAGGTATACAAGTCAAAATAATGCCATTGTGTATTTTCCAGAAAATATAAAAATATTACTTCAAAGATACAAAACAATAAAATTGTGTTCAAGTGTGAATAGCTCAAATGCATAATTCATTGAATAGTAAATGGTCATATTTCTTTCTACGACAATTTTTGGCCGTGGATGAGGGCAATCAGGAATATACATATACGATATAGTTCATGATTTTAACGAACTAAAATATTATAGGTTTACGAAAAGTGCCTTAGTTTCGTATATTCAGTTTGACGTTTTCTAATCGATATTCTAGATCGATCAAATTTTTTATTTACAGATCTATATTAATGAATTGCGTGTTAACTCTAAAAAATGAACTGAAAATTAAACCCGCAGGCCACACTTAATTTGTTCTATACACTATTAATTCAGCATTCATAAAAACGATTAAAACTGATATGTGAAACTAATTCTTAACCATTGTTAAAGCTGTTATGTTTCTACATTTTGAGGAAAATATGTTACAGAAATATAAATATTCTATTATAACACTTTTAATGAAATACATTGTTTAAGCTCTGATGTAAAGCAACAGTCATATCGGTTTTGACTTGAAAAAACAGATGGAAATATATTCCCAAATGTAAATAGCCGTTTTCAGACACTGCTGCATCAATCACATTTAGAGAAAGTTCAGTAGCAAGATGTATCAAATATAGACAAGCCAACTTAAAAACCGTTTCCTTCTTAAAAACCTTGCAGTTAAGTATCATTACAAGAGTTCACAGGACTCTTAAATTCTGCTTGCTGTTGAATGAGAAATGTTGAACTTAATTGCTGTACTGAGTCAACATGCATCAATCGCCATCTCATATAAATCTATATTTGAGACATTTATATGGTTAGTATTAAATTTCTTCTGTCGATTGTTGTCTAAAACTTGGTCCCGAAGCAAATGCAATTAAATCAGTACATATCCGTGTGGATTTATTACTTTGTCCACATCGGATATTGTACTGGTCGTATCCACCCAGGTATAATCCACTTTCTGTGGCAAGTGAAAGAATAGCATTATTCTCCAACTGCTGGCGATAGAATCGAGCTTCGGGCGATAAATATCGCTTTTATGAAATCGTCCATCCGTTGGTCAGAGCAAAAAATCGTGATGACGATTTCGAATCCAACTGACTGTAATTCTGTATTTCCGCAACCTTAGTAGACATGAGTGAAGTCACGAAGCCTATTATTTCCGACTTTCCTGTGAGTATTTCTTTTTATCGTTTGTTTGTTTGTTGCATTTTGCTTTCGGATCGCCCTGGGCGAATGATAATAGTCGTCGCCGAATAGTCTTGGCACGATTCATAATAACTTTGACTGTTCTGTGTCGGTTGTTATATTTGCGAAAAATTAGTTTGATCTAGTTACCTCGCACACGACACTAGGTTATTTTTTCAATAACCGTATTTCAGCATATTTATGAATAAACTGATTTGCGTAACGATAGAAATGAAATACCGTGGAATGATATTGGAGCTGGATTAAAGTCTGAAGAAATTCCTTATCCCTTTAGGTATATATTGCTTCAGCACTGTTTGTTTGAATTGCATCTGTGGAAATAGATCAAAACATAGAATTAAATATGTATAGATTTTCACTATTTATGTGGCTCTGTGGTAAGAGCTTTGGTCTTGCGATACAAGGATCCAAGTTTCATACCCATCTCGGAGAGTCTGATATTAACCAGTAGTGATATCAAGTACAAATAGAAAATATAAATCTAAAATATGTTTACAAGGAAAATCTTACCTTTTCCGGCATTGTTGCATCAGATTATAAATATATCATCAGTATTAGAGAAATGTTATTGATAAAAATAAGTTCAGCATACGAGTAGATAGGCCAAGGGAGGGTAGTTGTGTTGCCTTTGATAATGATATAATTAAGAAGTATTATCATTAAAGCTCATAGGACTTTGTTAAAAAAAAAACAAAAACAAAACAATTTATATCATGACTGATAAAATTTGATGTCACGTTTATAAGATGGGATAATTAATTTAGATCTATGAAAAATAACTGGAATAGGCATTCTGGTCGGGAATTTGAAAAAATCTATTTTTTATTGGTTATTTTCAGCGTTTAACTATTCAAGACTATGTGTAAAAGAGAATTCTTCATAATTTTTAGAGACATAGCTGTTCGAAAACGATGATCTTTTTCTGTTCCCTTCCTCTACGAAAGTCTAAATCGTTTTTCTCGAAAATGTGATACCTACGATTTCTCAACATTTACTGGTTTTACTTGAAATTTTTACAGTGTCTTCTTTATAAATTTTACTTTAGTACGAACTACAATCATCTCTAAATTTTTTTTTTTTATTTATTTATTTATTGTTTGAACAGCAATCAGAACTCCTATATATGTTCTATAAGCTGTTGGTTCACGACTTAATACTACTTTTATTTCATGAGAGGCAATCCATCGATTAACCATTCTCTTATGTGTGGGATATTTTTAATATTAGCTCTTACGTCTAATAGTTGCATATGATTGGATGTTGCAGCTATGTCCACGAAGGACGATTTCCACTTGGAATTATATTGTGATCTATAATCCCAAGTGGAAATTTGACATCAAAGCTGCCTGATGTCGGGCTACGGCGGTAGCGGGAATCGATCCAGCGAACCTGGAACTAGTGGCTGCTAGTCCACGCTCTAACCGATATCGCCACCGCCGGCCCATCTCTAAATTTGATTTAAAAAAAATTGGAAATATCAAAAAAAATTATGAAAACAATTTTTTTTCTAGACGATTGTTATTTTGTAGAAAATATACTTCAATTTGTCCTCAGTTTACACGATAGCGACATTATTTTCGATTATCATATATAGGGTAGGACGGGGCATAAAGATCCAATTAGACTTTGAGCAATTCTATTGTGAAATCCAAACCCAAGTATATTGCAACAAGTAACACGCATCAAACAACTATTATGTTCAGTAAAACTCTCAGCTAATTCATTATTGTACAAATATGATTTTTTTTGCTGTTTTCAAAAATTTGTCACCTAGTTCTTTTTACCCCATAGTCGAGGTAAAATGGGACGGCAAGGGGGCATGTCTCACTTTTAATTTTGAAGGGATTTAACGAAATAATAGATACATTATTCAACCAATGCAAAATATAACTTTCATGGGTTATTCTTTTACAGAGGAATAAAGGAATAAAGGAATAAGAAATAAAGTTATTTAAATTATATCTTTTTAAATTGAGTTTTGTAACTTAATAAACTTTTTATTGCCTATTTTTTATTTTTTACACCTTTGCCAGGATAAAAGTTCAGTTGGTCCATTTTACCCCACCCAAATCTAAGCTATTAAGGAACCTGCTTTAAAGGCATCAAAAATCGCTTTTTTGAGGAATTTTTAGGGAAGGAATTAAATATTTAATTGAATTAATATTTATAATTCAATTGAATATTTTTTAATTGAAACAAAACTTTCAGATTTTATTGCTTTATATTTCAACAATCTTCTCATTTTTTTTTTTTTCATTAAAATAAGGGTCATGATGTGCCGGGTACAAGAATTTTGCCGATGCGCCACGAGCGTGCACGTGTCATTTGTCGGGAAAGATCCATCCGAAACGAAAAATCAAAACAAATATATATTTTCAATGGTATAGATTCTAGCTGAATCTAAAAAATCCAGAAAAAGAAAAATGAGAAATTTACCCATTTTTCGCAACTAGAAAAAAAAAAAAAGGTTTTTGATACAAAATCCACTTTAGATTGTTTTAAAAGAGGGTTAATTATAACTTATTAAGTTTTGAGAATTTAGTCCTGAATACAATGAATTTTGTTTCGTTTCGATAGGACGTTTAGTATTTTTCCTATCTTTCCTGCACATTTAGGAAGAATCGAAAAAGTTAAAAACGGAGAAATCGCGCGTCTAAGTTTTCGTTCCGCTTGTATACATGTTTGACGCTCACTATTTCTTCTGTAATTCCAAAAATATGATTTTTTTCTGAAATTTAATGTATATATTCTTGGCTAGTTTTGAAAGAAATTTTTGCAATAAATCGCCTCTAAAGCAGGCTTTTCTCTTAAAGAAAATATATAAAGAATGGTTGATTCTAATTTCATCTCTTATAAAACAATTTATTAACGTATACTTCAAAATTATATAACGATTAATAAACTTACCAACCGTTCTAAAAACCAAAGAAACTAACAACGAAAGAAAATACTGGTTATGGATTTTCAAACATTGACGATTATTTCCTGATGGAAACGTCGTAAAAACCAAGGTGAGTGCTTGTTATATATCTTTTGCCCTCTACTTTTAATTACTGTTTATGAAAAATTCTTAAGTTGTATTTGAGATATAGGCGATGGATCTTTTTACCTGCAGACCTTTGAATCCCGCTCTATCTTGTATACAATTTTTTCTTCTATTTATAAGTATAGACAAAATTATGGGTCTGGGTATAATTTTTTGAGTTCCCCTAACTCAATCTCCTTAGAGAATTGTATATTTTTAATTTTTATGTTTTATTCTCAAAAAATTATTATGTGCCTCTTTTACACCATTTCAAAAATCGCATAAAATTCATACCTCTATAGACCAGAATACCTCCTCAACAGAAGAGTGCATTAATGCATCTGCTACTTGTTGCTAGTGTAAACCCTTCGAAAGTTCTCTAGAATGATCAGCACGGGAAGGGGTTTGCATCCCTATCCTTTTCATTTAAAGTCGTATGCGACCGTTGATTCGTCAAAATCACCTGCTAAGTGCGCCGTTGGCCAAGATAGTTAGTAAAATTTAGCATAGTCCGCTTGAACGTTCGCGGCGACATGCGCGATGCGTCCTGCCGAGAGGATTTTAACGGGCGCGCGTGCCGGCAGCAACGCAGTCGGCATGGTGAGCCACCTCGCGAAGGAACTCCGCCTTGGGAGTCGAACGGTCATCACAATTCCGATTGAAATATAACCGACTAATAAATATTTTATAAAACAAATCAAAAGATACAAAAGTGAAGTTCTAATTTTTTACAATTTTATATCAAAACATATTTTTATTACCGGACAAGAAAATATATTTAGATACTTATAGATATTGGTGAAGACTAAAATCTGTACCTATTTTTATATAAATATTGGATCATTTTTATCGTAAGGTTTCACGTGTGAACGTTCGGTTTCAACAGATTTGGTTTCATAACGCAAAAATATTTTTTTTAAAAAAATTCAAGTACAATTTCGAGTGTATTCTGATTAGGCGTGCGAGATTCTAAACGACAAATTAATGAAGAACGAAGAGTTGGGTACCTATTTTGTATGTTGTAACCTCTTATGCATGGTTGTTTATATTTTTATAAAAAGTATCTTTATTTTTCTCATGATACTTTCGGATTTTTTATCATATACAAGAAAAAAACGAAATTGAAATGTATTCGATCTATGTTTGATGTTTCTTTCAATCAAGCATCACTTTACATGTTATATATGTTACGATAATTTTGTCTAATGTGTGTTTTAGCAAAATTGATTCAAATCACTGTGTACATTTATCACTATCATTCAACACCAAAAGCTTAAAATCTTATCAAGTATAAAACCATTATACGTTCAAAATTAAAAAAATGATGTTGAGATTTATTAGTATAAATACATTTGGCCTCAACTACGAAAATCTAATTGGGCATATAATAATCATACCGAATTGGCTAATTAGCATGATTAAATTATCTTTCATCAGCAATCTATTTTCAAGATATTTTCCATGTCTACATTTAAATGTTTCAAGATATATAGCATGCTAACAATTCGTATCATGTATCTGTTGGTACTTGGGGTTTACGTCCTTGTCGATGTACTTTGGCGCCTAATAAATTGAAAATAAACTTTCGTAAATATATATATATATATATCCGTCTATTTTACTATTTTTCAAGAGTGCGTGGGAAGTTTGCATGAAATTTGAAATCAATCATTCAAATATATAGACTGCGTTTGCGAAGTATCGGCTGGTGTAAAATTAGTCGAGTCAACAAATATATTAAAAGTCCTAAAAATCATCTAGGATTTAAATGTTTATTTTTTCAATAAAATTCTCGTATGCTATTTAAAATAATTGAACTTGGAACCGTGTAAATTGATTTATTTGTATGATACTTTTTTTTTGCAAAAGTAGTAATTCTTGGAAATTTTGTGTCTGGCAATCGTGTTTAGAGAAATTTAGGGATGATAATATAAAAAAGTTTAAAAATTCGACTACAGTTTTGTTAATTGTTTTAATAAATTGCTGTTAATATATTATTTAAAATCAAACTTTTCTGATATAAAAACCGAGCAAACTGATATGTTTATAAGATATTGTTCTGTAAAGTTCACTAGAAAATTGCTTGCCAAAAATTTGAAGACTGATTAAATGAAAAATTATTTAAATTTAAACTATTTAAAACAGATTTCAAAGTTGATGTAATTTATAATATTACTCTACTAACTTTAGATTTCAACAATTATACTACAATTTGAATTTCAAACAAGGGTGTGAAATATTGGGGTATGAATGAAAAATAAATAATATATATTTCCTCATACTTTCATAAAATATTATCTGGCGTACCAAAAATAATTAATTTACTAGTAAAAAGTTCTTAAAAATTAACTAATTTTATCGCAAGATAATATTTGCAATTTTCTAAAAATAATATTAAAAATAAAATTAATAATGATAAAATAATTGAAAATATCTTTTTAAAGTCAACCTATTGTCGTTTTATAAATTTAATATCACTTCATGCTAAAATAATAAAATACGACGAAACTTATCTTACAATTAGTATAAGTACTTCATAATTTCTCGATTCAGCACTCAATTAAGCAAACTAAAATTATAAATTCTACTACTGAATTTTAATACGATAATATTGATGTTATTTTTCTGCAGCATTTTTTATTTAAAGAATCCTATATTTTTAAATTAAAAAATCTTATGATCTATTTATTCGTATTATGCAAGTATAGACATATACGCCTAGACATTTTCTTTTTGCCATATTTTTAAAAATGTTTCCATTACATTACATTTTATTGGAAAAAATGAACTTTAAAGTCTTGTTGCAATGATTTATTTGTAATCGAGATTTATAATAATCAGTTTTGGAAATTCATTTTGCAACAAGGAGGCACGGAAGTGATCAAATTTTTATTAAACAATTTAGTTTATTTCAACCTTTTTTATTCTGTACAGAGATAGGCTAAAATAATAATGACAAAAGTTTTAGAAACTTTCTAAAAAAATTATCATTAGAATCTTATTTTTTTATTTCAAAGTCATTAATGATGACAATGTTTTTGATGCCTACTTTGAATATACTACATTGCTCAAAAGGAGCACGTTGACTAAAAATTTGCCATTAATTGTATATTTATTAAATTAATAATTAAGAAAACTTTTAAGAACTCTAAGAAATATTTCATAATGTTTCGTTCATTCTTCTAAATAAAACGCCGCCTGGAACGCACGTTGACCTGTCGAGTAAAATGATTCGTTTATTGGAATTTTTATTGCGTAAATATATTTTTAGAAGTTTAATTAATTACAAAAATCTCTTATTTTATTGGCTTGATCAATGTGTTTCAAACTTTGATTGATTTTAAATTAATTTCATTTTTTACTAAGCTGTAAAGAGCAGTTACTTACACATATTTTCATTAAAGAAAATATTTTCGCATTAATATACTGCATATCATAAAATGAGAATATAAGCAGAAAATATATAAAAAGCTCAAATCATTTTTTGCTCGTATCTCGAAGTCATTTTTTCATAGATTTGCAAAAACGATTGACGATCCACAGAAAACTGGTCAAATCAACTTGAATATTTTCTTTGGAAATTGTAAAACTAATAAATGGTTTATTTTTCAACAGACTATGAGATAATTTTCTCAAACCTCTATGTTGATTAAAATACAACATTTTGGGCAAAACATATGATTCTCTAAATTATTTAAATTAAATCAAAATGTGTACATTTTGATGTCGAATAAATTTTCAAGTATTATAATTCTATGTATTATAATACCACAACTATAAATTGTCAAGTCAATGTCAATATTGATAAATAATATAGTATTTGCTGTCAAGAATGTAACTAGCAATTGATGTTTGATATATTTAAAAAATATCTACTATTTTAAAAATATAAAATAATTCTCTTTATGCTCGATGTCACAAAATAATTAGTAATATACATTCATGTTTAACACGTATAATGTGCCAAGTCGTTATAAAATGTCTTTGTTATTAAAATATCGAATTTGCTAGATCTTATAGTACATGTTCATGTCCAGAAAATAACTATTTATTGATATGCTATCTATGTATTTTAAAAAAAATCTAATTGTAATATAAACTATACATCGGTGTCAATTGGTATGCAACCACATATACAGATTTCTTTCTTGATGGATACTATCTGTATTACATATTTATTATAATGATAAATTAGTGTATTCAATGTTTCTGATATAATAAATATTAAATTCAATAACGTCAAATTAAATTACATTTAACTTTACCTTGTTATAAAGATATAAAAAGAATAAACTAAAATAGAAGTTTAAAAACTTTTTTTCGTTAGAACATGCAACGTATATTTAAATTTTCTGCTAAAATGAAAATTGAGTAATGTTTTAATTTTTATTCAAAGCTCCTATTTTTTAAATGCAACGTTCCTCGAGGTACAATTATTTGGTCGTTCACCAGAAAATTAATATCTGAAAATTATCAATAATACCATATCAGCATAATTACAAATCAAAATGATTTCATTGGATTATTTTATTTAAGATCGCTTTTTTGTAATAGATATTGCTGAGTCCAATGATCAGTTTTGGAAATTAATTTTCTAACAATGAGCCCACGAGTGATCAAATTATTTTAACTCTTGGTACTTCTGAAATTATTTCTTCTCTCAGAGAAACCAAAATTGATTAATTTGATACTGACATGATATAATAGACATATAGCTTAAAAAAGCAATCCCATGCTTAAAAATTGCATACTCAAAAAGCTTTGGGGCAATCTTCGAGATAATTTACTATAAACATTTTTTTCGTTATGCCATGCTACGTATATTTCTATTTTCTAAAATGAAATAATTTTGGCTTTTAAAATGAGTTACGTGTTTTTAATTTTTATTTAGAGCTTTTATTTTTTAAATGCAACGTTCCTCGAGGTACAATTATTTGGTCGTTCACCAGAAAATTAATTTCATAAAATCATCAATAATACCATATCAGCATGATTACAAATCAAAATAATTTGATTGGATCATTTTTTATGATCGTTTTTTGCAGTAGATGCTTCTGAGTCCAATGATCAATTTTGGAAATTAATTTTCTAACAATGAGCCCACGAGTGATCAAATTATTTTAACTCTTGGTAACTTTTGGAAATTAACTCTTCTCTCGAAGAAACCAAAATTGATTAATTTTATACTGACATAGTAGCTTAAAAAGCAAACCTATGGTTAAAAACTGCGTACCCAACCATCTTTGTTTTGGGTAACCTATTGAAGTAAAAGAGTTGACTTTTTGCGAAGAATCTTTATGTGAAATAAATCACAAAATAAATAAAATTTTACGGTGAATACTTTGTAACGCCTATGAAATCTGAATATTTTTGCACCAAGTACTTTGATGCTCATTGGCAATTACAGTGACTTAAATCTGGCCGAAATTTGAATTTGATATATATTAAAAAGCTCAACTATTTTGACTTTTATTAATTGCAATAAAGTAAATACACTATCCTAATTTTGCTAAAACCGCATAAACAAAATTATCGTACTAAAGTTTACATTCACGTTACAGAGGTTTATCACAAATAACATATAATGCTTTGTATAAACTATAGAAATACCAGCAATATAATTTTTTAGACAATGCAAGAAAAAGTGCATCTTATAATATCTGTAATTTTATTAGAACGTTCAATTTACTTCAGCGTTCTGGTAAAAAGCATTCATTAGAAAATTGCTCTGTGAAAACTCTACAGTAAGACTAAATTTTGTATTATTTCGTTTCCCTTTCCTAAGAGTGAATAAAATAGTTGTTCTGTTATGATAAAATATTAAAATTAAGAAGAAATTGTTGAATATTGAAGATCTTTGAAGATGTCTCATGCCAGGGAGTACAAGTTTTTTCGCAGCTTCAGTGCCAAAGTTGACAATTGGCCTCTTCGCAAAGCTGAGGCAATCTGGAGGAAAATGAGGGAACGCAAAATTGCAGGTAGATTTTGAAAGATTTTATAAAACCTATGTAGATTCCATGGTACAAATAATTATATATAAACGTTGAGAGTCCGTTGCTTAAGTAGATAAAAATTGCGAAAACTGTGCGGTAGATTTTATGAATCCTATAAATTATTTAGAAACATATTGTCCTACGGACTGAATATTTCCAAAATTGCGTGGTAGATTCATTTATCAAAATTATGAACCGAATATTTATTAAATGATTTCATAAAACCTATGTAGATTTGATGGTACAAACAATTATATATTTCCAAAAATTGAGACTTTTTGCTTAATTAGAGACAGATTTCGAAAAATTTGTTGTAAATTTATTTATCAAAATGATGTGTTAAGGACCGAATATTTTTATTAACTTCCCGTAGGGCAAGTTATAGTAATCGCAAAAAAATCGAAAATGAAATTTTTTATATATCTTTACGTTTCAAAACCTTCTGAACATTTTGGCATTCCTTAGAAAAAATGGATGTATGTGTGTGTGCGTGCATGTGTGTTCGGATACAAATTTTCGTCGACGATTTCGGGAACACGGATGAAGCGATTTGAATAATTCAAAAAACATTCGATTTGTATTGATAAGGAGACGTGCTGATTAGTTTTTGGCGAAGGCAGGTCTGGCCGCTCCGAAGATATGGGGCAAAAAGTGCCAAAAACGGTAACTCAGTTTTTAAGAGAACGGAGCATCGATTTCAATAATTCAAAAAACATTTTACTTATATTAGCAAAATGAAGAACTGATCAAATTTTCATGAAGGCAGGTTAGCGGTTTCGGAGATCTAGTAAAAAAAAGTAAAAAAAAATGCTATTTGGCGATCAAAAATGATCATTAGACACATGCACATCAAATTATCAGATATTTAATACAGATTTTAATAATAAGTATAAATTTTGTTTACATTCTTATGGGTTCCGTATCAATGTTTATCCGTTAGACGGCGACGCGGCGCTTACGCGCTTCGATTTTTCGTCTCTATGCAGTTAAAGCAGTACGATTGCTTTGAAAAAATGTTCTGAATTTCCAAAATATTTCAAAATAAATTTTTCTTCCAAAATTCTTTTTTTTTCAAAAAAAAGTAAATTTTTGTCAAAAATTTATATTTTCTCAAAAATCTAATTTTTTCAGTGTAAGTTTTTTCCAAAAATGTTAATCTTTAAAAAAGAAAAAAAATGGTACGGGAAGTTCCAACAATTTGCCTTAAGGCACGATGCCATGCGCCCCACTAGTTTATGTCTTAAAATTGCAGATATATTATAAATGATTTCATAAAACCTATTTAGATTCTATGGCACAAGCAATTATGTATTTCCAGTTGAGATGTTCCTGCTTAAGTAGAGACTAATTGAAATTCTTTCAAAAAATTGTAAAAATCTATCAGGTTTCTATAATAATATATGTTTCTATAATAATATAAATGATATATTAAAATAAATTAAGTTATCTTAACTATAAAATTCACTACAATTTTTCAATATAATTGTATATATATAATATTTTATGAAACACTAAACTATTTTT